>NC_092811.1:53789348-54104166 GCF_040954645.1 Diabrotica undecimpunctata
AGTGTGATAAAGGAGTAGGTGCTGCATTCGTTACTCCAAGCGATACATATCAATTTCGTCTTCCAACCTTCTTTTCGATTTTCTCCGCTGAGCTCTATGCAATGTTTAAAGCTATTATGCATATAAATTCTAATAACATTTCTAACTCTGTTATCTTAAGTGACTCACTAAGCGCCCTTCAAACCCTTAAACAGATCTATCCTAAAGGTCCCCTTGAGAAACTGATAAAACTAGAACTCATGAAGGCTCAAGAAAATTCTAGGAGTATCAGATTTATATGGATTCCATCCCACATTGGTATTGCTGGCAACGAAAGTGCGGACCAGTGCGCGAGTGAAATTGCTAAATGTGTCGATATAGAAAAAGCCGAGAATCGAAATACCGCGAGTGATATAAAAGCTTTTATAAAAAATCGAGTTTTGTGCAAGTGGAAAAACGAATGGCAATCTTCTCAAACATCACTGAAGCAAATTAAAAATGACGTTACAGCTTGGCAACCTTCAACCAGGAACAGAAGAGAACAATTGGTTATAACTAGATTACGAATTGGACACACGAGACTTACTCACTCATATTTACTGTCCAAAAGTGATCCACCTATTTGTGAAACATGTAATGTACAAATAACCGTTAACCATTTATTAATCGAATGTCATAGATTTGCCCATTTTCGTCTTACATTTAACATACCTAACAGTTTAAGTAATTTATTAGGCACTAATTTTTCTGTTATTAATATCGTAAATTTCTTAAAATCTATAGGAATATTTTATAAACTCTAATTTTGTAATTCTGTAGCCGCCGCTAATAACCATTATGGTGGATGCGGCTGTAATTTCTAAATAAAAAAAAAAAAAACTGAAATAAATTAGGCTCAAACACAATAAGTAGAATTTTGCATTAAATGATAACAACTGTTTTAACTTTTCTATAACTACAGATATCATTAACAAGCTTAATAATAATATGTATAAATAATTTTTTCTGATTCAAGAACTTCTTAATTTTTCTTATGTAAACAACTTATTGTTAGTTACTATTTTTTTAGTTTGTTAAAACATTGTATTAGGTTTTATTCTAATTGCTGTATTTTGTATAATTAAAACATTGTGTAAAGCTTTATTCTTATTGTTGTATTATCTGGTGATTTTTTTGCAAATCTAGCAAATTTTGAAGCAAGTGTCTGGTGATTTTTAGTTTTTTGGCCTGGCAACACTGATCTTCACATACACGCAGTTATCGTAAAGGCATCGGCGCGCTCGCTTATAGAAACTGCACGTGTGTAACATCTCATCTGCAGTCCATTTACTTAACTGACATCATTATTAGACAAATCCGATTTTTTGAGGAGCAGATGGCGAACAAACGTGAAAATAATCCCGAATTTTTACGTAAATTCATTGACATTTATCAATCACACCCTTGCCTATGGAAGGTTAAAGATAAATATTACGCGAATCGGGATTTAAGAGAGAAAGCGTATCAACAATTATTAAACCTTTATAAAACGGTTAATGTTAAAGCATCTCAGGATACAGTGCGCAGCAAAATAAATAATTTGCGAAGTGCTTTCCGTAAGGAATTGAAAAAAGTTCAAAAGTCTAAAAGAAGTGGTGCATCCACTGACGATATTTATACTCCTGGGCTATGGTATTATGAACTTTTGTTATTTACCGCTAAACAAGAAGATACTTCTGAGACCGTTTCTTCAATTAACAGTAGTGAGGATGAGGTAGAAGATAAAAAAAATGAAAATGAAACTATTATAATTTTTACATAACACGTTTATGAATATTAGTTATCAATACAAAAACCGATCTTGCCAAGAAACTTTACCTTCACCAACAAAGAAGTGTTCATACATTTCACGGACATCCTTTGCTTGCTGTGATACCGAGAAGCACTGGCCTGAAGTCCATCTATACCGTACCCTTCTCTCCAGTTTCCGTTAATAACTGTTCCTGAATTTAAGTCCTCTATATCTGTTGAGCTTGGCGGCATGTATAAACCTTTCGCAATGCGTCGTAAAAAATTATATAGGACACAAGCCATAACAATTAGGTCACTCTTTTCCGGTTTCATGTTTATCTCTGTGTGAAGTATTCTAAAGCGATTCGTCAAAATATCAAACGCGTTTTCTACAAAGTTTAACCAAGGCTTAACCGATAATTAAAAATACGCCGTTCGTTGTTTAAATTTTTGTTAGGGTATGGTTTTAGTAGGTGTGCATTCAAGGTAAACGCATCATCGCCTACGAAAACAAAATTTAAATTCGATGTGGTTTAATCACTATTAGGCAAGTGTAAGTTTCCTTCAGTTAATTTTTCAAAAAAATCTGTTACTTCCAAAACGCCACCATCTGATACTCTACCATTGCAGCCACAATTCACATAAATAAATTCATAATCAGCGTTAACTATTGCCATTAGAACTATACTGCAATATTCTTGTAATTATGAAAATAGGAACCGATGTTCGGTGGTTTGATTATTCGTACATGCTTTCCATCTATTGCTCCCCCACAGTATTGTGAAATTTCAATAGCACTTCATCTAGAGTGCCTACCTACTCCAATAACACTATACGTAAAGGAAAAAAAAATAATCGAGACGACATTATTGATAAAACATACAAAATTTTGACCAAACCTGACGACGAATGTAGCAGTATTGGTACGACGGTGGCATTTAAACTAAGACAAATGAATGAGCGTCAAAGAAATATTTCAGAATATTTAATAAACCAAATTTTATTTGCTGGAGTACAAGGTAAGCTAGATGAAGCAACATATATTACGCATCCTGCGCCTCGTCAATTTGATTCTACTCCCAGTAATATACCAATAAATAATACCAATAATGACGTATCATGTGAAAATAGACAGTCCAATAATAAAAATGTCGGTATATAGAATATAACTTAATAATAATAATACTTACTTAATTTATAGAATATTTAAGTAATATGATTTTTTAGACAATTCTAATTACTTATTTTTTTGCCTTTTTGTTATTCGTTTCTAAGAATTATTATAATCATCAATTTCATATTTACCTTTAAATATTCTTTTTTAGAACCTTGTAGATCGTCGCGCATGTTTCCGGAATTATAACCCCTAACGCTTGAGGTGAAATTAAAGTTGTATATTTCATGTCTTCAAAACTGCGACCGGTTGCCAAAAACCTTAATGTTGCAGTTAGTCTTTCTTTCACAGTAATTGCACTTCTCATTTTAGTGTTTTGCTTTTTAACTAAAGGTGTCACTAATTTAAGTAGTGTTTTAAAACATGTTTCATCCATTCTTAAATAGTTTTTATAATCGTCCGTACAGGAAAGCATTAATTCTGCCATAATTGACATCTAGGAGAACCTATTCCTTTTCATCAGCCAGTCTTTAAACCAGTACGCTCTTTTATTTTTCTTTTGTGTTTCAAGCACAATTATTAAAGCACACGTCCTTTTTCGTGAGAGAGACATGTTTTCTGTTCGATAACTGCACTGTGTATGGTGAAGAGTTGCGGTTTCATAGAGATTTTTATATGAAGGAAATGGTCGTCGGATAACGACCTCATCTCGTATGCATCGGTTTTCGATAACGGCTTTCAGTCGCGGCCTGCATGCCATCGCCTCTTCGATATCCGCAAGTGAGTGGCCAGCATAAGGCACACTTTGACCTTTGACCGTGTTAATGGCTCATGTGTGAAATAATCAATTAGGGTGGGGGAAGCTGTACTGGTAGATAAATTTATCGACTTCCTAAGGACTCTTTTAGTCAGTTCAGCGTTCACCGCTAAACAGTACAGACGTGCGAAGCGAATCGAGCACACCGCCGAGGAGCTGCAGCGACAGAGTCAAAGCCAGACTTTTCAGTCTGAACCGTGATTGTAAGCACGGTTACAGCGAAGACATGGCGTTTACAATGACCGAGTCCAAAAATAAGAGGCAAAAGCCTACGCCGAGACGAGGTTAAACTGGGGAGACTTGTTTTTTAATCAAGTTTTCACTGAGGCCAAAATTGAAGCGTAGGAAAGTGAAGTAGGCTTCGAAGTTAGGACGTACCTTACCGAAATCGGAAAACTTTCTCCTTCCTGCTCCTTCCATAATGAAGAAGCCAAAGTGAGTTTAAAATTAAACCCACTTTGATCTTCACACGATCTGGAGTTGGTGAACAGTGGTTCCAGTTCAAGTTCTCAGGAAACGCGGATTCAAAGTTCTTTTTCAAATGAACTGACTCTATATCTGCAGCAGCCTTTGCTGCCGAGATTAAGTGATCCGTTTTCATTTTGGGAGCAGAACAGAACCTGTATGCGCAGAACAGAACCTGTATGCCAAGCTTGGCTTTTATAGCTAAAAAATAAATGGGAACTATGAAAGTCACTATGTCTGCTCATAAAGATGGAACGTGGATCCACAAGGAGAAGTATGGATTTAAACTTCTCCCAAACAAAAAGGAAGAACCTGTGCCGGTGAAGTTCCTGAAAATATGCAATAAACTGGTACAGAAGATGGAGGAGCTGAGAAGAGAAAACTTGGGAATCCACACACCGGCAGCACTGGGAGTTGAGACTTCGAGAAAAATTATGGAATGGGATGTAAGAGGAAGAGATGTAACGATCACGCACCTAGGTAAAAAAACAACAAGAAGGTGGACCAATATTGTAGCATTTGAAATATATTGGAATCCCCTCGTATATGTGTTAATTGAAATCCCCTTACATATGCATTAAAATAACGAAGAATTTTTTCAATGTTTCTTAGTTCGTATCCTTCAATTTAAAACCCATATAATCTTTCGTTCTTTTTTTAGGTCGCCGCCGTCGATAATGAATCATTTTATTTCTTTGTTCAAACCGCCCGATATTGCGTTTTCAAATTAATCTACGTCTTAATTTCCGTTGTTTTGTTTATACCCAAAGTGGTTTGTTTATTCTAACTGATGTGAGGAATTTTTTTAGATAATTAGCTTTCGGTAAGGCCGGCCGCTGTTAAAGGCGTGTTTAGTTTTATTGGAGTCCGAATTTTCCTTCAAATTCGTAATGTTTTGTGTTTTTCGCCCTTTTTCATGGGAAAATGTATAGTATAGTAGCAGTTATATGTGAAGTTAAAATGAGGTTGAAAAGATTGGTCATTGAGAGCAGATGTCGGTGTGTGTGGTTTGAAGAAGCCGGCAAATTTGTTGAAAAAAAAGATTTGTATCTAAGAGATTTGCGGCGTTTCCAACAGATTTGAAAAATACCCACATGGTCCCAGTTTTTTAAAGAAGCAGATTTTCGAAGTTTGTGTCCACTGCCAACTTTTAGCCGTTCCAGACTATAGATGCAGTTTTTTTGGGTGGCAGTAAATCTCCAGTGTAAGTGAATTTCCTAACCCCAGAAATTTTAGTGAAACCCAGGTAATTTTTTTTGGTTGAACTTTTAAAGGAAAAATAAACATTTTCTAATAATAATTGCTTTCATAAAAGTTTAAGAAATTGTAATAACTAAAATTGTAGATGTTAGGGCGGGGCCTAGCTTGCTGTCATTTTAATTGTTCTCAGTTTTAAGATTTAGTATTAACATATGACAGCTAGCACTATTTTTGACATTTGGTAAATACCTAATCATATTTGAGATTTTGTTTTTGTTTTTTAAAGAAGGTTAACCACTACGCATAGTTTCACTTAAAAAGATATTTTTTTGATTTGTAATAATTTATTTCTGCTACAAATTGTCGCCCATTAACAACTGTAAGTTTTGTAGTATCTCCAACTACTGGAAATTGTAAACAGATGACACATGTAAGTCTTTTTTGTATTTTTGTATTTTGCAGCTATTGTCATTATAATTTTGTATTGTCTTTTTTGAGCATTCTTGTGTTCTCTATATTTTGTAACTGTTTGTGGTGACACAAAAATAAATGTTAAATTTTGTTTTTCAACATTTTGTTTATTTTTTTTAACAAACCCTTTCTTTTTGAGTTTTATTTGAAAAAGATATGTTTTTTATGTTTAATAATTATATCTCCAGTTGCAACTAGCTGGTTGTAATAGGTATAATTAGGCACCTCAAGTGGCGCCCTATATTAAATTTCTTGAGGTGTTTCCTGTTTCGATTTGTTTTTGTTTGTCCCAAGAGATTTATGACCCTTTATTTCATTTTTCTGTAGTTGCCCCAATCCAAACTCCTTTGTCTTTTACTTATCCACGACCCCAGCTCTCCTACCAAAACCTGAGTGCCGTTCGCACAAATAGCGTTCATTTTGCTTACCCTATCTTCGCCCCAAGAATGTCTATCCCCCATCTTCTACCCCTAATAGTAATAATAATAATAATATGGTAGGCAAAATATATCGTTACAATATCAACACCAAGTCCAAAGAACAAAATGGAGTCGTAATCATCAATAAAACCAAATAAAAATACTTTGTGGATCTAATGACAGAGGTAAAAAACAAACTGACAGGAAGAAACGACATTGACATTAAAAGGATCAGATAGACTAGAGACCAAGGAATATCACTGTAGTTGGTCGGAGGATGGGAAATGGCGGAGGAAGTGAAGAAACTTCTCTCTAATAATACATGCGTGTCGAGAGTAGTGGCCACAGAGGAAGCAGCTGGCAAATAGCGGGCATGTGACATTATAAAAATTTGGACCGAGACACGAGGCGCAGTAAGAGGGCTGATGAGTGCCGTGATCGATGTGGATGAAGACGTTGCCGAAAAGATCTTGCAAATGAAAAGAATAAAAGTAGACTACACATTATGCCGAGTAATAAAATGAAGGGTAGAAATACCGAGATGCCTTAGATGTCTTGCCTTTGGACACAAACAATGACACTGCAAGGGGCAGAACAGAAGAGGATGTTGCTTCCGATGTGGCAAAGAGGGTCACATAGCGCTGGAATGCAAGGAAGAAACAACCATATGCCCCAACTGCGACGTGAATGGGCATGTGATGTGGAAAATTCAAGAATATGCCCAAAGTTCAACCGACTGGTCGAAAATAGGAATAACTGAGGACTAGTCCCAAGAAGAGTACGAGAGTGTAAAAGAGAGCGCGAAAGAAGTCCAAGGTTTAAAAATGGCAAACAAAAAAAACATGACTCGAGAGCTGAGAGTGCTCCAAACTAATGTGGGAACGGCAAGATTAGCACATGATCTTGCTGAGACTACCGCAGTAGAAAAGAACATCGATGTGCTGGTGACGGCAGAACCAAATCCAACAGCGGTGAAAAGAAGGGGATGCTTTGTAGATACGACCGGGAGAGCTGCTGTACGAATCTACAATAGGAAACTGCGAGTGTATGAAAATAAGCCGAAAGAAGGATATGTGATTGTTCGGATGGAGGGGGTGCGGCTGGTCTGCTGTTATATTTCTCCAAACGTGACGGTGGGCGAGTACGTAGTACTGGGAGGTTTTAACGCAAAAGCAAAAGCGGAGTGGGGATCTCCCATCACCGATACTCGCGGCAGGATACTAACTGACTGGGTGGGTGCTCTAGACCTAGTGGTTCTGAACACAGCTCTGGAACCTACGTTTGTTAGGAGAGGTACATGTACGTACATCGACGTGACCATGGCGACACAAGAAATAGCGGCGAAAGCAATAGGCTGTAAGGTTTTGCCAGACTACATTGGAACTGAACATCAGTACATTGAGTTCTCGATAACTGGAAAGGGGACCACTAACACGGTCCGTGCATCCGGGACGTCGGTGGGCAGATGCGGCGATGGGAATGACTGGAAAGTATACGAGGAGCTAATTAAATGAAAAGTGACAATAATGCAGGGTCAATCACCGACAGTGGAAAGCCTGGAGAGAGTCATTAAAGAAGCGATGGAGGGAAGCAAGATTGGTCGCAAAGATGTCAACAGGATGCCATATTGGTGGAATGCGGACATCGAGGCACTAAGAAATGTATGTATAGCAATGAGAAGAAGGTTAACAAGAGCAAGAGGTAGAGCAGGAATCAACCCTGAGATCATCGAGGAGATCGAAGAAGAGTACCGCGCAAGGAAGCGGGAACTGTACAGGAAAATCCGTACAGAAAAAAGAAGGCACTGGAAAGAGTTGTGTGAACAGCTGGATGAGGACATCTGGGGTCAGGGATACAAGATCGTCATGAAGAAGTTCCATGCGTATTCTCCTTACGAAATGCCTATGGACAAGAAGCTTGAGGTAACAAGAGAGCTCTTTCCGAACGGCAGATGTCATGGTGTATGGAGAGATGAAGGAGCTGAGCGAGCTGTACCCTTTACCATGGATGAACTTATCGAGGCTCACTGAGTGAATGACTTAGGTTCACTGAAGACTTTCAGGTCTCCAGGACTAGATCAGATACCACCTGAGGCGGTGAAGGGTCTAGGACGGGTGGAACCTGCGTGGCTTCTGGAACACGTGAATGCACTGCTGGAAGCACAAACCTTTCCTGAGAGTTGGAGGACATAAGCTAAGGAAAAGTATCGCCCCCTCTGTCTGATTGAGAGGTCAGGTGGTTTATGAAAGAGACAATTTGGTTTTTGTAAAGGGAAAAGCACGATTGATGCAATCATGAGTGTACTCGAAGCATTGCCCAACAGAGGGGATGAACATCGCTGGGCGGCCCTGCGGTTGTTTGATGTTAAGAATGCATTCAATACGTTGCAGTGGAACGAGGTAATGAAGGCAATGGAGGAGAGAGAATGTCCTGGTTACCTGATGAATGTGGTGGCGGAGTATCTGTCCGAGAGAAGGATTATGGTGGAAAAGGGCACGTTCGTGGACGTGACGGCCGGGGTACCCCAGGGATCTGTCGTGGCCCCGACGCTATGGAATCTGACATACGACGGGGTTATGCACTGTGAATACGGAGAGGGTACAACCCCCTTCGCATTCGCGGATGACCTCGCTGTACTGGTAGTGGCCCGGGATGAGCCAGATCTCAAATACCGGATTCGAAACGCAGGCGGCGTCGTAAAGAAATAGATGACGCAGCACGGACTGAAACTTGCGAATGAGAAAACCGAAGCCATCATTCTGAAGGGAACAAGGAACAGGCAAAATATTGAATTCAAATGTGCGGGAGCATGTCTAACACCCAAGAAACAAGTAAAGTATCTAGGAGTGACATTGCACCAGAATGGAAAATGGAGGGAGCACGTGCGGGAGGTGGTCCGGAAGGCTGCGAATAGTGCGGCTGCGTTG
The DNA here is from genome assembly GCF_040954645.1 of Diabrotica undecimpunctata. Taxonomy (NCBI): domain Eukaryota; kingdom Metazoa; phylum Arthropoda; class Insecta; order Coleoptera; family Chrysomelidae; genus Diabrotica; species Diabrotica undecimpunctata. The sequence continues at coordinate 53,798,511 of NC_092811.1, forward strand.
GGGAGGGTGATGCCGAACATTGGAGGACCTAAATCCGAAAGGAGGAGGGTCTTACACGGTGTTGTACAGTCGATCGTCCTCTACGCGGCACCAGTCTGGAGCGAGGCGGTAGAGATAACGGCCTATAGGAGTCTCATGACACGAGTAGACAGAACAAGTCTGTTGCGAGTTTCATGCGCCTACAGGACTGTGTCTGCGGCAGCCTTATGGACCATAAGTGGATGTGTTCCGTTGCATGTTTTGGGGGTGGAAAGAAGAGAGCTTTATGGGAGAAGAGGTCCAAAGCTTACTGTGGCCGAGAGAAGACAGGAAGACTCTTTGGATTCAACAAATTGTGAGCAAATACGGCTTATTTGTGATGGTTGTGGTGGCCAAAATAAAAATTCGTATATAATGCATATTTTGGCCTGCTGGCTTTTAGAATCTCGTGTCAGTCAAAACTATAATAATATAGTTTTCAGTTCGAGGGCATAGCTACCTTCTAGCAGACCGCGCAATTTTAAGGATTGTGAAATTATTGAAACGCAAAGACTTGATCACAAGTGTGGAAGAATACAATGAGGTTTACTCTAATATCGGAAATGTTATGATGTTAGAAAAGGATTGGTTTTTATACGATATAAAAAACATAACGGATGATCTGTACAACAAAATTCCAGGAATAAAAAATTTTAAACGCATTGAACTCTGAATGAAAAATTTACTACAAAAAACAATACTACAACTGTTAAGTACATTGGTTCCAAATTTTATAGAATTCAAATCCAACTAGATCCATATCAATGCTTAGTAAAAAGAGGCAAAAGTGAAAGTACATTCAAGTTAACACAACTGTCACTTGGAAACGAAATTGCGAAAGATAAGAAAAAAGACGTACAGCAATTTTTGGAAAAACAGTATAATAACGATGAAAAAAAAAATTAAATGGGAAGATCTACCAGAGCTGACATTTTTTAAAAACATTGTTTATGGAAATTCAATACAGAATTTTGAAGAATCATCAACAATAGAGGTCGATGAAGAAGAGACATGCGATTGCTTGGAAGTAGACTGCGGAAAGTTTCACATGTAAATATTGAAGTTTATTGTTTATTTTTATAATGTAAAATGATTTATTTTTCTTTGATTTTATGCATACTAATAACAATTTCGTGAATTTTATCAATAAACTGTTCAAAATAACACATGTCCGTTACTCAGTCCAGTCAAAACTGCACATATCCATATTGAACATGTCCAAATTAAAAATAGCAAATAGTCATTCAAACAAAAAAAAGTAATTACAACTGTATTCAAAGCAGTGTGCACGTAAGTATACTTACTGACATTTTCGTCAAATAAAAATTACTTGCCATTGTGCAAACAGTTTTTGTAACATATTTCAAAACTACTTTAAGTGGACATGTGTAGTTTTGTGTGGACGCTCCTCAAATGATAAAACAGAAGGAATTTACTTCTTAGATGTACCTGGTGGTACAGGAAAAACTTTTTTGATTTCATTGATATTAGCAACAATTCATTCACAAAATAAAATTGTACTTGCACTCGCTTCATCGGGAATCGCAGCAACTTTGCTTAATGGTGATCGAACAGCCCATTCAGCACTAAAATTGCCATTAAACATGCAAAGCAACGAAACTCCGACCTGCAACATTTGGAAGAACTCTGCAATGGCCAAGGTTTTACAGCAATGTGAATTGATTGTTTGGGATGAATGCACGATGGCACATAAAAAATCATTGGAGGCTTTAGATAGAATCTTACAAGATCTACGGGGCAATCAGAACTCAATGCATGTTTAAAGTCCTCCAATTTGTCGAAACATGTTGTTGTAACTTACAACAGTTAAAAATATTTTTAATGAAATGTACATTGTTTTTCAACTGCCCGTATGTTATCTGCTATGTCTATATCTCCTTTTGACCTGTTAAAAACGCAGATACTTACCCCGCTACGCCTCGAGGAGAACACATTTTTAGTCAGTCACCAAGTAACAGCGGTTGAGTGCGTACCGTATGGGGTTTTACCTTCGTTTACGCAATGACGCTCTAAAAATTGTATTACCAGCCTCCGTAGATAAGGAATTTTGTTTAATGCTACTGTACTGTGTGTAATAGAATTTTGTAGTATACCAACGTTGTAGTTATTTATCATAATTAGTGAACCAGCCCTGGAAAAACAGTAAAGTCTAAAATAAGTTTAGCTACGAACATAATACCTGTTCGTACTCTAATTGTATATTAGCAAGGTTCATTGGCTAAGCTTTATACACATGTCAAGGTATTACACTTAAGCAAGAATATGCGTGTCGAGTTGCAAAATGACCAATCTGAAAACATATTCTCTAAACAACTCATTGACATTGGTAATGGCAAATTTCCTATAGACACCTTGACTGGTTGCATTAACTTTCCTCAAAGTTTTTGTCGGTTAACAGATGTTGCTTAAAATTTAAGAAACCATGATTGGTTGAGCAAACGGGCTATATTGGCTGCAAAAAACATAGATGTAAATGAATTAAATTTTAAAATTCAAGAACAAATTACAGGCGAATTGAGGATATATAAATCAGTTGATTCGGATACTAATCAAGATGATTTCGTCAACTATCCGCCTGAATTTTTAAACTCGCTGAATTTACCAAGATTGCCACCTCACAATCTTCAATTACAGATTGGATCGGTAGTTATAATGTTGAGAAATATCAACCAACCGCGTCTTCGCAACAACACGGTTAGCGATAAAAAAATTATTGAACAAAGTGATAGAAGCAACTATACTGAAAGGAAAGTATAAAGGAGAACACGTTTTGATACCACGCATCCCAATGATTCCGACTGATGTACCATTTAATTTTAAACGACTACAGTTTCCAGTGCGGCTTGCTTTTGCTATGACCATAAATAAGTCCCAGGGGCAATCATTAGGTGTTTGTGGTATTAATCTAGAAAACCCATGTTTTTCACATGGGCAATTGTATGTTGCCTGTTCCCGTGTTGGAAAACCATCAGATTTGTTTGTATATTCACCAGGTAATCAAACAGAAACCATTGTATATCATAAAGCACTACAATAAAAATAAAACAGATATTTGTTAATAATTATGATTCACTTAAATTACAATAAAGCGATTACTGAAAATACTTATATACGTTTTATTTCTTTATTCTTTATTACATCGCTTATTAACCCTAGGTATGTTAATAATAATAATAATAAATAATTAATTATCTCTGTTTTGTCATTGAAGCACCCACTTTATAAATATTTGTCACCTTTAGGTTCCCACTACCCCTTTAGATTATTTTTCAATCAGATTGACATCCCAGTCGGGGTTTTTAGTGGGTCCAAAAGAGTGGCCAAAGTTCGTGGAAGCGAAGATACTTAGGGTGCGTTCATTACGGAGACCATGGCATGGTATCCTCGCCTACAGCATAGCACTGGCAGTGAACGCTCGCATTTAAAATAATGTATTTATTTTACGTAGCGATGATAATATAATACCATCTATGGTCCGATCGAGGGTCGGCGCTAACATATTTATATTCTCATATTCACATTTTGTTACGCCACTGTCAAAACATTAAGTTCTTCTTTTTTTGTGTTAGATACTTGTGAGGTGTTTTGACAGTGACAATTCATTAATTTGACCATTGTCAATTTTCTGGTCAGTATTACTTGTTGCCTGTAATTTTTATAACTAGAATATAAGCTTTAAATGTTGTTTCTTTTTTACAGGTAATGCATTTATTAATAATGAATATTGTACAGGAAATAATAAAGTTTACGTTTTTACACAGAAACGTAGTTGAGTTTATTTACAAAAGTTTGCTGATAAAAAACATTACAAAATAACATTTTTGCTAACAGAAATATAATAATTTTTAATTATCAAAATGGCAAAACTGAGATTTGAATTTACTGTTAAATCATTGCAAACTCATACTAAAACAAATATTATTAGCATAACCACAATTGAGAATAAAGAAAATGAAATGAAATGCAATGTTTGCATTGAAAAAATCCAGACGACAGCAGCTTTTCAGAAACTAAAAAGGGCTCTAACAAAACAGGGTACTACAAGAAACGTTTAGATTGTAGATGAAAATATTTTAAAAGTTTATATGGATAATGATTGGAATATACAATTCAATGATTTTCTGTTAGAACAACAAGATATTCAAAGGAAAGAATCTCTAACATCCACAACTGGTATCCCACTAGATGCACTAGAGCAGATCTTAAAGAGAGTTACAAAGTCAAATGGACAACAATGTGTTGATCCTTTAATAAAAAGAAATTATCCGAACAATTTGTGATAGAAAAATTTGAACGTTTTACAATGGATAGAAACATTTGAAAATGAGTGCAAAAGATTGCAAATAGATCAAAATACGGAAACAATTGAACTTCTAAGACTATTTTTAGAAGGATCACAGAGTCTGAAGCAATGGCGCATGTGAATTTTAGGTCTTCTAAATCCATGCCAGACGATAGGTACCTCAATGTGATAGACAATCTCTGACTCTGGACAAAAAGTTCATGTAGTCTCTCTTTCCGAAACACACAGAAAGTTTAGATGTTCATGAGTGAACCGGTTTCTGAGTTTTTGCCAGTCCTTAGAACAGCGTCGTTTTTTTTAGCTTCTTTTTCGGCTTCACAGCATCCAATTTTGCTAGGAGGAAGCCCAAATCTGAATTTGACGCCATTGAAAACGAAGACACGATCGCGAAACACGCTGTTCTCAGCTTCGACTGATGAGAGTTTTGATCAAAAGATTGAAGGCTTGATTGAAGTACGCTTGAAGCGCCCATTAATCGGAGGTTCAAGCATTTGATCAAGCCGCTTGATAGTCTAGGTCCTACTTTAGAAGGATAAACCTAGAATATTCAATCGTTGGCGTTCTCAATAGTGCCTGTCTTCGATGCTCTTCTGACGGAAGAATAGAGATAAACTACTCAAGATTATTCTAGTACATAATTGTATATATAAGCTGCGGTGATTTTAGGTTAGTTTAGTTGATAAGATATTATCGTGCTGTAAACTTATAAATTAAATATTTATATAAATTAGAACCGCTTGTTTTATGTAAAAACGCTACAGTTGGTGTCACGGTGAGAGGATAATTGATTTAGTTAAAAATAAATTCAGCAGTGACTTTTGAACGTTTGAAAAGTATTGTTCTTCGGGAACCTCCGCGTAGTTCGGTAGTGATCTTTGTAAGAAGAACATTTAAAAAAGTACGTATATGCCTGGACAAAGATGCTGCTAGTAGAACTTTCAGTAAAACAGTTGCATGAGCAACTAGAAGAACGCGATTAAGACTACAGCGGGTCTATGAAGATCCTACAAGAACGACTGAAAACTGTTCTCAACAAGAATGGAGATCACCCAGAGACATTCTAGTTTCAATCAGCAGAAGAGGCAGTTTTAACGAAAATTATTGATGGAAAATTCGAAAATGTTTCTCAAATGATCAAAGAAAGTTTTTTGGAAAGAATGATGAGAATATTTCCAAAAGATTCGATGAAACGTCTCAAATAATTAAAGAATCAGCTAGACAAAATGACGAGAAATTCAAAAATGTTTCTAGAAGATTCGACGAGACTTCTCAAATAATTAAAGAAGTATGTAGTCAGAACAATGAGAACTTTGAAGAAGTTTCTAGAACATTCGAAAAGATATAGAAAAATGTAAACGACGTAGAAGAAAAGATCAAACAATTAGAGACTATGATAATCAATACAAAAGTTCTACCACCAGTTAATGCAGTAGTTTTGGATCCTGTAGTGAAAGAAGAATCACCTAGAGACGAAACGACACATCATATGAGATTCAAATTGCCTTGAAACATGAAACAGCTAGTCAAACTTCACAGAGCCATCGAGTAAGAACCATTAAAGAAGGCGACGAACAAAACGATGAACGTCTAAAAGTAATGGTACGAAAAGTAGTTCGTAACACGATGCCGAAGAGACGCGAGCCCAGATGTTGGAATTGTGGTAACGTAGGTCACATTTGCCGTAATTGCAAGAAAATGATATAACAGTCGGAAAATTAGAACGGGTCGACACTAAAGGGCAACTGCCGACCTCGATAAACACAGCCCTCATAGAACTCTTAACATTATGTCCTCCGGTAGAATTCATAGTTTGTACATCGAGGGTCGTATCAATACTAAATGTTTTTGGTAGATACAGGTGGAACAAGAACTATTGCACGTCAAGAAGTAGTACGAGGCCATCTTAAATTATCGCCTGCAACAGTAAAGCTTAGAACAGCAACTGGTGAGATAATTAATACATATGGCGAAGCTAATATGTCAGTATCCATTGGCCAGTGAAACACAGAGTATTAATTGCAGAGATCTCGACGAGTTCATATTGGGGATGGATTTACTAAGAAAAGTTGGGGCTGTATTTAATGCTAAAAATGGAATTCTCGAGATCAGTGGTGAAGAGTTGCCGTTTCATGAAGACATAGAAAATATTATTAGCTCACTAACTACTTATGACGTAACAATACCCGGTAATAGTGAGAAAATTCTGATGACTAGACCTGATTATTACTGCCGAAAGGGAAGTTTATGGATGGTCGAAGATGTGGACAATGTTCTTAACGGCAAAAACTTTGCTAAGAGTTCGAGATGTTCCTGTAAGAGCTATTAATTTAAAGGGAACTGCTATTAAGTTAAGTAAAAGAACTTTGATAGGATAGTGTGTTCCCGTGGCTTCGATTTGTCCTATGAATACTAATGAGAAATCATCGAAATCTAAGTATCCAAAGCAGCTTGTTGAGATGGTGACTAAAACATGTCAAGATGTTTTTGTCATTGGTAAGAAGGATAAGGGCAAAACAAGCATAGTAACGCATAAAATTAATACTGGAGACGCTCAGCCAATCAGACAACAACCTAGGCGATTTCGATTTGCGAAAAGAGAGAAAGACGAAGATATCATCAAAGATATAAACAAACAAGGAGTAATTGAACCATCAAATAGTCCACGGACATCACCAGTTCTATTCAAGAAGATGGTTCAACGCGTTTTTGTATTGACTACCGCCAGCGCAATGCGGTAATTAAAGGTTCGTTCCAAGAAGCCACATTTGTACGATCCGATGAACCGTTACGAAATCGTTTGGATTGTTTTAGTGCACAGAATTGAACTTAAACGGTTTTATTTCGATCCAGAATCGATTACCGGAACTATACCCTCTTGGAACGCATTTTTGTGCAGTGGAACGCACAAACCGCAGCTTATCTTAGTTATTTTCTACTAATAAATTAAACTTTGTGCGCATGTTAAAATATGCAATTTATTTATTCACATGTTTTATTAAACTCACGGTCCGTCATAGTAAACTTATCTTTGTGTCCAAAGAATTTTTAAAAATTAAAACATTTTGAAATATTTTACATTTAAAATTATTTTGGAGTGTGAGACATTTAGTTATCTGGATGTCTTATACAGAAAACTCACACAAGCAGAAAATTTCATCACTTTCTTAAAACGATGCAGGGACATGATAGCTTATTCCCAACATTATAAAATTATATAAAAATACTGTACACATTTTAATGTTTTGCTTATTTTATTGCAGAACGTCAGTCTTACCTAATTCTACAGACGCCTACAGCGACAATAGAATACAAATGGAGTGAGAATGCCTCTAAACTTCTAATAGATCTAAATAAAAACTATAAAAACGGAGTAAGCACTATGGAAATTAGAAGTGTAAATATGCTTTGGGTGACAATAGCCCAAGAATTAAAAAAGCATAACGTGCATGTCACTCCAAATAGTTGTACAAATCGATAGAGGTTTTGGAACAAAAATATAACAAGTTTGTCAATGACCAAAACCAAACAAGCCGCAAGCGGGAATACTTTGAGTACAAGGAGGAAGTATTTACGGATAAATTAAATATTCGCCCTGAAATTGCCCTTCATAATGAAGAAACAGACCATGCTCTAGTAGAAGATGTACAGGAAGCGTCTACCAGTCTCACTCAAGAGGAAGCATCTACCAGCCTCGTTCAAGAGCAAGCATCTACCAGCCAGATTCCACAAACTACAACGGTAAAATCAAATTTAAAAAAAAACAGTCCTGTTGGTAGAAGGGGAAAAGGTATTGCTAAGAAGAGACTGATTAGGGAAAAGTTTTATGAAGACTCACCAAACTCGGAAAGAAAAAATAATTGCTGTGATGAAAAGAAGAACCAATTTGTCTCATCAAACAGCTAAGGAGCAAAACCTGTTGAGGGGCTCGGTACTAAACAATGGTAAGGGACAAATTTTGATTTTTCCCGAAATATTATGTAAAAGATGGCAAGGGACATGGCAACGCAGAAAACTTGACTTATTTTATCCTCCGAATAACAGATGGCGCAAGATTAATTTCTTAAAATTTGGTAAGAGACATGCATACGCATGAAAATAATGTTATGTGTCCATGATGGCGGAAGACAAAGCAAGTTGTTCAAATCAAAATGGCTTTTTTGATGTTATAAGTGACATTTCTGAGAGCTACGATGATTATGACTCAGATAAAGATCCTGAATTTCAAATATTTAGTGAAGCTAGCTCGATTAACTTTCTACAAAGAAGGTAATTTATTGATATTTTTAGAATAATTGTTTGCAAGTAAAAAATGGTAAAGGATGTACTTAACATTGTTTACATCCACATTCACTTTGCATAAAAACTTAACATTTTTTACTTGCAAATATGAAAATGAATGAATCGGCAGCCCTATAATACTTAATACGATTTTTATTTATGTTTTAGAAAACTTTTGAAAGAACATGGACTTCAAGAAATTTCTTCTCACACATACCCAGAGTCCAGTACTGAAGAAGAAGGGGAGGAAGAAAAAGAAAATGGAGGAAAATTAAATGAACACAGTAAACAAGAAGAAGAAGATTCTGTTTCAGAAACAAAATCTAGAAAAAGGAAGCGCAATTTTAGTAAGCAATTAAAAACGAAAGAGCTCAGAAATCGCGGAAAAGATTATAAACAATACAGAGGTAAGGGAAATATTGTTTTATCAAAAACACAAGGTCCACCGTGTAGTAGCCCCAATAAATGCTATGAGTTATTTGCATCTTATGAAGAGCTGCAGACAATTTTTGTTAATTTCTGGGGCATGAACAGTTTTGATACACAAAATGTTTACTTACAAGGTTGTATGAGATCTAAAAATGTGACTAGGAAGAAAACTAAAGCACTAATGTCAAAAAGATCTCAAACTATTGAATATAAATTAAAATCACAAGGAAAAGATGTTAAGGTATGCAAAATGGCTTTTCTAAGTATCCATGGCTTACAGAAAAATCGAGGTCGAGTTGAAAATCTAGTAAAACAATTAAAAATTGGATCAAATACTCCAAAATCAGATCTAAGAGGTCGACATTCAAACCATCCTAAAAAATATTCCAATTCTGATATAGAATTTCTGAAATCTTTTATCGAAATCTTACCTAAGTACAAAAGCCATTACACCCGTGCTGACAGCTCTAAACAATATGAGTATGGAATATTCTATTCAGACTTGTTATGAGAAATATGTAGGAGAATGCATTTTGAAAAAGAAAACTCCAGTTTCTGCAGATAAATTCAGAAGAATATTTACTGAAGAATATAATATAAGTTTCAAAACTCCAAAAATGGATACATGTCAAGCGTGCGATAAGTTTTCAGTGGCTTTAGAAAATGCTAAGTTACACAATGATGAAACTGGAGTTAAAAAAATTAAAACTGAACAAGAATTACATCATAGAAAAGCTGAAGCAGGTCAACAGGCAGTCAGAGACGCAGTAGAGGAAGCAAACTTAAACCCAGATGTGCATGCAATAAGTTTTCATCTACAGCAAACCCTTCCCACACCAAAGCTTACCACTGGTCCCATGTTCTATAAGAGAAAACTGTGGTGCTATAATTTAAGCATACATTCCCTTGGAGATGGTCAGGGTCACTTTTTTATGTGGGATGAATCTACTGCTAAAAGAGGGTCGGACGAAATCGCTAGCTGTCTCAAAATGTACTTTGAGAAAAATAATATTCGTGGCAGAAAACTAATAGCTATTTCAGACAATTGCTGCGGACAAAATAAAAACTGGACTATCATTGGTCTTTGGCTTTGTCTTTTACAAAATGACTATTTTAAAGAAATAGTTCATATATTTCCTCAGGTAGGACATATAATGTTGCCAAGCGACAGAGACTTTTCTGTAGTAGAAAATTATGTCAAGAAAAACTGTGAAATGGTCTATTCGCCCAATCACTGGGAAGACATTTTGAAGAAGTGTCAGAAAAAAAAACCTTTTCTAGTAACTAGGGTCCAGCAAGAGGATATATACGATTGTTCAGTACTGAAAAGCTATTTTAATCAACCGGTAGGTATTTTACAAAGTAGTGTGAAATTATGCCTATCTTCAGAAGTTCCAAAAAATATACAATATTCAGCATCATACAGCGGATTATTTAATTCCATGTCCTTGAATAAAAGAGGAAGACCAACAGCTGCAGAGGAAAAATTTCCTACACTTACTCAAAAATATAATCATCCCCTTAGTATTCATCCAGAAAAACTGAAAGATGTAAAATCATTCTTGGAATGGATTCGTCACGAATGGTATATAAATTTAAAATAAACCCCTAGTACGTACCAAATTATGTTAAGTCAACACCACTTAACATGTTACGTTAAACTTTTTCGAATATTTTAGGTAAATAATGTTAAGTTGTAGTACATATTTTTATATTTTTCTCAATAAACACATTGTAAAAAAATACTTGGTATTTCATATTTTGCCTACTGATTAACAACATAATTAACTAATTTGAACATGATTCATAGTCTTATATTTTTTTATAAAAAATATAAGAATATTTTTTTCAAAATTCAACACTTTAAATCTCAAATCTTCTGTATTGTCCCTTACCATTTTTTACTGCCGGACCCCTCAGTTATTAAAAGATTTGTGCCAGAGTTGCAAGTGTTTTTCGGCTGGAAAAAGTGAATTCCACAAGAATTTATTATAAACAGTCTTAGTTTTAGTTATTTACTTATTACTATCAAATTTGTTGTTATTAATTTTTAAGCTAAGTTTAAGTTTGTTAGTAAGTAGGATATAGTATAAATTTTTGTAAATAAGGTATTGTATTTTGTAAATATTAAGCATATAATATAGTTTATATACATATTGCGGATACAAGAGTCCCGTCATTTACCTAAAACCTTTCTATGTTCGGATATCTTCCTAGAAATGGAAACAGTCTAGTCTTCTTTTAGGCAAGTTGTCATTTTAAGTGGGGATATCCCACTTTTTTTGGAAGCTTGTTAAATTTTGAGAGGAAGAAAATCACTAGTGGCAGGACAGTCTTCGAGTAAAGCCGCTTGGTTATCTTACCGTTCTCTGTGAATTTTTTCTTTAAGTGTGGATACACTTAAATCTTTGAAATATCTTAATCTAATACCATATTATATTAAATATTGTTATAAAGTACCTTCATTTTGATTAACTTCAGTGCTTCATACTTGTAAAGTATAGTAGAATCAGTGAAATAGTGCAGCAGTCATCGAGATTTATTGTAAGTTATGGTAATCATATTACCTTCAATTATCTGAGCGAATACTATTGTAATCATATTACCCAATCCTGGACGAATCTGCGTCAACCTTTTCTTCACCTGCAGTTAAGAGGCTACATCAGCGCGTCATCAAGACGGAAAACGCGTTCCAAGATTGTAGCTTTAGTTTTAAATATTTTGTCGAGATATATGGCACACATATACATAATATAGTAAAAAATGGCGGTACAGAGCCCAATTTGAGAAATATGTTAGTATGTGGAAATTACTCTATAATTAAATAAAATATTCCAAAAATTAGTCTGTACCGCCATTAAGAAAAACAAAAAAAATACACTTTCTTCAAATAAACTTTTTTATCCCATGCCTAGATTTTGTGTCACATTGGAATTACTAAAATCGATTATCTGTAACAAGAAATCGAACTTAACTGAGTTATTTGGCAACATAGAGAAATAGTCACCACCATCACATTTGCACTCCTACGTCTGTTTTCTGTGTAAGTGATATGCTCTGTTATCTGTATCGATATCTGTTCATGCAGTAGTGTATTATTTTCTAAGATATTGGAATTCGTTAGTGTTGATTCATAGTGAATTAGTAATTAAAAGTAATTCATAATAATTAAAATTAATTTATTAAAAATATTTTAATTAAATAAATTAATTAACAATTTATTTTAGTATTCTGTCTGATCCTTTAAGTGGCAGAAGGATAATCGACATTGGTTATTTTTTTCAACAAATTTTTAATTCAGAAAATCATACGTTATTCAATTGCAATATTACAAATATGGAAGTAATACAAGAAATTAAAATAGGTTTCATGTCAACTTTTACGCTAAGATGTAAAATGTGTAATGTTACACAGCAGATATATTCTGAAAATCCTCAAAATGTGGCTTCTGAAAACATGGACGTTAACTCAGCAATTACACTGGGAACTGTGTCAACTGGAAATGGGTTTTCGACGTTACAAGAATTATCTGCTGCCATCAACATGCCTTGTGTGACAGAAAACACGTATAGTCATTATCACGACAATGTGTCAAAACTAATTAGATCTATCAATTTCGAAGTTATGCGACAAGCTGGTCCAGAAAAAGCAAGACTAGCAACAAGTTTAGGGGAAATTGACGAAAATGGTATTCCTTATATAACTGTAGTAGCTGATGGAGCTTGGTCTAAGCAATCATATAAAGTCAATTATAATGCTGCTTCTGGAGTTACAAATACAGTTATTATTTTATTGCTAAATTAATCAAGCGTTCGTACAATGCACACGATCAATAAAATATGTACAATTTGTTAATAGTATTTTCTATACTCTTCTAGGCTTGCATCATTTGATATCGCACTGGTAAACTTTTGTATTTAGGAGTACGGAACAAATACTGCAGTTTTTGTGAATTTCACATAAATAAAAATAATACAGTACCTACACACAATTATGCTAAAAATTGGACTGGAACATCCAATTAAATGGTAGCAGACATTATTATAGAAGGGATTAAACAAAGTTTAGAAACTGATGGATTCAAATATAAAATCTTGGTTGGCGATGGTGATAGTTCAGCTTAGTTGGGGGTAAAAGGGTAATTTTTTCAAAGAGAGGATCATATCAGACGAGGTCTGAAGCTGTTGCAATTTCGTATAATGCTGGACCGGACTCTATAATTACGAAAACTCCTTTGAGCGAACGGCGAAATATTTTTACAAATAAACATATACAAAAAATGAATTAACGAAGAATACGTTCCGCCAAACTAAATAGTGATAGAAAAGCTCGTCGTGAAATGTTGCTTAAAAAAAAAGCCGAAACGGTTGCGTCCGCTAACGGAGACTATGGAGCTACAATTCAGTCTCAACCCGATATGGAGTCTGATGAATACGAGACGAAAGAAAAAATATTTCTAAGTAATTAAAAAAAAACAAAAGAACAAATAATGGATATAGAGATAACCACCTGAGTTAGTGTTTTTCAATTCAGTGGCTTGAAGAAAGACAGAAAAGAATCACCGCATCACATTTTGACAAAATTTGTAAATTAAAATCTACCACTTCTAGATCAAGAACAGTCTGCAGTTGTTATATTCTAAATTTAACGGTAACGAAAATACTAAATATGGACAAATACATGAGTCTTTTGCAATAGAAGCATCTGAGACCCAGATGATTTGTAAAATAATTAAATGTGGATTATTTATTGATGAAGAACAATGTTTTCTTGGAGCGGTCCAGACGGGTTAGTGGGTGAAGATGCTTTAATTGAAATTAAATGTCCGCCTTTCATTAAATCTATGACTCCTGAAGCAGCTGTAGAGAAAAAATGCCTCTACTTCAACATAATCCCCCAATAAAATTGAATTAAAACGCAATCATGGCTACTATCACCAGATTCAGGGTCAGTTGCATATCGTAAAAAGAGAGAAATGTTATTTTGTAGTTTGGACGCTACAGGGAAATATAATTGAAGAAATTCCGAGGGATCAACAATTTTGGACAACAAAAATACTTCCAAAAGTAAAAGCGTTTTATGTGAATAATCTGCTGCCAGAACTAGTAGATCTAAGACAATAGCGCGGCTTGCCGACTACGAAAGGATAATTCCACAGATATACACGTTCTAGGATCTATAGCAATGTTTTTTGTAGAAATGTGGATTATTTATTGATGAAGAACAATGTTTTCTTGGAGCGGTCCAGACGGGTTAGTGGGTGAAGATGCTTTAACTGAAATTAAATGTCTCCCTTTCATTAAATCTATGACTCCTGAAGCAGCTGTAGAGAAAAAATGCCTCATCTTTAACATAATCCCCAATAAAATTGAATTAAAACGCAATCATGGCTACCATCACCAGATTCAGGGTCAGTTGCATATCGTAAAAAGAGAGAAATGTTATTTTGTAGTTTGGACGCTACAGGGAAATATAATTGAAGAAATTCCGAGGGATCAACAATTTTGGACAACAAAAATACTTCCAAAAGTAAAAGCGTTTTATGTGAATAATCTGCTGCCAGAACTAGTAGATCTAAGACAATAGCGCGGCTTACCGACTAGGAAAGGATAATTCCACAGATATACACGTTCTAGGATCTATAGCAATGTTTTTTGTAGAAATGTGGATTATTTATTGATGAAGAACAATGTTTTCTTGGAGCGGTCCAGACGGGTTAGTGGGTGAAGATGCTTTAATTGAAATTAAATGTCCGCCTTTCATTAAATCTATGACTCCTGAAGAGCTGTAGAGAAAAATGCCTCATCTTCAACATAATCCCCAATAAAATTGAATTAAAACGCAATCATGGCTACTATCACCAGATTCAGGGTCAGTTGCATATCGTAAAAAGAGAGAAATGTTATTTTGTAGTTTGGACGCTACAGGGAAATATAATTGAAGAAATTCCGAGGGATCAACAATTTTGGACAACAAAAATACTTCCAAAAGTAAAAGCGTTTTATGTGAATAATCTGCTGCCAGAACTAGTAGATCTAAGACAATAGCGCGGCTTACCGACTACGAAAGGATAATTCCACAGATATACACGTTCTAGGATCTATAGCAATGTTTTTTGTAGAAATGTGGATTATTTATTGATGAAGAACAATGTTTTCTTGGAGCGGTCCAGACGGGTTAGTGGGTGAAGATGCTTTAACTGAAATTAAATGTCTCCCTTTCATTAAATCTATGACTCCTGAAGCAGCTGTAGAGAAAAAATGCCTCATCTTTAACATAATCCCCAATAAAATTGAATTAAAACGCAATTATGGCTACCATCACCAGATTCAGGGTCAGTTGCATATCGTAAAAAGAGAGAAATGTTATTTTGTAGTTTGGACGCTACAGGGAAATATAATTGAAGAAATTCCGAGGGATCAACAATTTTGGACAACAAAAATACTTCCAAAAGTAAAAGCGTTTTATGTGAATAATCTGCTGCCAGAACTAGTAGATCTAAGACAATAGCGCGGCTTACCGACTAGGAAAGGATAATTCCACAGATATACACGTTCTAGGATCTATAGCAATGTTTTTGTAGAACCATAAATTGGAACGTTCGTGGATTTCATTTTTACGTCAGAAAATATGTTTAATCATTTTATTGTAGAAAAACTATACGTGATCTAAGTCCCTATGAACAACCATCCTCCACATATTTCGATTTAAACTAATTGTTGCACGTTATTTTAAATTAATGAATATTTTCAAAAATTTGTGGCAAACATGTACTTCATAGAAGTCACAACTTTTATCGTATTCAAGTAAAAAAGAAAGAATATTCAACTACATTCTAAATTTATACAGAGCAAGGATGGATTCAAAAATGGGATATTCTAGTAAAGAAAGAATAAAATTACTTAAGCTATACTATGAAAATAATCAGTGTGCTAAGGCTGCGGCAAGGATCTTTAATTCGTATCATCCAGAAAAAAGGTAAGTCACCAATACATTACACTGATAAGTTTGAAGCTGTAGGTGACGCTAACAACTCAAAGTTTGAAGTAGACCGTCGAAATGAAGCAGTTGAAGTGGCGGTATTGGGTCATTGACAAATGGATAATCGACAGTCTATCACACAACTGTCTCGTGCATCTGGTCCATGATCGTCTAGTGTTTATCGAATTATAAAATCCTATAAATTTCACCCTTATAAAATACGATTACTTAATCAATTAAACGAAGATTATCCTGATCGTCGACGTCAAATTTGTGCAGAATTTAGTAAATCATAAATAACAACCAACACCGATCATGGACATACTTTTGATATCACAGTCAAGTTAATGCAAGATTTACTAAATAATGGTAGAGTGTTATACACCGACAATTTTTATACCAGTGTAAAATTAGCAGAACACCGTTTACAAAATAAAACTTATTTGTGTGGGACTTTGCGATCCAACAGGAAAGGGAATCCGAAAGATGTTTGCAATAAAAAACTGAAAAGAGGTGAAGTTTTTGCAATGGAGAACGCTAAGGGTGTGCGTATTTACAAATGGTTAGATAAAAGACCGGTTATAATGTTCAGTACTTTACCTGAATATATGGATGAATTGATCACTACAGAAAGGACGAACAGAAAGGGTGAATATATTAAAAAACCACAATGTATAATAGATTACAACAGCGCCAAAAAAGGTGTAGATATATCTGACCAAATGTCTTCATATTACACTTGCCTGAGGAAAACGATTAAGTGGTATAAGGCTGTCTTTGAAATCATTTTAGGAACAGCTGTTGTAAATTCGTGGGTAATTTATCAGAAGAATATAAAAAAATTGATATTTTACAATTTAGAGAACTTTTAA
Source organism: Diabrotica undecimpunctata (assembly GCF_040954645.1). Lineage (NCBI taxonomy): Eukaryota > Metazoa > Arthropoda > Insecta > Coleoptera > Chrysomelidae > Diabrotica > Diabrotica undecimpunctata. The sequence goes on from NC_092811.1 coordinate 53,815,413, forward strand.
TACAAGCACTGCTTATTGAGGAAGACAATGAAGAAGGAATAGAGGACGAACAAGACGTACCGGTACCGAGAAGAAACGCAAAATCGACACATAAAATAAAAAAACTTGAAAGTTGTGCTAGAAAAAATAGAAAACGGTGTACCTCCTGTTATGAAAAAGTTTATTTTTTTGTTATTCTAAGTTTGTATAATATGTTAGGTTTTAGTTGTTTTTTATGTCCTGTATCAAAATATAATTGCCTAAATAAAATAAAATTGCAAATATTCCTAAACTCAATTATTTTAGTAGTTTCTTCAAAATAATGCGATAATAAATACAAAAATGATCCAACTTAGAACCGAATGTACCACAGGTCATGTACCACCTTTACATACAGCCGTAACTTGTTTTCTACGGTTTCTATACAGCCGTAGCGTTTTTAAATACGATTAAATATAAAATGCACTGTGTACCACATGTGGTACATGACGGCTGTTAAGATGAGCCGGCATGTACCACATGTGGTACACGATGGCATGAACGTGTTAAACGATAAACTGACTTTCCAACAGGACAAGGATTCTCCACATTATGATATACGCGTAAGACAATTTTTGAATCAATGTTTTCCAGGGCGTTGGATTGACAGAAGGGGTAATTAGCCAAAATTATTTTTAAAGTTATTTCGTAAATTAAAAAAAAATGTATCGCGTAGAGAAAAAAATACCTTTAAAATTATGTGGCACTCGACCACACTTGGTATTTAAAAAAAAACTGGGGGATGATGGGTGGCAGTAGGGGGTTACATTTGAGGTCATGAATTTTGCATGAAAATTCGTCCCCCTCCCGATAAAAATTGACGTGTTTTTTTATTTTGAAAAAAACTCTTGCTTTCTGAGTTTCTGGGAAGGTCAAATTCTCGTTGGAACACACTGTATATTATTATTAAATTTATGATAGGTAATTACTAATTCTTAAGCTAAGATGTTTTATACTAATTTTCGTAAAAAAATTTGTTAAAATTTATATGCTTATGTTTGTTCTTTATGCTTTTAAATCCGATCGGAACTCTAAAATTATCACAATACTGTGCATTCGTCTGTGATAATGTCACGTACTGCCGACGCACTGTTGCCAAAGATTCGCAGAACTTTCGAAAGACGGTGCGGCTACCATTTCTCGAATTAATATTGATGACGCGCTGATGTAGCCTCTTAAGATTAACTACCGATTTATCAATTATATTAACACCTTCGCTGCGCCACCAGTTGAAAACGCGTTGGTAAAAACTAACATTATAGGTACCTATATTATTGTCTGAAAGGGATCTATCTAATAGAGGGATAATTTATTACCAGTAGTATTCTAGTGGTAACGCATATAAGTTTTTTTTATTATGGGATTCCCAGATGAATTCATCTGGTGAGTAATTTCATTTGTAATTCCCAGTTTAGTTTAATTATCTCGGTCGAGCCCAAAATAGTGTTTAAAATATTTGTATAAAAATTGAGTAAAATGAGTAGTAGAACTGTTAAATTAGTAAATTTGGCATTGCAAAATGCAACTACAAGTGGCAGTTGTATAGACCCCTATGAGAATTTGGATCGTCACCAAGAAACAATTATAAATACTTTGAGCGAATCAGAGGAAGAACCATTTCGCGACAATTCGTACTGTGATCCTAATTACGTTCATTCTGAATGTTCCACTAATTCAGATAATGACGAATATAAAATCAGTTCCGAGAGCGACGATGAACTAATTGAAAATGCAAGAAAGTAAACAATTTTTTTCTCTTCTTATTTATTACTTTATGTGTAATTTGTAGGAGACCAAGGTACTTCAAGTGAAATTTTCGAAAACGTAGCAACACTTGATGAATGGATACCAATAACTAAAAATAATCATATAAACATAGGTATAAATAAACATTTAGTGAACCCAGTAATGAACGTTCAGAATGAATCCAATAGTCCTCTTGAAAGCTATTCACTATTTATAAATGACACGGCTATTGATCTCCTTGTTACAGAAATCAATCGATATGCATCACAACAATTAAATAACAACCCAAATCTAGACAAAGATCTTGGATACCTGTGAATCAAGAGGAAATGAAAAGCATACGTTAGTGCAACTAAAATTCAAGCATACATTAACAAAAAATCTAAATTAAATGAGTCAAATGAATCTTTAGACTCGTCGTTTACACGAAGCCATGGAGAAGTCGCTTTAAATTTTGAAAATGTATGATTCATTTTTGCTGAAGATGCTTCTGATACGTTCGTACAAAAACAAAATAAATTGCCTACTCAGAGACGCAGTCAGGTTTGTTACGTTAATGATAATGTCATAAAAATACATTGTTGAACGCGTGTAAAAACTCATTGTCTTCAATTGGTATAAATGTGTACAATCGTCTATTAAAAGTTGAAAATTTAGCGAACGTAGGTGCCAGATATCACAATAAATGTTATAAAAAATTGTCTATTAAAAATATGGAAAGCTACGAATCCAACGAATCTCTTGTGTCGGAAGCTGCTCGTTTTATTGCAAATTACATGGTACAAAATGCAGAAGAATGTCAATTTAGTATAAGCTCAATTTTAAAAAATTTTGGAAAAGCTGAGTGGCCGTGCATGAAACATGTAAAAACACACTTATCAAAAATATTTGGAGATCAAATTTTATTTCATCGTTCAAAAAGCGGCCCACTTATTATATTTACTGCAATGGGTGGCAAAATACTTACAAAATAATTTTATAAAAACCGATCAGTCGATAAAAAAGAGGAGCGAAAAAGAACTGTTTTAGAAGCTTCTAAAATAATTACTGAAGATATACGTAATTCTGCTTACGACATGAGTTCGTATCCTCCTCCCGATACTTTTTTGGATAGTATTCATTCTGATATTCCAGAAACTTTACAGATTATGCTGAATACCATAATTAGCGATCGAAAAACAAACAACTCAAAATATTCTGTTAAAGAAACAGCAATAAGCCACTCAATTATATCTGCAACTCGCCCAGAGTCATTTATTTCACCGCTGTTACTGGGTTTAGCAGCTGTATTAAATAAAAAATTTGCATCAAAAGAATTGATTGTAATGCTTCATTCTCTAAGCTTCTGTTCTTCATATGAAGAAGTACAGTTATTTTAAGCTTCGGTTTTAAACTAACCTCAAGAAAAGAAGATTAACGGCTCATTTTTGCAATGTATTTGACAATGCAGATCATAATATAAACACTTTTGATGAAAAAAAACCCATTCCATGCAATGGGAAGTATTGAAATTGCCACACCGTTAAGTACAGAGAAATATTATGAACCAATAACAAGAATGAGTAGGATTCCGTCAGCAGAAAGCATTGGTAAATTTGGAAGCATTAGTATACAATGTTTTAAAAACCACCACATTCAGGTTGGCAGAATATTATGGTAGAGAATTTAGAAACATTAACTGTCACATTGGAACCTAAAATCTTGCCTACTGAATTTTTGGGGCTTTGTGGAAGAAAAAATTATCCGGAATATTTTATTGGCTGGAACGGCTTCCTGGAGCTTATAACTAAAGATTTAAAGTATGATAAGAGCAAAGTGAAATTTTTACCATTTTTAAATGCAATTCCGAGTAATTATGATACTATTTATACTTCCCTCTTACTCGCCGATTCAAGACGCGAAGAAGCAAAACAAAGTTATACATTTGTTACGTTCGATCAACCTCTCTCTTATAGAGCACGAGAGATTTTAGCATGCTGCCCAGAATTGTCTAACGTTATGGCGAGATTAGGTGGCTTTCATATGCTAATGTCATACTTGGGTTCAATTGGCTTCATAATGGATGGCAGTGACTTGAAAGAATGCTTTGCAGAATTATATGTTGAAAATTCTATTCCTAAAATTTTAATAGGTCATGCGTATGCTAGAGCTGTGAGGGGACACATTCTTGTGCATTTAGCTTTAAGTCAAATAATCTTGCAATCATTTGAAATGGAAGATAATGAATTAAAGATGATAGAAGAATGCTTAAATATTGATGAATATTTTAAGCAAAATAAATTCCGATGATTTTAAACGGCTGCATTCCAAGTTTTTAAAACATGTAAAAGATATGAAACAAAATGGCCCAACAGCAAAATTATGGTTGCAATAGCATATGGTTACAATTATGAAAAATTTTATTGAAGCAGAAAGAAGCGGTGATTGGAATATACATTTAGATTCTGTACGGAGAATGCTGCCATATTTCCATGCAAGTGGACATCATTTATATTCTAAATCATGTCAAATATATTTGCAAGACATGTATTCTATTGAAGACAAAATGAACTGTTCTTAGTATCGAATGTGTGTCCATGCCTGTCCAGTCTCTTACGTTCTTCAATCAGGAGCATTTTCTTTTTCTTGTACCTCTTCTTCGTTCCACTTTCCCTTCCATTATAAGTCGAAGGAAGTTGTATTTTTCTCCTCTGTAAATATGTCCTAGATGGACTGATCACTATACATTTAGTTTTTTCTACTTATATTCTCATATTAAGTTGGTTCCAAGAAGGGCAACGCTGCGGTCAACAAGCGTATGAAGTGCAATTGGCTTGCTCCTGCATTAAACCTGAAAATCGAGAAGTGCAGAGTGAAATAGTTGTGCCAAAACAGCAATAAGTGTGTGTAAAGTTACAAAGCGTATCGCAGTGTGAATAAACCGACAGTAAGTGGCAATTACTAACAATAATAAGCAAAATCAGTTGTTCCGATAAGAACAGTTTCTGTTGTTTAATTTAGCGATAAGAGCAAAGGAACTAATTCGACCTCGGGATTCTGACCGGTAGAAAAGCGGTGTTGCCGTAATGCAAAAATAGTAAAGAATTTAAAGAGAACAGAAATATACAATTTATTGTGAATAAAACTGCAGCTTAAAGAAGACCGATCGATAACAGCAAGACTTACGACAGGTTGACCGGGGTCTACTCTTTACGCGATTGGGTAGTTGAACTGAGCAGCCAATATCACGAGCACAATTAGAAAGCAGTGAGTAGTGAAGACGAGTACACCACGGATGAGGGCAAAGAAGGAAAGGCTCACAAACATTTGGTTTTGGAAAGTGCGCCAAAACTAGAAGATCTCCAGACATGAAAGAGAAAAAAGATAACTCAGGAAAAATAATGGATATGATCCAAGGCTTGCAACGATTTATAGAAACAGAAACGAAGGAAATAAAACAAGAACAAAAGAAGTGTCTAACAGAAATTCAAGATCTGAAAAAGGAAAATACCCAAATCAGGAGAGAAAATCAAGAGATCAAGAAAGATCTTAAACAAGCAATGGACAGAATTGAAAGACTTGAGAACGAGAAAAGAAGAAATAATGTAGTAATTCAGGAACTACCAATAGAAACAAATAATGTAGAAACAGTGAAGAGCAATATGCAAAGATTTATAAGTACGCACCTGAACATTGAGATTGAAATAGAAAGAGCAATTAAAATAGGAGAAAGGACATGTTTACTAGAACTAAAAGATAGTAACCAGAAACACACACTTATGAACAATAAAGCCAAACTAAGAAATATTAGAGAACACGAAGTGTAGGGTTTAGGAAGGGACACAGTACGCAAGACCATATATTTACGTTGAAACAAATAATTGAGAAAGCTAGAATAAAAAACATAGAAATATATATATGGCTTTTCTAGATATTGGGAAAGCATTTGACAGTGTCCCAGGAAGCAGTTTGGAAAAGTCTGCAAAATAGACATATTGACCATCAACTAACAGGTGCTATCAAATGTATGTATCAAAATAACAAGAGTTATGTACGTAAGGATAACTTGGAATCAGAGATGTTTGCAATAAACGAGGGTCTAAGACAAGGAGGTGTTATGAGCCCCTCACTGTTCATATTGATTATTGACGACATAATTAAGGAAACAAAAGCAAGTATACACAAAGTACATATCGGATATAGTAAACTACGACCGGTTGGTATAGCTGAGTGTGCATTCGCAGATGATCTCATGTTATGCGCTTCCAACGAAAGGGACCTCCAGAAAATATAGATAACTGGAATAATGAGCTAGCAATTAGAAACGAAGATTAATGTTAAGAAAACCAAGGTGATGCTAATAGCGAAAACTAACCGAAATGTTAACATAGAAATTAACCAACAACTCATAGAACAACTAGATGCATTCAAATACCTAGGGGTTACAATAGACAGAGAAGGTACCATGCAGAATGAAATAACAGAAAGAATAAGTAGTGCTTCAACAGTGTATCATAATCTTAGTAGAGCATTCATAGGTTAACCAGAAATCAGCAGAAGAACCAAAATGACAATTTATAAGACAGTCTTCCGACCAATCTTGATATATGTAAGCGAGAGCTGGGTTTTAACATAGCAATTAAAAAGCAAGATAAAAGCCATTGATATGAAATATTTAAGACGAGTCAAAGGAATAATACGACGAGACAAAATAAGAAACGAAGATGTTAGAGAAGAACTGGGCACAGAATCTGTACTACATGCTATTGAAACACAACAAATAAAATGGTTTGGTCATCTGTGTCGAACGAGCGACAACCGACCCATTAAGCAAGTCTGGAAGCCTAGAGTGAAAAAGTTTAAAACAAGAGGCAGACCACGGAAAACCTGGGATGATGAAGTATGGCAGATTTTGAAAAGTAGGGGAATGGAATGGTCAGAAGCTCAAAATAAGGCAAAAAACAAGAAAGAATGGACAAAATTCGTGCACAGAATAGAAGAAAAAAATTCTGTATTTTCATTGGATTTGAAATGTAATTTATACCTGTAACCTGTATTTGTATTTACCTCACACCTTAGAGTAGAGAGGATTTCGATCATATATATATATATATATATATATATATATATATATATATATATATATATATAATGATCGGATGAAGAAGACGTTGAAAGATTCTATGGAGAACTACAGGATGTATGTGATAAAATCCAAAGACACGATGCTGTTATTATAACGTTAGGCGATTTTAATGCTAAACTGGGGAAAGAAGAAACGTTTGCAAATATATTTGGGAAACACAGTTTGCACACTGAAACCAGTCAAAATGGACTCGGGGTGGCACAGTTCGCAGCAGCAAATAACTACATAGTTGTCAGTACTAACTTCCAGAGAAAAGATATCCATAAAGGAACATGGAAAATACCAGGAACTAACGAAGCCAATCAAATTGACCATATACTCATCTCAAAAAGATGGGCAACAGACATAACTAATGTCAGAACGTATCGCAGGGCGAACTCTGACTCAGATCACTATCTTGTAGGGGCAAAATTACGGCAGAAAATAGCGACAGTAGCAAAAGGGAAAAATATTCAAATCAAAAAATGGAATGTCGAAGGATTCAAAAGCGCAACAAAGAGACAAGATTACAGAAATGCTCTCCAAATAAAACTCAACCGAACTAGAGAGGAAGATACTGCAGAGGAGGAATGGAGACAATTAAAAACAATTATAACGGAGTCAGCAGAGGAAACTGTCGGAAAAGCCAAAAGGCAAAGAAATGCGGAATGGTATGATGATGAATGCAGAACTGCAGTAGAGGAAAAAAGGCAAGCTTAACCAACTTCAAAGAAACACAAGAAATAGCAGTGAGATTTATAACGAAAAAAGAATACAAGCGACTAGAATATGCAGAAGAAAGAAAAGAGAGGCTATGAAAAAACAAGTACAACAAATCGTAAAGCATAATAACAGACGCGAAAGCAGAAAATTCTATAAATGCATAAAAGAAAGCACACAGTCATTTAGACCAAAACTAACGATATGCAAAGACAAGGACGGAGAACTACTAACAGAGAAGCAAAAAATTATAATGAGATGGAAACAATATTTCGAAGAAAATCTAAATGCAGACAACGAAAATGAGCAGAACGAGACAACATATTATACGGCGGAGCTGCACATCGAAAATCCGAGTTATGAAGAAGTAGTTCAGATAATAAATAAACTAAAAAACAATAAAGCACAGGAACGGACGGAATTTCGGCAGAATTATTAAAGCATGGAGGATCCGAACTCTGGGTAAGAATCCATTACCTAATAACAATAATATGGACGAAGGAGCAAATGCCAGAGGAATGGACAGTTGGCCTCATACAGCCAATATATAAAAAAGGAGATAAGAGGGAATGCCAGAATTATAGGCCAATTACATTGCTAAATGTAATATACAAAATTCTTTCTGGTATAATCTACAATAGATTATTAGAATACTCCGAAAATATAATTGGTGATTATCAAAATGGATTCAGACCAAATAGAGCCACTACAGATAACATATTCATACTAAGAACGATACAAAAAAAAGCTTATGAATACGACATAGACCTATATAATATGTATATAGACTTTAAACAAGCTTTAAATAGTGTGAAAAGAGACAGAATGCTGGAAGACCTTTGTAATCTAGGTATGCCTAAGAAATACATCAGCCTCATAAAAATGACGTTGCAGGGTTCAAAAGCCGCAGTCAGAGTAGATGGAGAACTGACTCCCCTGTTTAACATCAACATGGGAGTAAGACAGGGAGATGCTCTATCAACCATGCTATTCAACCTAGTTCTTGAGGCAGTCATCAGAAAAACCAATATAACCGGCCATATAAACACCAAATCAGTACAAATTACTGCATATGCAGACGATGTAGCCATCATTAGTAGGAATAAGCCACGACTAATGGAAGTGTTCAAACAAATTGATCCTGAAGCAAGAAAAAGAGGTCTCAAAATAAACGAAGCAAAAACGAAGTATATGACAGTCAAAAGAAGAACTGACAATGAAAATAATATCACAATAGACAACTATACTATCGAACGAGTGGATGCCTTTACATATCTCGGCACAGAAATCAACCAGAAAAACTACGTAAGTAGCGAAATTAATGCACGTATTTCCAGCGGGGATCGTACATACTATGCTAATAAAAGATTGATGACATCGAAATTATTAGACAAAAGAACAAAAATGACTATCTACAGAACACTGATTACACCCGTAGTAACCTATGGATGTGAAACTTGGTTAATGACGAAAAAAGATGAAGCCCAACTCAGGACATTCGAGAGAAAAATACTAGGGAAAGTATACGGCCCGGTACAAGAGGAAGATGGCACATGGAGAATCAGGAGAAACGACGAGGTTAATGAGTTAAATGAAGGTTATGACATTGTAAGATTTGTGAAAAGTCAAAGACTGTCATGGCTGGGACATGTGCAGAGACAAAACGATGCAAAAACAACAAAGAAAATGTTACAATGGAAGCCCATAGGAAGGCGAAAAAAAAAGAAGGCCCAGAACGAGATGGTTGGATGACGTGGAAGACGACCTGAAAACAATGAACATAAGACAATGGAGAAGAAGGGCACAAGAGAGATCTGAATGGAAGGACTTAGCCAGACAGGCAAAGACCCATCCAGGGTTATGATGCCAAAAGAAGAAGAAGAAGAATATATATATATATATATATATATATATATATATATATATTGATTTTGAGAAAACCAAGATCCTAAAAAGTGAACCCAACAGGAAGAAGAGAGAGCTTCTAGAGTCTATACAATTAAAACAAAATAATAATGCAATAAATGATAAACAAGATGTCAAAAATTTGAACAAAATATATTTTAACTTAATTTAAAAACACATAAAAAGACAATCTCAGAATGCCTACGATGTTAAAATAACTGATTGTTTAATCGATAAACTAACATCAATAAACAACACATTAGATTTAAAATACATTTTACATGTCGCACCCTTATTCAAAAAGAGAAATAACTCAAAATTTGCGTTTATTGAGTTTTCATCATAAAGTGAAATAACTATGCAAGGAGAATGTCTAGTTCAACCTTTTGCGCCTTACGATGAAAAATGGAGGAGATAGATGACAGTGTTTCTCTTTTTCACTAACAGGCAGGAACAAGTTGATACCGATAAAGTGATCAAATTTAGTGTTGCGTAACAACAATATTTAATATTTTTATCTTATTTTGTGTCATATTATTTTATATCACACTGTATATTAGTTTAAGATTTATAAAATTCTCTGTACCATCCAATAACCTGTATGGCGTCGATAACTTGCATTCAAATAACTTTCTAGACATAATCTTTTAAAATCATCAAAGAATCATAACAATGAAACGATTAGTAATTCCAAATTATCGGTTTGAGTCATTTGAAATTTCCCAATATTAACGAAAGTTACCCTTCTCAGGTAATTTTAACAATAAAATAAAAGTCGAAGGTATTGAATGGAGACATATCCGTTAGATACGCCGAGGGGGCCAGGGGGAGATTTCTTAATGTTAAGAAACGGTTACAAGCCGAGTGAAAAATCAGTTTGCATCAGTTCGAATCCAGCATTGGATGAGCTCTAGGCTCATAGTCGCGCTAACCGCACTTCAGAAGGTTTAACACAGTCGGGATATTAAGTTACTCAGTTCGTGGCAATATTGTATCACCGACAATTGATCTAATTTTATAGTTTCATAAAGTTTAATTTCATAAATCAGCTATCGTAAGCAAGTTATCGGATAATAGATTTGTTAAAACATTCTTTTCGAAACTTTCATTTGTCCCAGTTTCCTGGGTGGTCCTTCAAAGAAGTATATAAAGTGAACCTATTTCCCTAAGGACAAAACTTGTTCCCCAAGGGAAAAAACCAGCGACCTATGACTGGTGCGCGAAACAAAGGCATCAGGACAGGGTGTAAGGACAAACACACCTGCATCTTCGCTCATGTTCCTTCGAACCGGGTATATTCACATTTCAACTTCGAATCAGAGATCTTCGCGTGTCTCATCTTCAAGTTAGACATCAACGCAGCATCTTCAGGGTCTTGCAGTAGGACGCCTCCAGACTCCTTCATCCTGGTAGCTGAATTCACGCTTAGCATCACACTCACAACAAACTGTAAGTTTTTTTAATTTTAGTAACATTTGTGAAGTGCATACTATGAACTCTTTTTGAACATTTTCGTTATTTCGCTATTATTTTTATAATTATTGGACATTATCATATTTTCGATTTTTAGTGCGAATTCTCATATTTTCGCTATCTCTCTGTATTTATTACTATTCTTCTGTTTTTTTAATTTAAAGATCAAATTGTTTCACATATTTCTCGCTCATCAAATTTTTATCTAATTCACTCAGCTAATCATGAATAAAACGGTTGATGATCTTGTCAAAGTAAAAGATGACCTTGTTAAGGCAAGAGGTCGAAGTAAAGCTTCGATAACTAGATTGGAGAATTGGTTTAAAGAAAATGAAAAAATTAATATTTCAAAAAATTAACTGATTTCAAGAAAAGACTATTTATCAAAAGTTTTTGACAAATATCTCGAGGTTCAAAATGAACTAGAAACAATAAATGATGCATTTGCTGTTGACATGGCAGATGTAGAAGATAGATTTTTAACCTTAGAATCAGCTCTAAAAGATAAAATTGATAAAATCTCAGTAAACTCTGTTGTGAGCACCTCAGCTCAACAAAATCATTCAAATAACCATCATATCCGCCTACCGGAAATAAAAATTCCACATTTCGATGGAAATATAGCAAACTGGCCTAGTTTCATCGAGATGTTTACAAGACTTATCGTAAATGATTCAAATCTTTCAGATATTGAACAACTAATTTACTTAAAATCAATTCTCAAGAACGAGCCTCTACAACTAATTGAAAATTTGGAAGTTGTAGTCTCAAATTTTTCCGTTGCTCTCGATACACTTAAGAATAGATTTGAAAACAAATGTTTAATAATTAACACTTATTTAAAACAACTTTTGAATATTCCTTCATTAGCAAAAAATACTTCCCAAAACTTGCGAGAATTCTTAACTCACATAAAAAAGAATTTAAGTGCGCTAAATAATTTAAATATCTCCAACAATCTTGCAGATTTAATTTTAATTCACATATTCACGCAAAAATTAGATTTTAATATGAAACGATCCTTTGAATCCGAAAGAGATTTCAACGAACTTCCTACAATAGATGAGTTTTTAAATTTCATTGAAAAGAAATGTAAGCTATTGGAAATTTTGGTCTTTGAAGAAAAAACAGTTTATAAATCAAAACCGTCTCTTCATACTTCTGTAAATAATAGAGATACACATTTTAAATGTTTCGTATGCAATTCTAACTCACACAAAGTATACTCTTGCCAACAATTTTTTAAATTTGTCCGCTCAAGAGCGTATACAAAAAGTAAAAAACAAAGGTTTTTGTCTTAATTGCCTTGCTAGTGGTCATATATATAATTCTTGTTCCTCATCTTCGAATTGCAAAACCTGCAATAAAAGACATCACTCTTTGCTTCATATTTCGCATCCGTCGGAAAATACTTCACGGCAAAGTTCGTATAGGTCGAATTCTGAAAGTCAACCCGCCCAAAATCAATTTGTTCGTAATTCACGTCATCAACGTCCAAATCAGCATTCGTCTCAATCCACTTCGGAGAATATTCAAGCAAATTCGCAGAACAACTCTGTTCCAAATGCAATTCAGCAATGTTTACCACATACGCAAAATCTTCCAGGTCCGAGCAATATTTCGTCCCACTCTGTATATTCAAACAATCTGCAAATTTTACTCACAACTGCTTTGGTAACTGTTTACGATGTTCAAAATAATCCCATCTCCGTTCGTTGTTTAACAGACTCCGGTAGCCAAGTTTCGTTCATAACAGACAGGTTAGCCAAAAGAATTTGTTGTTCACCCTATACCAGAAATCTTCAAATATCAGGTATAGCTCAAACTTCTTCTGTTTCAAACAAGATGGTAGACCTTAAAATCTATTCAAACACATCTCCTGGTAAAAACTTTAATCTGTCCTGTGCTGTCCTCGAAAGCATTACGTGCCAGCATCCACAAGTCGCTCTGGATTTAAATCTACTAAAAATACCAAAAAACGTAAAACTTGCAGATCCACATTTCTGTACCCCGTCGGAAGTAGACATCCTTTTAGGAGCTGATATTTATTTCGACCTAGTTACTTATGGCTTAATAAAATTAGGCCCAAACCTTCCTATTTTTCAAAACACTCATTTGGGTTATATTGTAGGTGGAAATATCCCATACGCTCGTTATGCAATGTTAGTATCAAACGCGACTTCTTCAACGAATAATGCACACTCACATTATTCAAATATTTCATTACACGCACAAACAGCTGATCTTGATTCTCTTTTAAAGAAATTTTGGGAAATAGAAGAGACTAAATCACTCTCTTCTATTCAATCAAAAACATTAACTCCCTCAGAACAAAGAGCTGAGGACATATTCAAATCTTCGCTAACAATTCTTTCTAGTGGCAGATTTCAAGTAGACCTACCTCTAAAGACTCCTAATGAATATAAGAAATTGGGTGAATCATTTCATTTGGCAAAAAGACGTTTTTTCAATCTTGAAAAAATGCTCAACAAATCAGACGAATTACGGCATCAGTACACTGAATTCATATCAGAATATGTCTCTTTAGGTCATTGTAAATACGTTCCTCTTTCTAAGATTAATTAATCGTCCGAACATAAGTTTTTTCTCCCACATCATTGTGTTTTCAAGCATGATAGCTTAACTACTCGACTCAGGGTTGTATTTGATGGATCAATGAAATCAACCTCAAATGTGTCTCTCAACGATATTATGCTCAACGGTTATACTGTACAACCTGATTTGTTCGAAATTCTAATTCGCTTTAGACTCTTCAAATATACTCTCATCGCAGACATCGAAAAAATGTTTGGGCAAATAAGAATTAACCCGAAATAAACATTTCTATTAAACATTCTGTGGCGCAATTCCCCGCAAGAAGAGATAAAATGTCTAGAACTTCAGACCGTGACCTACGGCAGAAATTCAGCTAGTTTTTTAAGTACCAGGTGCCTTAAAGAGTTGGCAGTTCGCAATCAAGAAAAATACCCATTAGCTGCTGAAGCTCTAGAAAATTCTTGTTATGTAGATGATATTTTACATGGTGCAAATGATATCGACACTTTGTACAAGACTTATAAGCAACTTTCTACGAGTCTAAATTCCGCTGGAATATCACTCCATAAATGGAGTTCTAATTCTTCCGAGTTTCTCGATTCTATTTCCTCTGAATCCCAAAAATCTAATTATGTAGTAAAACCCGGTAATTCGTCAAATAAAGTTCTTGGAATATGTTGGAATTCTCATTCAGACATGTTCTCTATCTCTCTTCCTGACATTTCTAGTGAACCAAAATACACAAAAAGAGAAGTTCTATCAATCATCGCCTCTATTTTTGATCCTATTGGTCTAATAAATCCGATTACTGTATCTGCAAAGTTGCTTATGCAAAAAATTTGGATATGCAACTTAAATTGGGATGACAAACTCACAGGAGAAATTTCATCAGAATGGTTGAATTTTATAGGTCACATTCCTGATCTCGCCAAACTTACAATCTCAAGACCTCTGCTCAATCCGCTCAATATTTCTCGAATTTAAATCCATGGTTTCTGTGATGCAAGCATGAAGGCATATGGTGCTTGTATTTATTTACGGGTTTTACATGAAAATGGAACCGTTTCGTGAAACTTAATCACTTCAAAGAGCCGTGTAGCTTCGCTAAAAACCATTTCCCTACCCAGGCTTGAATTATTAGGGGCTGTCTTGCTTTCTACCCTGATTTCAAATATCGTTCACATTATTTCACCCAAGGTTTCTTCCATAGCTTCGGTTAGGCTGTGGACAGACTTCCAAATTGTACTCGCGTGGATAAATTCTCATCCTTCTCGTTGGTCAATCTTCGTAGCAAACCGTATAACTCAAATACAGGAGTTAACGCGAACTTATTTATGGAATCATGTAGGTTCTAAAGATAACCCAGCAGATATTCTGTCTCGCGGTACCACAACGGCCGTGCTGGTAGACAATACATTATGGTGGCATGAGTCCTATTTTCTAATGAACGCAACCACTAAATTTAATGAATTTGTTCCAAATATTGATTTAACAGATGTCCCTGAAATAAAAGGCACTCTACACGTTGTAAATAATTCGAAACCTATTCTATATACAACCTTTTGTAAATTCTCATTTTTCACTTGGTTACAAAGAGTAATTGCATATTGCAATAGGTATATTTACAACCTTAAAAATAATGAAAACATTATGTCAAATCAAGTCAAAGATCTTGTACTCCTAATCTATGACAACGCTCCTGATCTAAAATGGCCACTGGCAAGAGTAATCGAAACATTACCAGGTAAAGACGGCAGGGTTAGAACTATAAAACTAAGAACTAAAGACGGAATATTTATAAGATCTATTGTTAAAGTATGTCCTTTACCCTATACTCATTTAGATGTAGGTCACATCAACGGGGGGACTATGTTGCGTAACAACAATATTTAATATTTTTATCTTATTTTGTGTCATATTATTTTATATCACACTGTATATTGGTTTAAGATTTATAAAATTCCTTTGTACCATCTAAGAATCTGTACGGCGTCGATAACTTGCATTCAAATAACTTTCTAGACATAAGCTTCTAAAATCGTCAAAGAATCATAACAATGAAAGGAATAGTAATTCCAAATTATCGGTTTGAGTCATTTGAAATTTCCCAACATTAACGAAAGTTACCCTTCTCAGGTAATTTTAACAATAAAATAAAAGTCGAAGGTATTGAATGGAGACATATCCGTTAGATACGCCGAGGGGGTCAGGGGGAGATTTCTTAATGTTAAGAAACGGTTACAAGCCGAGTGATAAATCAGTTTGCATCAGTTCGAATCCAGCATTGGATGAGCTCTAGGCTCATACTCGCGCCAACCGCACTTCAGAAGGTTTAACACAGTCGGGATATTAAGTTACTCAGTTCGTGGCAATATTGTATCACCGACAATTGATCTAATTTTATAGTTTCATAAAGTTTAATTTCATAAATCAGCTATCGTAAGCAAGTTATCGGCGTCCAAAATACGTTGTAGTAATAGTTTAAATAGATTTGTTAAAACGTTCTTTTCGAAACTTTCATTTGTCCCAGTTTTCTGGGTGGTCCTTCAACGAAGTATATAAAGTGAACCTATTTCCCTAAGGACAAACACACCTGCATCTTCGCTCATTTAGTAATGAGTCGGCGTTAGGAGAGGTAAGAGCTGTGCAGTGAGCTAAAAAGGTGAAGTAACTCGAAATCATTTGGTGTTATACTATCAGGTAATTATTTAATATACGTTTATTTTTTCCAAAAGTGCATTAATTTAGAGTTGTTTCACTTTATTAGAAAGGTTGACATCGTTTTTTCTGTAACATTGTGACTTATTACAGTTTAGTTTAAATTACATCAGAGGATTATAAAAAACATTTTAAGTTAATACATTTTTCGATTAAAATATTTAACCAAATCATGAGTGATTAAGTATTGCTTCATTATTATATTATTTAGATATCAGAAAAATAGTAATTTTTTGTGTTACATCTGTTTAATAATTATTATCCAATTATTTTATAATTTAAACTTGAAAACTAATTATTGTTAGTAAGTGGTTATTTAATATTTTTTATTATATAAAACATAATTTTAAGCGGTATATTTATTTTTAGACTTTAAGATGTCTTCGAGAGCACGAAAAATACTCGGCTTAGTTGTTGAAAATACTGTGCTGAATTCTAAAAATATGTCATCGGATTATAATTCAACTGAGAAATCTAATCATGAGGTGAGTATTTAAAATTTTTACATAATATTTAACTGAGCATTGCCTCTAATTCCTCTTTTGATTTTAGTTATTAGGTGAAAATAGTTTCGCTGTTGAGATCCAGAAGAATGTTAACATGGAGGTTAAAATGGTACCGGAACCAGTGGATAGTAACGATAACTCAGTTGAAGTAGCTGTAATAGTAAGTACTTAAAGCTTGTAAACTGAATCACAAGTTTACTGTTTAATTAGTATTTTAATACCATAACCATAAATTATAATAATTATGCTGTTTAATTACAGAAATCTGTTTGCAAACATACAACCCTTAGTACCTTATGATGACACTGACGGTAGTTTATCTGACAATGAAGATATTATTACTGGATGCTTAACTACGGAGGAAGGACATCGTCTTATTCAGTCTTCATCAAATAGTTCATCATCGTCAGCTTCATCTTTGGATTCATCCGATAGTTCATCTTCGGGCTCGTCCAATTGTTCTCCATTACCAGCAAAAGTAAACTTACTAACCCATATTACTCAAAACGTGACTGTTGATCAACTGGACAGTGATGGCGTTGTAAGTTATTATTTATGGCTGTTGATAGTTATTATAGATAATTTATGCTATTAAATTATATTGATCTTTTAGGTAGTAAATCGTCGTCCCAGGGAGTTACAAAAGATTCAAGATTATTATATTTCTCCTTTATGTACTGATGAAAGTGATGTTGACTTAAGCGATACAGATCCAACATTCATTAACATTGAATCTAAAAGAAAGAGAAACTACTTTTTTGAAAATTTGAGATCTTCCACCAGTTCGGCAGATTCCCATCGTTCTTCTGGTAATTATATTCCAAAAAAGGGACGCAAACGGACTAAAAATCCTTCCCAATGGAAACAGAATAAACTTAAGCGCAGGCATAATAATGGGAAGTGAATGGCTAACGATAGACCTCTGGGATCACATGTCTTACCGGAAGGTATGTGGTAATAAAACCTGGATGAATAGTTAAACATTACGTCTGTTAGCAAGTCCGATTCCCACCTCCACGTGGTACTTCCTGGGTAACGCTAACGGGAAAGGGCGAAAGGCGAGCTTCCGGCGCCTTAAAACTGGAACACTCCGGATAAGGGAGAAAACCCCGACAGAAAACATGAGGAAGGCAATGGGAAACCACCTCATTAATTTTCCCAAGAAAGTTATGATGGTAAATGGAACTAAATCGATGGCCCCCAGTGCCCGGCAGAACTTAAATGTTCAGGGGGTGCTAAGAATCCCCGGGAGGAACAAAAACAAATACAAAACTAAAACAAACAATGACGTCAAAGTAGCGACCTGGAACATCAGAAGCCTTTATGAGGCTGGAAAGCTAGCAAACGTGGGCCAAGAAATGAACAGATTGAATATAGATATTTTAGGTCTGAGTGAAGTTAGATGGCCTAACTCAGGAACAACAAAAATTATGAACAAAACACTCTATTATTCAGGCAACAATGATCCAAAACATTTCAATGGAGTAGGTGTAATAATAAACGATGAATTGAGTAACGCAGTTTCAAACTTTATACCACTCTCTGACAGAGCAATGCTGTTGCAAATAAGGAGTTCTCCTTTTAATGTGAATATTATTCAGGTCTATGCACCAACCGCAGATAAGTCAGATGACATACTAGAAGAATGGTATGAAGATCTACAAAAGCTCATGAAATTGACAAAGAAAGAAGATATTAACATCGTCCTAGGAGATTTTAATGATAAAATAGGAAGAGGGAAATTCCAAAATATCATAGGAGAATCCGGACTAGGAGAACGAAATGAAAGAGGAGAGAGACTATTAGAGTTTTGCCAGCAACACAATATGATAGCAACAAACACTTGGTTTAAGTTACCTCAACGCAGGTTATACACCTGGACTTCCCCGCTACACACAAAAGAAAGAATAATAAGAAATCAAATAGATTATGTTTTAATCAACCAACGATTTCGTAACTCCATTACAAGTACAAAAACATATCCTAGTGCTGATGCAAATTCCGACCACAACCCTGTAGTAGCAAATATTCGCACAAGAATTAAAGTAATAAAAAATGCAAAGCCGAAGAACAAACCTAATATGGAACTACTAAAAGATGTACAGATTAAAGATAAAACCACTGTAAAACTAAATGAAAAACTCTCAGAAATAGACCGAACCCAAATAAATATCCAAAATATAAATACAACTTGGCAACAAATAAAATCCATCCTCGTCAATTCTGCAAGGGAAGAAATTCCAAATACACGATTAATGGCAAAAAAAGACTGGATGACACCAGCTATTCTAAAGATGATAGACGAAAGGAGGAAATACAAAAATAAGAACACAAGCGATTACAAACGATTAAATACAGAAATAAGAAGGAAAATAAAAGAATCAAAAGAGAAATGGCTCGAAGAAAAATGTAAAGAAATAGAAGAATTAGAACATAGACATGATTACTTTAATATGTACAAGAAGGTGAAAGAATTTTCATTCATCCACAAAAAACAACATTGCCCACTGGTAAATAACAACGGAGAGTTAATTCATAACACCAAAGATAAAATAGAAGAATGGGAAAAATTTATACAACAGCTGTTCCGAGATGAAAGAATAGACATTACAATAAATAATGTCACTGAAAGCCCACCAATTCTAAAAGTCGAAGTGGAATATGCCATTAAACAATTAACCCATTAGCGCCTAACGGTACCATATGGGCTCGTTAGAAGGAGGTTTTTAAAACGTGAAGAATTTTTTGTAGTCGGGATTCCGAAGCGGTTTGAGTGGTCAGACAAGTTTAGTACATGTCGATACATACCTAAGAGAGTTTGTGCGAACCAGTGGTAAAAGGTTTCGTTTGTTTTAGATATTTGAATACATGTGATAGTAATATTCGTGAAAAATATGGACATCAAATTTGTGTAAGTATTATTTAACTCTGAAAATATTATCTAGCTAATTGCATTTATACGTATACTATCAATAACATGTGAAGGAATGTTAGTATGTAAAAACTGTTTTTGTCTAAATTATTATGGCTATAAAATTTGACTCTAAACATAGGTGTGCCCATATGGGCTCGTTAGGCGTTAATGCCATTTAAGAATAATGTGTTTTATTTTAGGGGAATTACGCTTCAAGAAGCTCTAGATATAGCTTATGATGAAGGAAATGCCGTAGATATATATATTGAGCCTCCTGATAGTAACATCTTAACTGATGAAGACTCTGCAGATGAAGATGAGAGTGGTTTAGCAGACAATTTGTCGGCAGGACAACTGAGTGCTCCAGCTGAGATTGTATTTGCGAACAAAGACAGACTGGGACTCAATCTTGATAATATTGATATTTTATCTGCATCAACTCATGTACATGTTCCAAATAAGGACAGTTATTCACTGAATATAGCCATCAAACCAGCAGTCACCAATTTTGTTGAAGGAGATTTGCAAACCGCTAGTCGTACATTTCCACCAGGGGACTACTCTAAATACCAATCGTTGAGCTGTTCAGAGATATTTGAATGTTTTTTCTCCGACGATTTGCTTCAAATAATTTTACATGAAACGGTAAACTATGCTTTATTTCAAAATTGTCCTAATCCTAATCTGACCATAGAAGAATTAAAAGTTTTTATTGGCATTCTGATCCTTAGTGGAATTAATGTTTTGCCATCGAAAAGAAGTTATTGGGAAAACTCAGATGATATGAAAAATATTATGATATCAGAAGCCATGCGCCGTGATAGATTCTTGCAAATATGCAGATTTATTCATTTTGCTGATAATAACAATGTAAACACCTCTGATAAAATGTACAAGCTTCGGCTAATTACAGACCACTTAAAATCAAGTTTTCTTAAACACTTTATACCTGAACCAAATCTTTCCTACGATGAATCGATGATTCGGTATTTTGGTCGCCATGGATGTAAACAATTCATCCGTGGCAAACCAGTAAGATTTGGATACAAAGTTTGGTCGTTGAATACTCCGAATGGTTACTTGGTGAATTTTGAAGTATACCAAGGAAAAAATCCCAGATCAAATTCTAATTATGAATCAATTTTTGGAAAACCAACGGCTCCTCTACTGCAAATGATTGAGGAACTAAAGGAAAAAGGAAACTTTCCGTACAATTTTTTTTTCGATAACTTGTTTACAAATCCAAATTTATTATGTACTCTAAAAGCTAATGGTTATACTGGAACCGGCACTATAAGGGAAAACCGCTTGCCAAAGGACTGCCCTCTTCCTTCAAAAAAGGAGGTTGAAAAACAAAGAAGAGGATACTTTTCATACATTTTAGACAGGGAAACGGGAATAGTGTATGTTAGATGGATGGACAATAATGTTGTCACCCTTGCTAGTACGAGTTATGGTATTGAGCCAGTAAAGGCAGTAGACAGGTTTAACAGAAAAGAAAAGAAAATACTTCCCATACCAAGGCCTAATCTTATAGCGGAATACAATAAAAATATGGGTGGAACTGACCAAATGGACAACAACATATCTTGGTAAGTTTGTCTCTTTGTCTGCCTTTAGAATATAATTTTTTATCTGATTGTAGTTATCGCATTGGTATTAGATCAAAGAAATGGTACTGGCCCATATTTACTTATCTAATTGATGCTGCATTACAGAATGCATGGATTTTGTACAGAAAAAGTGGCCGAAAAATTAGTCAACTAGATTTTAGACGAAGTATTTACCAGGTAAATAAACAGGTAGAAGGAAGCTATTCAGTAGTACTCTTGTGTTTCTTTTCTTTATTTCAGACGTATTTAACAAGATACAGGGTACAACCGAAAGCTACTGGACGAGCACCGAAAGCAGCAGCGAGTGATTTTCGAGTTAGCAATGATATTAGATATGATGGAATGCATCATTACATTATTACAGTCCCCGAAGGTAAAAGGCGAAGATGTGGGGGTGACAATTGCAATAGTAGGGGACGAACAATGTGCTGCAAATGCAATATTGGACTTTGTATAGATTGTTTTCGAATGTTTCATAATCAATAGTTAATTTTTATAAAAATAATTTTTTTTTGTGTATAATATAGGTTGCGCCTAACGAGCCCATATGGGAACAGCTATTTAAAAGAATCTTGTTGTTCCTAATAAAAAAATATGGTCAAAAGTATGTTGTAGGGTCTTATTTTAGTCATTATTATTGTAAATTTCTAAAATTTTAAGAAATTTTTTTTTCTCGGCGTTAATGGGTTAAAGACCAATAAAAGCCCTGGACCTGATGAAGTTTATCCTGAAATACTTAAATTGATCGAAAGTAATAACATTGATTTGTTAGTAATTTTGTTTAATACAATCTACGATACTGGGGAAATACCAGAGGAATGGTTAGAATCTATTTTTATTCCCATTCCAAAACAAGCTAACTCCAGGCGATGCGCAGATTTTAGATTAATAAGTCTTATGAGCCAAATGCTTAAAATTCTATTAAAAATACTTCACAATAGGGTATACAAAAGGTGTGAAAAAGAAGTTGGATACGATCAATTTGGATTCAGAGCCGGAATGGGGACCAGAGAGGCCTTGTTTTCATTACAAGTACTGCTGCAGAAGTGTTACGACCAACAAAAGGATGTCTTTCTATGTTTTGTAGACTTTGAAAAGGCATTTGATCGCGTAAACCATAATAAAATGTTAAATTCCTTGCAGAGCATCAACTTGGATAGCAAAGATCTCCGACTAATTAAGAACTTATATTGGAGGCAGAGTGCCAAGATTAGGATCGACGATCATACATCTAGAAATATTAGTATAAATAAAGGAGTAAGGCAAGGATGCATACTGTCCCCTATGCTGTTCAATCTTTACTCGGAACTACTATTCAAGCAAGCCTTGGAAAACCTTTCCACAGGAATAAAAATTAATGGAGAACCAATATCTAGCATAAGATATGCAGATGACACTGTCCTACTGGCTGATACAGACACAAACCTACAGAGGGTTATAGACCACCTTAAGGATGCTTGTCGAGAGTTTGGAATGAAGATCAACGAAAAAAAAACAAAAGTAATGGTGATCCAAAGAAAACAGAATATCCCCTTACCTATAAAAATAAATGGGAATATTTTAGAACAGGTAAACCAATACAAATACCTTGGCTGTTGGATTAATTGCAAGCTGGACCCAGAACAAGAAATTAAAGCGAGAATTGCTCAAGCTAGGGATAGTTTCTTTAAGATGCGCGTTCTATTCTGCGATACACATATAAATATTAAATTGAGATTAAAACTTGTAAAATGTTTTATCTGGTCTGTTCTTCTCTACGGAGTCGAAACATGGACTTTAAAAATAAAGAGCCTGAATAGAATCGAAGCATTTGAAATGTGGGTGTACCGTAGAATTTTAAAAATTCCTTGGACAGCACGAAAAACAAATGAAGAAGTACTAGCGAGACTCAATTTAGAAAAAGAACTATTGAGAACAGTCAAAAGAAGAAAAACCAGTTATTTAGGGCATTTGTTGCGCAACGAGAAATACTACATCCCTCAGTTGATAATAAAAGGCAAAATAGAAGGAAAGCGAGGAATTGGAAGAAAAAAATTGTCCTGGTTACGTAATATCAGAAACTGGACAGGACTTGGATTTGAGGAACTCTTAAGAACAGCTGAAGATAGACAAACGTTTGCCACCATAACCGCTAACCTCCATTGATGAAGACGGCACTTGAAGAAGAAGCAGGCATAATACAGGAAAATCATATGTATCCATGTCGCAAACAAAAAAGACTATTCCAGCCAGGTGTCTTAAAGAACCATGTACAGAAAAATGTAGACTTAAATGCACTACAAATATTAATATAGAGTGTAGGTACGACCTTTTTAAGAAGTTTTGGGATTTAGGTGATTTAAGTAAACAAAGAGCATAGATAAGTGCCAGTATGATTGACATTCAGCCTAAATACAAATATAGCAATGCTCAGAGATCCAGACACAACAATAAAGCATTTCATTTCATTGTGAATAATACGATGATTAGAGTTTGTAAAACTTTTTACAAGGCTACATTGGACATCTCCGATAGGATGATGTTTACGGTACAGAATAAAATTAACAACAAGGATTTTTCGCAAACTGATTTTAGAGGCAGACATGACAGTCATAGAAAAATTAGTCCAGAATTACGAGCTGCAATCATTGAGCACATTTAATCTATCCCTAAAATTGAATCACACTACCTTCGAGTTTCTACAACAAAGGAATATATTGATGGCAGCAAAAATATCAAAGATTTGTTCAATGATTTTAAGCTAAAACAAGAAAATGACAATAGAGACGCAGGTACTTATAGTAAATATTATAAAATATTTACAACGGAATTTAATCTCTCCTTTTTTCAACCAAAAAAGGATCAATGTGATCTATGCACCTCGTATAATAATTCTAATGCTGACCAAAAGAAGAACCTGGAAGAAAAATACCAAACGCATATAAAAGAGAAAAACTATAGTAGGATTGAAAAGTTTAATGATCGCAGAGAAATAAATAAAAATATCAAAGTAGTTGTGATTGATTTAGAAGCGGTGTTGCAATGCCCAAGAGGTAACTCTTCTTCCTTTTACTATAAGTCTAAGCTTAATTGCTACAACTTAACTTTAACCAAATTAACACCACAGGATTTTAAGGTAGTCTACAAAAATGTACATTGCTATTTTTGGTCGAAGAGTGAGGCTAAACGTGGGGCTATAGAAATCGGATCATGTGTATGGACATATCTAAAAGCTATAACTGATGAAGACGATGATGAAAAGGAAGTAATTTTCTATTCGGACAATTGTTGTGGCCAGAATAAAAATAAATATTTAACATCCCTTTATCTTCATGCTGTGCAAACATTGACAATAAAAAGCATTACACATAAATATTTAATAAGGGGCCACACGCAGAATGAGGCTGATAGTGTCCATAGCCTAATTGAAAAGGAAATTAAAATCTGGTCCGATATACACACCAGACCAATATATTGCTTTAATTAAAAATGCCAAAAAGTCTCCACTTTCGATAATTGTTCATGAACTAAATTTTGAATCATGCTTTAAAATTATTGCAAGAAGAATGGGGATAAAATTATTCAACTAATACAGAGGGACATAATGTTAATTGGAACGAAATTAAAATTTTGAAAATCGCTAAAGAAAATCCTTTTTCTATTTATTATAAAACATCATATAAAGATGAAAATTACCGGGAAGTAAATGTTAGAAATAAACGGAAGAAAATGAAACTAATTACAGAAATAGAACTTCAAGCAGCCTATTGTGATAAACAAAAAATAAGTGACAATAAGAAAAAAAGACTTACAAGAACTAATTTCAAAAGGATTAGTTCCTTCATTTTATGCTGGGTTTTAAAATTCTATATTTTAAGTTTTTTCTTAAATATATTGATTATGACTATTATGAGTATAATCAAACTTAGGTATTAATTGTTTAATAAGAATTTAATTTTGTATATTCCAATCTAAAATGTTTTCTCTAATAATTATAGATAAAACAAAAAAACACGACTTTTTATTTATAACAATCGTATTATATTTGTGAACAAAGATTAATATTTCAGTGGTTTATTTTTTTAGTATAAGCCAATACCGCAATAAGTCTAAATAGTTCACCTACATGATACGTGACTTTAATATAAAACTGCATTATTTATAATTGTTTCGACTTTGTCTAAATGATGATATTATATTTTTCATCAAAGAGTAAAATAAATATGAACTTTTTTTATAAAATTAATTTATACGTATTACAGTTTAAAAATATAATAATATGGAACCACAATATAACAATGCATTAGTTAAACTACCCACTCCTACTTTTGGAATTACTATAAAACCATTTTTATATTTTTTTTGCAAATTAAGTTGTCTATAAAATATTATCAAACTTTAAATGCGTTTTCCCACCAAATTGAAATTTTGAGTTATTTCTTTTTCTGCATAAAGGTGCGATGTAGTGACTTAGTGGGTATGTCCTATGTTTTTAATATTATTTTAATTGTGACGTCTACTTGTTAGTACTGAATTTTTACATGCTTGGTAAGTCAAAAGTTTAACTTTTAAACCGTATTATGTCTGTCATAAAATGTTTTTTTTTATTCAATATTACTTCTTGAAAAAGGCATGGATTTCTTGCCGAAACGTCGAAAAAATATATGAAAATGTCTTAGTATCAAATCAGATTTTTTTATGAACCTAAGCCCAAGAAAATCCACTAAAAAATATATATATGAATATATATATATATATATATATATATATATATATATATATATATATATATATATATATAAGTTGGTTTGCTGTGATATTGAAGGTGTGGAGCTGCCTTTGTAGGTCATCTTCGTTATCAGCAATTAGTACTGCATCATCGGCATAGCATAGTATCGTGATATTATGCACTCCCATGTGGTATCCGTGTCATTTTTTTACTTCGTGAATTATTTGATTCATCATCATATTGAATAACAATGGACCGAGCGAGTCTCCTTGGCGGATTCCTCCTTTTAGTTCCATGCATTATGTTTCCCCTGTTGGTATTAAAACTCTGGTCTTGTTCTTGTTAATTTCATTAATTGTCCTTAATATCTGATGGTCTATTTGTTCAGCTTGTAATACATTTAAGATGTCATTTCGCTTCAGCACTTTTTAAATCTACAAAGCATATGTATGCTAGTTTTCCATATTCAATAGATTACCTACCTTCATATATTCTGGCTGCAAAACAGAACATGTAACTTCACACACTTGCGGGACAAATAAACTTGTCGAAGATGAGACTCTTGTTAAGTATTCTAATGACTTATAGCTATCCCCAGTGGCAAGAAATCTCAAAGATACTGCAAGTCTTAACTCAGAACTTACACTACTTCGTAAGTAAGTATTTTGTTTTTCGATGTATGGACAAACCTTAAATTACAATAATTTTAAACATAAATACCAATTTTAAAGTGCTAAAACTTACCTTCTGATGTAACATCATAAATACGTCGTATTCCATTCTCCTTTAAAATGTTTAACAACACTAATGCAACAGCAGCTCGTTTCTTTCTTGAAGGCGTCATTTTTAAATTCTCTTTGAAACTACTCTGATCGCTCGAATTCAATGTAAACGACCGCAGTTCTACTCGTAACTCAAATCCGAGCTACTCGGATCCGAGTACTCGTAAATGTAAAGCGGACTTTACTGGGAAGTGGATTAAGTCAAAGACAAGTTGCAAGACAATTGAATGTTAGTCGTTCGACTGTACAAAGGACCCAGCAACGATTTATTGTGACAGGATTAATATACAATTAGGTAACATAAAAAGCCTATTAATTTTGGGTGTTACTTTTTAGGTTTTCATGTTGCGTGGCATTAAGAGGAAATGGAAACAACTGATTTACTATAATTTTGTTAATGGTGCAACAAAGCATATTGATATAGTTTATATTATAAAGACGATTGTTAGAAAATGCCACAGCATTGGCCTCAAAGTAGTTGCTACTATTTGTGACGAAGGTTTGAACAATTATGCTGCCATTAATTATCTGGTAAAACGAACACAGGAAAAATACATACAGCAAATGTCACGATTTGAGGAAAGAAAAGAATATACCGAAGAATATATTTTATTAAAATATAAAAGTCAGGAATATACCTTCGATATAGATGAGACAATTGTTCCTCTATACGATATTCCTCATGTTTTTAAGGAAAGTGGCAACTTGGGATGACATTTATACAGCTTATAAGATGGATCCACATCTTGGAATTTTACGTCTAATGCCCAAACTAACCGAAAGACCTGTTAATCCTGAAAAAATTAACAAAATGAAAGTGGCTAATTGTATGCAGGTGTTTAGTCACTCGGTAGCTCAAACAATTAATATATTTGCATTTTCAGGTAACTTATTTTAATTATATAACAAAACATTATTGTAGGAAACCTATTCCATATTATACATACATGAACATTTTTTGTAGATTATCAATACTTAATTATTATTTTACAGTCACTACTTATTAAAATTATTAAAACTGGCGAGGAGACTTTGAAATTAAAAAAAAGGCTTCTCACACAGCTGATATCTTGTCATTTTTGGAAAGATTGTTTGTCAGCTTAAATGGCAAATCATTTAAGCCAAAAGCTGAGAAATTTCTCAGAACTGGTCTTGCTCAAAAAAACGCAACACTGGGAGGTCTGGACTAATCCATTAACAGTATTAGATTCATTCCACTTTGAAAAAGAGCAACACAACAAAGTGAAGTTATTTAGACCTCCCAGTGTAACAAATCTAAAAAGAAATATAAATAATTTCAAAAAAAAATATTTGAAATTCTTAAAACTGTTGGATTTCAACATATAATGCCCAAAACATTTAACCAAGATCCATTGGAAAATTTTTTTTGGACAAGTGAGGCAGCGAGGGTCGAGAAATATAAATACAACAGTTGTTGATTTTTCTCTGTATTACAAAAGTTTTCTTAGTAACACCTTTACTTCAACACATTCTGTAGGTGCAAACTGTGAGGATGACATGGGTGTATACTAGTTCGCCCCGGCCATATATTTCTTAGGAAAAATATTTGAATAATGTCTTCTCAAACTTTGTATTTACCTATTAATACAACACTACCATCATTGTTTAAAAAAGAATGAGTCTTTTTTAAACAATGCTACTATATAACACTACTTCTTACTTAAAAAAATATTAAAACCATAACGATAATATCACTAAAGTATTATGATGTTAGAGCTCATATTCCCTTGTTCAATATTTGATTGGGTCTTTCCGTATAAGAAGTTGCAATTGATATATTCCTTTGAAACGATTGGTAGGTAATTAGTAGTCTACCTGAAATTTTATGATAAGAAATAGGGGTGGTGCGAATCTTAACATTATTACTTTAGTTCCAGTTTGAATGTCGTTATACTTAGTTCATGATGGAGAAATCTGAAGTAAGTGAAAAGTTAATGTTAGTTATTGACAATTACAAGTATAACTTCCATAAAATGCTTGCTCATAATATCAAACGTTGGTAGTGTGTAGAAAGAAGTTGCAAAGCATTTGTTAAAACTTTAAATATTTATAACGTTGTAGTCGAATGTAGTCATATCCATACCCATGAAAGTTTATCAAAAACAGTGTTAAACCGGCAAAAATTAAGTAATAGTGTTAAGCGGAAGGCAATGGATGATTTGTGTGAAAAACCATTAAAGTTGATACACAGCGAAATTAAACAAACAGGCACTAAAAGTCTTACTGTGGAAGATGTTCATTTGATTAGAAAAAATAATTATAATGGCAGAAAACAAGTTATTCCCAAAATTCCGAAGTGCGCGCAGGAAGTACATGACTCGTTAAACTCCGTGGAAGTGACAAGCAACCAAAAAGAACAATTTTTATTGAAAAATGATCCAATAAAAAAATTTGTTGCTTTTCCTTGTGTATCTAACTTAACATTTTTAAGTAAATTAGAAACAATTTATGTTGGAACTTTTAAATACTGCACTAAATTTTTTATTCAACTATTTACAGTTCACGGACTCGAAAATGGCCACTATGTGCCGTTGGCATTCTTTTTGCTTTTAAATAAGTTAACAAACTCATATGCGACTGCCTTAAATTGTTTAAAGACGAAGTGTCAAAAATTGAACTTAAATTTTAGTCCCAGTTGTGTATGCCGATTTCGAAAAAGCGATCCACGCAGCTGTAAGTGAAGTGTTTTCATCTGCGAAAATAAAAGGATGTAGTTTTCATCTCGGACAATCATGTTGGAGAAAAATTCAAAAAGTTGGTCTTGGCTACTGAGTATTCAAACGACAATGAAGTCGAACAATACCTTAGATATATATTTGGTCTACCTTTCCTAGATCCATTAGAAGTAGGTGAGTGTTTGCTTTAGACTTTAGTGAAATATTACCAGCACAACACCAAGCCGTACAACAATTTGCTGACTACTTGGTGGACAACTATATTTCTGAAGAGGCAGACTTCATCACTTGAGCATACAATCAATGCCTGTGAAAGTTTCCATTCTAAATTTAATTCGTTATTTTACAATCCGCACCCTTTCAATTTTTAGAAGTTTTAAAAGATATTCAAATTTACACTTATATAAAAATACGAAGTTCTGTGAAACCAAAAAAAGTGTACTGAAAAGTACTTCTAGAGCGTCAAAAATTTGTTGATCACAAAATAGCGGAATTAAAGTCAAATAAAATTAGTAGATTTGATTTTGTCAAATGTATTTCATTTAGATTTCTAGCGAAATAAATGCCTCGTTTTAATTTGTATTTGTTTAATTTTGTAATGGTAGAGAATATCCCATATTATGTTAGTTTTTACACTTGCATTGCTTTCCTATTATACCGATATTTTAGAATATGCACAAAAATTATTTCAGTAATTTTTAAAAACAATTCAAAATTTCTAATATAATGTCTAAATCAATCACTAACTTTTTCAAAATACATAACAGTAATGAGCGCGCTAATAACCGGCAAAATAACGCAAAAGATGGAAAACATACTAAGTTGTGATATAAATAGAAACGAAACTAGTGGAGATGGGAAATTTAGCGATAGAACATTTTAAATTTACATTACATTTATTGTTTGGAAACTACCGCTGTGACAGTTACAGTTTTAGCTGACATCCTCTCTGATACGTCTAAAGGTGGGAAACAGTGAATTGTATGTAAATTTATAAGTTTCTATCGCTAAATTTCTCATCTTTACTAGTTTCATCTCTTTTATCTTACAATTTCATATGTTTTCCATCGTTTGCGTTATTTTGCCGGTTATTAGCGCGGGTTATTTATATAAATATGTAACTACCAACATTTGATATAATTTCTAATATAAAATACAAAAGCCGCAGTATCTATTTTCCTGGTGTTAATTTTCCTAGAAATTAATAGATAAATACTTCGGCGGGCAAACTTTCGACACCAAATTGTCTTTGTACCTGGGGTAATCGAAGGGTCAAATTTTATTATAGGAAATTTTGACACCACGGCGTAAAGCAGGTAGGTAGGTAATTAGCGGCGATGGACATTTGCACCCAAGCAGGATAAGCGAATTTTCCCAATATTTATTGTCACGGCGGGGGGCGTGGCACTTGTGTACTTGTGACTAAATTATTTCAGTTGTAATTTATTTCTTGTTTGACGTTGACTTGTGCACGTATACGGATATTTAAAAAATGAGTTTGATAAAAAGTTCCCGTGGTCGAGATTTATTAGTGGTGGAGCATCATTCGTTCTCGTAACAGAAAGTGTTAAAAAGCGGTGAGATATTTTGGCGCTGCATCCAAAGAAACACTAAGTGTTCCGCAAAAGTGTTTACAATAGGCTGTGAGGACCTCACCATCACAAGACGTGATTTGGTACATAATCATGAAGCCGATCCAAAAAAGCTTGAAGTAAAGATGGTAACCAATGCATGTAAAAGAAAAGCCCAAGAGGACATATCGGAAAAGCCTGCCAAAATTACAAGAACTGCTGTTGCTGAGTGTGATGCCAATTTGCTGACGGCTTTCTTATGCTGACATAGCTAGCATAAGAAAGAACATTTACAACTGTCGTCGTAAACTGTTACCAGGTCCGTTACCAAGAAGCATATCAGAAGTCCATAACGCGGTTAGTAATTATTCTCCTAAAACCTGTCGCAATGAAAGTTTTTTGTTTTTAAATCATCCTGAATTAAATGTAATTGTATTTTCATGCGAGACAAATATTCGTTTGTTGTGTAAATTAAAAACTTTGTATATGGATGGTACATTTTCATACAGTACCAAATATTTTCTACAATTATTTACTATACATGGCTTGGAAAATGGACATTATGTTCCTTTAGCATACTGTTTGTTAAAGGACAAATTGTCAATGACATACAAAAATTTATTTTCTTTATTAAGGTCTAAGATTTTTGAAACATTTCAATTATCATTAGAGCCAACTGAAATATTTGTGGACTTTGAAAAAGCAATTCACTGTGCTTTATTGTATATGTGGCCCAATGCAAAAATTAGTGGATGCCGTTTTCACTTACACCAAAACTGGTTTAAAAAAATTCTATCTTCGGGTTTGGTACAAGAATATAAGGATACAAATTCAGAAATTGGAAAATGGTTAAGGCATACGTTTGGTTTAACTTATTTAAATCCAGCAGAAGTTGAAGAATGCTTTCTTTATGATTTAATGTCATATAAACCTATAAACGCAACACTTGATATATATGCAGATTATTTACTGGAAAATTACATTTTCGATAGCGCTCTATTTTCACCACACATATGGTCTAATCAGAATCCGTCTATTGCGAGGACCACAAATGCCTGTGAATCCTTTCATTCGAGATTTAATTTTTCTTTTTATTCAACACATCCTTCTATTTTTATTTTTATTGAAAAGTTAAAAGAATTTCAAGGAGACACTTATGTCAAAATAAATAGTTTACATATACCAGCAAAAATCAAAGATACTACTGTTAAGGCTAAATTGGCATTTTTGGAGAAAATGATGGATAAACTACGATCCCAACAAATACTTAGGTTAGATTTTATAAAAGCTGTATCTTATCATTCCTATAATAGCAAATAAATCATTGTATACAAGTATATTAACGGTAAAATGTACAAAAATTAGGTACTAGTTGTATTATATTTAGATATTATTACAGTTATAAAGAAATAAAATGCACATTACTTTTATTAAAATAAATAAATTAATTAATTATGGTATTTTATTTATGTCGCAGCTATATTTATTTGGTGTCGAATATACCTGTAAGATAAAAATGGGAATTGGGGCTGGTGTCGAAAATTACCATTAAATTTTAGTCGCTACCTGCTTAGTGTCGAAATTTCCTACGCCCAAATACTTAAACCGCTTGACCACGGGAGCGAACTAGGTTATCGTTTTCGGAGCGAACTAGTATGTAATTAAGAGGGTTTTTTGAGGTTACCTATAGATTTAAAGTATAATAAATTTCAATCGACAATGATATGAAATGTGCTGATCTCCTTTACTTAAATAACACTGCCCATTTGATTAAATTATGCACTGCATCAGTGCACGTATCATTCAATACTTCTAACCAATACAATAAGGTAGCTAAAAAGACAAAAAGTGTTGCTCTTTCAATTTCATATTATCAGTTGGGAATAGTTATATCATAGGACATCAAAGACATTTCTAAAGGGCACTTTTTATCATTCATGTTTACTTTAGAATTAAATATTGTACAAGTATGCTTTTTTAATAACCTGTCTTGCTTATATAGTGTGATACATATTTACCGCATGTTACCTGTGCTTTTATCTTTAATGCATTTGTTTTTTTTTGCAGGGTTTACCTGAAGATGACGATTCAAAACAGGAAAATTTTATTGAGGTTCGTATAAACTTGCCTCCCTCAGTGAAACCTATTGAGGTAAAGTTGTTAAAGTATATTGGTGGATATCTACTTAACCCTTAGTTGACGGGCGGTACTTTAAAGTACCACTTATTTAAAAATATGTCTAAAACACATCTTTATATTTACCTTGATTTTTTCCGATAGGTACTTTAAAGTACCTTATAGAGAATAATATAAGTTAATTTCAATCAACCGGCAACACTGTTTTAGCTCTAAAACAATAACGATATTAGTGCATAACCTAACTATTGTGTTGTGATTTGTCATCTGTAACACATGTGCCAATAAATTGAAAATTATCAATGTATTTCGGTATAACTGATTATAATATCGTAGACGAAACATTAAACATTTGACTGCAAACGTAAGTATTTACTTATGATAAATAATTACTGTTGTTTGAGAAAACTGATACTTTTCGGTGCGGACTTAAAAGTACCGTCAGGCATTTGGAAGTAATTTATTACTGGACATAAATTTGTTTCGCAACTATCGTTTCTTATTATATTCTAACCCGTTTCATCTTTTTAAATGAAAAAAAAAATAGACTGGACTAGCAAAAAACCTCTAAGTGATGCGGAATTATTAAATATTGTTGACAATTTCTTGTTTGAGGATATACCGGATGACCTAAATTTCCAAACTGACGAAGAATCAGATATGTAATGATGATGAGTCATTAATTAATTCTAACAATGCTGTACCTTCAAGTAAATTAGAAGTAGATGTGACTCAGTCCATAGAAAATGATATAACAGAAGATGTCGAGGTAAATTCATTGCATGAAATTGACTTGAGTCAGCAAAATGAGGCAATTTTAGATAGAAAGTGGCGTAAAAGAGAAATAACTACTGCATCTCCAGAATATGTACCCAATCCCATCTCCAGAATTTGCTGGTTGCGAAACTGGAACTGACATCTTTATTTGCCTTTTAGGTTTCATAATTGATGATATAGTTTATCAGAGCAACTTATATGCTGTCCAAAGGAATAAGGTTCTGAATATAAAAAAGATTAATTGATAAAATTTTTAGGAATAAACATGTTCATGGGGTATCACAAGTTACCAAATTGGAGGCATTATTGGTCTAACAGCGAAGACCTAAAAACTGCAATCGTTCCTGCTGCAATGAGCAGAGACAGGTTTGATGCTATATTGAGCAATCTTCATATAAACGACAATACTAATATTAACACACAAACCCAAGATAAACTATACAAAATAAGGCCAATGATAGACAAACTGAACGAAAATTTTTCAAGAAATTATAGAGGAGCTCGTGAGCTTTCGGTTGACGAATCGATAATACTTTTCAAAGGACGGAGCTCTCTAAAGCAGTACAATCCTCTCAAACCTATCAAGAGAGGCTACAAATTATGGTGTCTTTCCGATCAATATGGATATATTATGAAATTTGAAATTTACCAGGGAAAACACAGCATAGTTGAAGAAGAGTATAAGGACTTTGGACTAGGATCCCGTGTAGTTCTGCATCTTACTGAAGAAGAATGGGGAAAGCAAAGAATGATTTATTTCGATAACTATTTTACCTCCATACCCTTGTAAGAGAAGTGAAAAAGTGAACTAACTTTAGCATGTGGACCGAATAAAAAGTTTCTTCCCAAGAACTTGACAGCTGATAAATTCATCAAGCGCGGAGATTGATTACAGGATTTCGTCGATGGATATTGGAGTGTGGAAATGGAAGGACAATAAAATTGTTTACTTTGCTAGTAATTACCACGGTTGTGAGGAAATAACTGTTCAAAGGACCCAAAAAGATGGTACGAAGGCTGATATTGTTGCTCCCATGATTGTAAAAGATTACAATAAATTCATGGGGGGTGTTGACTATGCTGATCGTTTGAGAACTGCTTATGGACTTGACAGACGTAGTAAGAAGTGGTGGCATAGGCTATTTTGGGGATTAATAGATATAGCATTCGTTAATGCTTATATAATATTCTGCGACATACGAGAAAACCAATCACTTTTAGATTTTCGAAGAGGAGTTGCTATGGGCCTGATGGCTCACAAACTTCAGAAAACTCCATCAAAACGACGAAGACCGAATAGTGATGTGTACCCTGAAAGAAGAAGATAAGGAACATATTATTCAATCCCATCCGATGTACGCCTTTCAAAAAGAGGCTCCCACTGGGTAAAATATGGTGCCCAAAGAGGTAGATGTGAGGTATGCAGCAGCCAAAGTGTATAATCGCGACCTTATTCAACATGTTCTACCTGCAAAGTTTATCTGTGTTCGAATGAGAAGAAGAACTGTTTCAATATATATCACGATGTTGAATATTGATGTATTTTTTACAAATAAATTGATTCCGTATTTATCATTAGTCACCTAATAACTTACTACCACACTAAATTACTCTACACAGCCTGACGGTACCTTAAAGTACCGCGTCTGTTTTTTTGCGTAAAAGGTTTTGAAAAATTTTGAAAAAAATTATACTTCTTTTTGAATGTATTTTTGAACATATTTCATCAAAAAATTTAAAAAATTTGTATTATTTTTATTATCCGGCAACTAAGGGTTAACAAAATTGGCAATAAATAATGTGCCTGTATAGAGGACTTTAAAGGTAACAGGCATAATGAAGAGGATGTGGAATTCATACTTGCACAAGAGTACAATATACAGTAGCCATCTCTTCAGTATATAAATTTACAATTTATGAATAAACTAAAAGAAGTGCTAGGTATCATAAAGCATATTTTTAACCATGTCCTCTTTAAAAGAGGTGTAATTGGTTATATCTTACTAGTACTGAAAGAAAGAATTAAGTTTACTAATTGTTTTCATGATGCAATAAAAATACACATTTTAGTATATTTTATAAAAGTAAACATATTTAATTATTGCAAATAGTTAAATGGCATATTAAATGGTACAGATTTAAGGCATATACCAAACAGTTCCGCCAATATTTTTAAAGAAACAAAGAGTACGTACTTAACACGTTCGTCACGTACGTGGTTTCGGTAAATCTATTTCAGGGCCGGAAACTATTTATTGTAAAATAAGCTTTTGAATGATCTATGTTATGATTTCCTGTATTTATTATGTATTTTTACATCCAAGGTGGTTATTTTTTATTGAATTTGGGTGTGTACCGTAGGCAGTACATGACGGCGTTGATGGAGTTTTTTTATTCGTAGCCGACATGTACCGCTGACGGTACACGTTATTTCAATGTAGTGATTTATTATTATTATTGTATTGTATAGTATTGTATTGTATTATTATTGTTATGTTTACGTATGTATTAACTCTAGTTTTTTGTTGTAAAGTTAGTGTCATAAACTAGACTCTGTTTTTGAAAGAATGTTTACCAGGACTGATGGAATTTTGCTCGCCGCTAAACAAGCTGCAAAAGTCGTTTCACCACTACAAAACAACACAACTACAACAGTGATTGAATCTGCTTCAACGACAGCTAGTACTGTAGAAGTGTCAGATGTTGCAGAAATTCTTGTAGCAGAAACAATAAGAGAACAACAAAAACCCACAGCTGGCCCTTCAAGAATACAAACGCCAAGTCAACAACAGCATACCGTTGACTGGTCAGATGAGAACAGCGATCCTTTTGAAGATTCCGGAGATTCATATGTTCCAAGTGACTTTGACGATAACAGTGATGCGGATAGCGTTGATGATATTCAATCAAATCACGACAGTGACACAGCTGATGATGAAAATATACCTGTTTAATCTGTGCATACACCTATAATTACTTGGGGAACATGTGGAAATATTTCTCACCATATTGAATTTTCCGGTCAGTGTGGAACGGAAACAAACGGGACTGATCTGTCTTCTCCCTACAAAATATACCGCCAATTTATAGATGATAATACTCTTGATAGAATAGTGAACGAGACAAATAGATATGCGTCGCAATATATACAAAACCATGAACTCTCTCGCAGGTCTTTTGTACGTCAGTGGAGAGAAACAGATCGGGAAGAACTTCGAAAGTTGTTCGGAATTTTGATGACAATGGGTATAAATCATCTTCCACAGATGTGACTGTATTGGTCACAAAATAAAAAGTACAAAAACGACCTAATCTGTAGCAGCATAAAACGTGATCGGTTCGATCTGCTTATGAAGTTCAATCATTTTTCCGATAATGTTGGTGGTTCCCAAAATAGTGATCTACAGTGATTTGAATAGTGATTCTACAAAAAATCAGAAATGTATTGGACATGATTATCAATCATTTCCAGAAAACTCTAAAACCAGATAAAGAGGTTGTAATTGATGAGTCCATGGTGCCCTGGAGAGGCAGACTTGTCTTTGGGCAATATTTGCCTGACAAAGCACACAAGGTCTGCTAAACGAAGGCCGAATTTTATATGCCGATAACTTTTATAAGGTAAGATGGGGCAAGTGCATTATCGGGGCAAGTGCAGAACATTATCATAAAAACTCTTTTGAAATATGGGCTGCCATCTATTATTTGGTATCTTTAATACCCGTGACAACAGTCTTTAACAACAGCGAGCTGCTTTATTACGTTTCACTGATGTTATAGGTAAGGTAGTGTCACTTGTGTTTTGCAACTTCTCGAGCAAGGTCACTGATAAAAATTAATCCATTTATATCTACCGAATCTGTGAACATCTTTATATTATTTTTGGTAGGTAAGTATCTTAGGCACAATAGTTTATGATAAACATAATATATTTTTTAAATATTTACTTTTTGACAGTTTTTATTGTTGTACCGCTCTTCTCCCACGTATTTTTAAAGTCGGGGCTAGTGCGGATAAAATTGTGGGGTAAGAGCGGCACATATTACGCACTTGCCCCAAATCTCACACAGTTTTTCTTTATGCTTTTAGTTCCACCATGGTGAGAAATTACATTCGCAGAAGTAGCAGGGGCAAAGGATATACGAAAGAGAGTTTAAAAATTGCACTGTCGGCAATTAAATCTGGGCAAATGACTTTATACCGAGCTACTAAAGTGTACACAATTCCAAGAAGTACTCTCCATGATCACCTTAAAGGTAGGAGAGGACAAAAAAGTTCCAGCTATGGAAGAACTCAGGACATTCCTCAACAGGAAGAAGAAAAACTAGCAAATGGCCTTCGTACTATAGAAAAATGGGGTTTTGGCCTTTCTAGAAAAGAAGTGTTGCAGGTTGTAGCTGACTTCGTCAAAGAGAATAATATTAAGACACAGTTTAAAGATGGTAAACCAGGAGAAGATTGGTTTCTTAATTTCAAGCGTAGACATAACCTCTCTATTAAAAAACCCCAGAGTGTTGAATTTGCTAGAAAAAAAAACCTTGACCCATTCCTGATCTACAACTATTTTGATTTACTTGAAAACGTTATAGAAGAACTTGGTTTACAAGAACGCCCGTCGCAAATTTGGAACTTGGATGAAAGCAGTTTTTGCACAGATTCGTCAAAAACAAAAATTGTCGGACAAAGGGGAGCTCCATCCACAAAAACTATTAGTGGGCCTGGCAAACAAAATACAACTGTTCTTGTGTGCTGCAGCGCAAGTGGCAAAAAAGCTCCTCCGCTTATTGTCTTCAAAGGTAAACATGTTTGGGACCAGTGGACTGCTCCGCGTGGCACGGAGTTTTTAGATACTACCTACGCTGCCACTCCTAAAGGGTGGATGGAGACAACTGTATTTAGAAACTATTTTGAAAACAGTTTTTTAAAGTTTATTGGTTCAGAACGACCGGTATTAGTAATTTACGACGGACACGCGAGTCATCTTGGAGCAGATGTCATAAATATAGCTGTTGAAAACCATATTACGATACTTAAGCTCCCTCCTCACACCAGTCATGTACTCCAGCCCTTAGATTTGTGTGTATTTAAATCACTGAAGACCCGTTGGGATGCTAAACTTGTTGAATGGCAGAGAAGAAATGTGGGGGCCGCTGTAACAAAAAGTATGTTTTCCAAGATGATAGCAGAAATATGGCAGGAAACCAGGCCCGAAATATTAGTGAGTGGTTTCATTAAAGCAGGAATAGTTCCGCTGAATAGGAATATTATTCAGCACGAGTTATTTGACCCAGTGGTTCTCCAACGTTGGCAAAAAAACCGTAACGTGGCTAGGTTTGATGGTCCTGACTTAACTTTGCCTAGTACATCAGCAAAAAATAATGAAAATCCAATCACAGTCGAAGCACAGTCAACTTCCAGCTCGACAGATATACAAACATTTCAAGAAACTGAGAATATTCTGGATGTTTCATTCGAAGAGTTGTTATTGAGGTCAACCAAACGTGAAAACAATTCTAATTCGAAGAAAAGAAAACGCGTGTACTTGGGTGCAGAGGTGATAACAAGAGCCGATGTTGAAAAAATTTTAAGTTCAAATACAACAAAAAAATATAAACCAGAAAAAAAATTAAAAAGATTTACAAAAAAAAATTGCTGAAAGCAGTTCCGAAAATGTTAATAGTTCTTGGTACAGTGATTCAAGCGAAAACA
Organism: Diabrotica undecimpunctata; assembly: GCF_040954645.1. Taxonomy (NCBI): domain Eukaryota; kingdom Metazoa; phylum Arthropoda; class Insecta; order Coleoptera; family Chrysomelidae; genus Diabrotica; species Diabrotica undecimpunctata. The sequence goes on from NC_092811.1 coordinate 53,855,065, forward strand.
GAATTGTTGAATTTGACGAGCTAAGCAAAAGTGATTTGGAAGAGTTTGATGAAAAAAACCCTACTGACAAACTTACATTTACCAAAATACAAATTGGGGATTTTGTATTAGTAAATTTTCCTGGAAAAAAGAAAATGTTCAAATATGTTTGTTTGGTGAAACAACTGATCAATGGTGATGAAGCCGAAGTAACAGGCTTGAAAAGGCTCACAAATAAGTGCCATTTTATTTTAAAACCCAACGATGTCTGCACTATTCTACTGTCGGACATAGAAACAAAACTACCTGTTCCAAAAATATCAATAACTGCTGATTACGAAAAGTATATTTTTGAGACTGCACCTGAAGTGTTTGAAGCATAGCATAAGTATTTTTTCCAATTATTATTATTTTTTGTTACTGTTAACAGGATTTATTCATTCTGATTTAGTTTATGTTTTTATTTTTAATAAATATTTTTCAGTCAAAATATCTAAAATTGTTTTGACTCTCTCCTAAAAAATATTTCGTAGCATTTTTTTCTTAATATTTTATTAAAGTTAAGCATAAAGAATAAAAATTACATATATGTAGGATTTCTGCACTAGCCCCGTATGGAACACTTATTATTATTAGCAAAAATAATGGCACATTCTGCTCTTACCCCGGATCAGTGGGGCAAGTGCGTAACATGTACTTGCGAAAAAAAATGTATAGGCAAATTTGGTAGGTAATGTATTTTTGTTATCTAAATAGTTTTAATTGGTCGGTTAATAATCACAATTATACGACAGAAGTTTAAAAAAATCTTAATTTGAAAGAGGCAATTTTTGTAGTTAAATGAATATTAACTATGAATTTTTTCGTTCGCACTTGCCCCATCTTACCTTAATATCGTTACTTTATTGGAGTACCTTCTACGACAAAATACCTATACCTGTGGTACATTACGAGCAAATCGTAAAGGAAATCCAAAAGATGTTTGTCTAAAAAAAATCAAAAAAGGCGAAATATTTGGACAAGAAAATAGCAACGGAGTACGTGTTTTTAAATGGCAAGATAATAGATCGGTCCTCATGATAAGCAGTGTACCTCAGCATATGGACGAATTAGTCTCCACTGGGTCAAAGGACAGGATGGGCGAAAACAAACTGAAGCCAAAATCGGTAATAGATTATAACAAAGCCAAAAAGGGTGTTGATATTTCAGACCAGATGTCTTCCTATTATACTTGTCTTCGGAAGTCCATCAAGTGGTATAAGAAAGCTATGTTCAAAGTTATTCTTGGAACCTGTGTGGTAAACTCATGGGTAATTTATAACAGAAATAAACAAAAAAAGATAGATATGCTAAAATTCAGGGAAGAAATAATAGATAAACTTCTACTGCGAAGACAATGAAACAAAAGCAGAGGATCATCAGGATGTAGATGATCAAAGAAAGGGCAAGAAAAAAATAACACATAAACTGAAGAGAGTCGAGGGAAACTTTACAAAAAATTGCAAAAGATGCACTGTCTGCTATGATAAGATTCAACGAGAAAAGAGGACTAAAGAAGCCAGACTTAAAACTAAACGAATATTTACTTACTGTGACAGCTGTCCAGATGCACCGCCAATGTGTTTGGATTGATTTAACCAAAAACACGCATAATTCGCTGACAGTGTCTTTACTTTTGAAAATTATTTTAGTTTTGTTTTAGCTGATTTTATGTTGAATTTTGAAGCTAGTTTTAAGAATAATAATAATATTTTTATTTGTTTTTTTACGACATACATTGATTGCACAGATTAAATTTAAAAAAAAATTGTAGTTAGCGTTGCATCCCCAAATTTGTAACAATCACGAAACGAACGTAGGGTCGTTTATACACAACCTTTAGGTACAGCCGTAAACCACTATCTATTTCCTTCACACAACCGTTGAGTTTGTATGATACAATATATCGTCACTATGCCATGTACCATATACGGTACACTTCGTCGCGAACGTGTTAAGTATAATTAAACTTAAAAAAAATTATAGGCTAACTTGTAGTTTATTAGTATATAGTTTTTTAGTACTGAATGGTTTAATGATGAAAGATGTATCTATAACAACCTAACCTAATTTATAGTGACCACATTTTTGTCTGTACTCTATTATGTACAGTTTAGGAAAAAGTTTATGGTCGGTCTGGTAAAATTTAACAGGATATCTAACAAAGATATAAAATAATATTTTCAGCGAATAGACAAGGAAAACAAATATATTTTCCCTTCGTCACCCCTCACCAAATTTTAGACACGGCCATTAATAAACGTCTTACGAATTTCCAATCCTGCTTAGCTTATACGCGACAGAGTTGCCTTATTACATATTTGAATTAAAACATTGAATTGATTTAAAAAATTGGCGATCAGTGGTGCGGTTATATTGCCATTCAAAACTTAATGATGATATTAAAAATGAAACATTAAGTGACACAAATACTGGTCCAAAATTTCTAAAATCCATGAAAAATTTACAAATTCGCAATTTTATTTGACGAAATTGTAACCCAATTTTGAATAATATAAGATAATTTTGGCAACATCGCAATTCGTCGAGATGAGAGAAGCCGACAGCTATGCTGTGGGCCTGTCGACAGCTATGTATTTCTTTTTGGAGGTAACTTTGTAAGTGTGAAGATAAGAAATAATTATGCCGACTGTTTGTACTACAGAAGAACGGGTACAAATAATAAAATGGTACTTTGGGGGCAATTCAGTACAAGAAACTATCAATTTATTTATTATGGCTTTTGAAAATAGGCCAATACCTATAGAAAAAACTGTATTAGCCATTATTCATCAATTTGAAAAGTTTGGCTGTATTAATAGCAGTTGTAAAAAATGTTGCCCATCAGATCAACCTCGCGAAAAGAAAATTTCTTAAGAACGAGAAATTAGAGAAATTCAAGTTTGTGCATTGATTGCAGCGACGCCGTGTTCAAGTAAACAAATTGCCGATGAAGTTGATTTGAATGCAAAAACAGTGAGGAATATTTTGAAAAGAAACAACTACCATTGTTATAAAGTGCAGACAACTCAAGAAATACTTCCTGATGATAAATTTAAACGGATGTAATTTTGTGAAATTATGATGGAGAGATGCCATGCAAATAATAATTTTTTAAAAAATATTTTGTTTACAGATGAGTCCTCCTTCACTATTCACAAGAAACATAATTCATCCGCTGTACGTTATTGGTCTCAGGAGAATAAGCATTTAGTGTGTCTGTGCGTACGCGGTATCCACAAAAATTGAATGTTTGCACTGGAATTTTGGGAGACCATATTATTGGTCCTTTTTTCATTGAAGGCAATTTAAACGCAGTCAAATATCTCCAATTACTGCAAAATCAAATTATTCCTGCACTTCAACGTCTTCAAATTAACTTCAACGAAATTTGGTTTCAACAAGACGGCTGTCCCGCACATAATGCAAAAGTCGTCAGAGACTATTTATCGTTAATTTTTGCTGAATGTGTCATTAGTACAGACGGTACAATAAAATGGCCCCGTCGGTCACCTGAGTTAGCTCCTCTGGATTTTTATTTTTGGGGGATGCTAAAACCAAATTGTACAGGCATGAGTTCGAGCGAGCCACCAACTTGGAGGAACTAAAGGAAAAGATAATCCAACTTAGCCAAAACATATCGGCAGATGAACTCAACGCCATGAGGAATGCTTTGTATAATAGATTTGGTTACTGTTTAAAATTATTTGAAAATATTTTATTCTATGTATAATTCCTAGCCCTAAGATTTAATTGTCTAGCCGGCAACCCTGTCAGCCCTAGGCAAAGTCGTTACAAATTTATAAGAGTAGTATGTTTTCCATATGTTGACATAAGAACATAAAATAAAGAACGTGTGAAGAGATTTCGTTTTACACGTTATTTCTTCACCATATCGATCAACTATTTACCACCACGATTAACCAGCGACCAGTCAATTTAAATCAACAATTTAAACATACAATTTTTTGGTCATTCGTAGCCGAATTCGATGGTAAATCGTAACAATTTCAATTTTTAAATCATCAATTTGTTAAAAGTAAAGCAAAAGTTTATATTAGTGCATCTGTGCCTTTCAACCCATCAGACAACGGGACAGCGAGTCAAAAGAACGTTGACAAACACGAAGCGGTGTTCATATGGCCAATTTGCTGAGCGATTGCAGACGCGCATCCCTGAAAAGCTGTAAGTCTGTTCCACTTATATACCATCCTACCCTTATCGCAGTGCTAGTTATAGATTCTGGTTTTGAGACTTTTCGATCTTTTTTTGCATGGTTTTATAACTGGTCAGATTCAGTGTATTATTTACGAACATTTCAATTAAAAAATAAATAATGTCGAGCTCAGCTATTGCACAATTAATAAGAAATAGAGGTTCTCTTAAACGTAAATTAACTTCATTAATCATTCCTGTTGTAGCACTCGAACAAGTAAGACGTGTGCCAAGTACAATTAAAATCCAGTTTGCCTTATCGGTAGTAATTATAGTTGAGCCGCTGAAAAGATGGAATGATCATGTGAATGGCACGCACTCTTAAATATTCCTCTTCCTATGTTATCACTTTTCCCACGTTTACACCGCTCAACAAAAACGAACTAACAATGTTGCTATAATATATTTATACCGTTTTTTAGAGGTTATTGATGTACATTAATTTTAAACATTTTCACAAAATTCAACAGCCGGCGAAACTGAAACACAAATCATGATACATAAAACATTTAAGTTATAGTATCATAACACAAATAATGACGGTGTAAACAGTTTCCCATAAGGTCTAGTTGTCTAGCTGTCGATGCCTGCATTAAGTGATCATGCGACCTTGGATTCCATGTTTTCAGCGGCCAGGGTATAGTGTTTAATTTAGATTTAATAGTGTAATTTCGAAAAGTGATTTCTGGACAAGTTTTGTACGTATAGCTTTTGTTATATTATTAAATCATATAAATTATATTTAATTTATACAAAGTGCATACCAGAGACTGGTTTTACCAGTCTGCTGGTTCTTGCTGGCCATCCAATTCAATGGATTTTAATACAAATTTGGATAGCAAAATTAGTTAAAGAAGAGAAATAAAACGAGGTTACTGTCTGTATTTACATGAACAACATATAAACAATACTCCTACAGTTTCTACCTTAACAATGGCCCTTAAAACTGCTACAAACAACATTCCAGCAACTACATCTCTTTCATACGTAACCGCTGCAAAATCTACACCAAAACCATCTTTTCCAAATAAAGAACAGGCGATAGTTCTTCACGCAGAAGAAAACCTTAAACTTCTAGACTACGTTAAAGCCATTGGTGACATCATCGGACCAAAAAATATTTCCTTTGCATCCAGAATATCTAACAATAGGATCTGCATATATCTAGTGAACTCAAATCTCGTTGATCAACTTCTGAAATCCCATCCAACCGTTCAAATCGGACGCCTTATTTTAAGTATTCGTAAACTTGTCTCCCCAACAAAAAGAATATTAATTTCGAACATCTCTCCTTACATTCCCCATGAACTGGCCGAAAATGCAGTGAAAAGTCTTGGTTTCCAAATAGCCTCCCCCGTGTCCTTTCTTAAAGCGGGCATTCGATTTGATGAATACTCCCACATCAAACGACAAAATGGAATGTTTCTTATGCAAACAATCAGGACATGTTGCTTCTAATTGTCCCAATACTTCATCTGACAACTTATCATCTGAAAATCCTACTGTTTCCCATGTCCTCCCAAATCCCCCCACCGAATCAACGTCACAGCAACAGAATACACAATTTCCATCTCATTCTGAATCATCTCCTTCCCAAACAAATCTATTTTATTTGTCTTCTTCCCCAGAGAATTGCGAAAATGATACAATATCTCAAAAATTCAGATAAACTATGTTTAAGTTCTCATCTTTCACAGAAAAGGCCACGCTCATCTGTATCATCTAGAAGCGATAAGAACCTTCAATCTGGGAAAAACCCTGCAACAGAACAAACTATGTTTCCTCCCAAACAAACAGTTCCTAGCTCCTCTAGCACCTCCAACACAAAAAAGAAACGAAAACGTAGTTCTTCTCTCGACCCCAGTCTATCCACTGACTCCAAGCAAGCAATACACGAAGCCTATAAACAAAACCCAGAAGCTTTTGCAGTTCCTCCTGATAATATAATTGCCTTTATCGAGAAAGCTTACGGCAGCTGTGACCCTGTCTCAGAAGCATTTAAATTCACAACAGATATTAAATCACTCATTCTTTGCAATCAATAAACCCTAATTTTAAAGATAGGTCTACAAAAATCAGAATTACACGCTTAATTAAAAAAATTAAAACTAAAATACATTCTGCAACAGATGATTCTGAAAGTATAAACAGTCTTGATAATTCCCAGGATGCTTGTGATAAAGAATACCTGTCTGATAGTTCACAAACCTCGCAAACATCCAAACACTCTACATATTAATTTCAACCTTCACACTGATACAATGGAATTGTGACGGATTTTATCCCCGTCATCCATGCCTTGAACAGCTCATATCTGAGTCTTCTCCTGACTTTCTATGCCTACAAGAAACAAACTTCACTGATAAATATTCCGGACAACTTAAAAATTTTACAGGTTACCACTATATTCGAACTACCCAACTTCGTGCCAGTGGCGGAGCATCAATTTTTGTTTCCACTGATATTTTCCATAAAGAATTTCCGCTAAACACAAACCTCGAAGCTATAGCCGTTACAGCTTGGTGTCCCTACAAAATTACAATTTGTTGCATATACATCCCTCCAAACTATTGTTTAATAAGTTCCGATCTTGAAGATTTAACTTCTCAGCTTCCTACACCTTTTATCTTAGTAGGTGACTTTATTGCACATAATACTATGTGGGGATCCGAAAACACATTTGGAAGAGGTAAAACAATCGAAAATTTCCTAAATAACGTAAATATAAACTTACTAAATTCAGGAAGTAGTACATACTTTCACATCCAATCAGGTAGTTTCTCTTCCATAGATTTATCTTTCTGTAATCCCGGAATATTTCCTTTACTTTCATGGTACACATTAAACAGTCTCTATGATAGTAATCATTTTCCTATTCTTATCTCTGACCAGTCAAAAATGCCCTCAAGAATTATAACAAAATGGAAACTTACTCAAGCAAACTGGGATCTTTTCAGAACCACTGTTAAGGGAAAAACCGATGAATTACTTTTTAACAATGATATAGATACAGATGTAAAACTATTAAATAACTGTTTAACTGAATCTGCTGAGGAATGTATTGGTAAATGCGCGATTGATCCTTCCAAGAATCCTGTTCCGTGGTGGAATGAGTCGTGCAAAATAGCTGTCAAACAATGCAAAAAAGCATTAAATAAATTCCGGAAGACCCGTACCACCACGGATTTAATAAATTTTAAAAAACTTAGGGCCAATTCTAGGCGTATTTTAAAAGAAAGTAAGAAAGCCTCATGGAATCAATACGTTAGTTCAATCACAAAAGATACTTCTCCCGCGCAAATGTGGTCAAATATAAGACGTATGAAAGGTCATAATACATCCAGCAAAATAGCCGCCATCTCCCTGCAGGATCATACAGTTACCGATGATCAACATATTGCAGATATCTTTGCCTCTCACTTTTCAGATAAGTCAAATATTCCGAATCTTCCCAATAACTCAGATACCAACATTTCCAGCCCCAAAATATTTTCTAACACCAGCTCTATGAATCTTCCTTTTAATCTCCTAGAATTAAACGAAGCCATATCTTCATTGAAAAACTCAGCAGCCGGTCCTGATGATATCCCATCAATATTCTTAAAAAATCTCCATCCAGACACACATCTCAAACTGCTAGAGTTGTATAATAAGATCTGGTCTCAAAACCAGTTCCCAACGTTATGGCGACAAGCAACTACAATTCCTATTAAAAAGAATGACTCACCTCCAAATCTTCTAAAATCATATAGACCAATTTCTCTCACTTGTTCACTATGTAAACTGTTAGAAAAAATGGTCAATAAACGCTTACTATGGTATCTAGAAAGAAATAATATTCTGGGCCCATTCCAAACAGGTTTCAGATCAAATCGAAGTACAATGGATAACCTGTTCACACTTCATACTGACATTGTTAATGCATTTTCGAATAGAAGCGAAGTAATAGCAGTAACTTTAGATATCCAAAGTGCCTTCGACACTGTACAAAGACCTCTAATTTTAAGAAAATTAACGGAATATAATTTAACTGGTAACATTTATTTATTTTTAAAAATTTTTTAACAAGTCGATATTTTAGAGTATTAACAAATAGAAAAATATCAAAACCACACTCTTTGGACAACGGTTTGCCTCAAGGCTTAGTATTAAGCACTACCTTATTTTTACTTAGCATGAATGACTTTTCCTCATATATAGGACCACCAGTCAGGTACTCGATATAAGCTGATGATATTATATTATACTGCCGAGGCAGAGTCACAGCTACCACCAGCACTTTGCTACAAAACACAATAAACAAAATAGACACCTGGTCTACGCGTGCTGGATTTGTGTTTTCAGCTCCTAAATCCAAAGTAATTCACTTTACCAAAAAGCATAGACCTAATCCACCTTCTATAACTCTAAACGGACTTCGTTTACAAACAGTTAATTATTTGACACTTCTTGGTATCACCTTTGATAAAAAGCTTATCTGGAGACAGCATATTCAGAAACTTAAAGGAAACTGTACCCAAAGAATCAATTTACTTAAATCTCTTGCTAGCTTCTCTTGGGGAGCTGACGAAGAATCTCTTCTTAAAATATATAGAGCGTTAATTCGCTCTAAGCTAGATTATGGCAGTATTCTTTATATGACATCTAGTAGCTCCCTACTAAAGTCTCTAAACACGATTCAAAATACATCCCTACGACTATGCCTCGGTGTTTTCAAATCAAGCCCCGCTGAAAGTCTGTGCGTTGAATCTTCAGAGCCACCACTCCATCTAAGAAGGCAGCAGCTTCTACTTTCATACTTTGTAAGAATATCAGCAAACCCAAGTAACCCGGTAATAAATCTAATCAATCCCATAGAACCTCCCCCGGTAAACGCTTCCAATCAGTCTCTCACATTACCACAAATATTATCTCCTTTATTAGATTCCATCAACGTCTCCAATACTACTTCTATTTATACCCCCAAGACAGCTCCATGGATGCACAATCTTCCAATTTTCAATACTGATTTATGCAGATTCGACAAAACAGAAACTCCAAACTTAATCCTTAGAAAATCCTTCCAAAACATTCTTAACTTAACACAATTTGATGAAATTTTATACACCGATGCGTCCAAGAATGAAGACTGTTGTGGCTCCGCTATGTCCACACTGACGACGACAATAAGCTCTGTGCGAATGCCTAAAAGTTGTAGTATCTATACCGCAGAATTATATGGAATACTCCAAGCATTAAAGACTTCAATCCGTCCTACTTCAAATGAAAGCATAAAAATTGCCATTTGCACTGATTCTCTTTCCTCGATTTATTCAATAAGATGCATTTTCTCGAAAAATCCACTAGTCTAGGAAATCCACACTATCTGTAACCAACTATATTCTGCTAACATAAAAGTCATAATGATCTGGACTCCATCTCATGTTGGTATATTGGGAAACGAAAAAGCAGACCAAGCCGCTAAAGCAGCATGTTCTTCTAACATAGCCTTCCAAGAGGTCCAAATCCATACGGATCTTAAAATATTGGTAAAACAAAAAATCCTCAGCGTATGGGCGGACCTGTGGAGTAAAACAAAAACTAAGCTGCATGAAGTTTAGCCCAACTTATCTCGCGTCAATATCTCCTCTATGAACAGGAAAGAAAAATCAGTTATTCACCGACTACGAATAGGGCATACACGTCTCACACATGGATACCTTATGGCATCAGAAAACCCTCCAGTATGCCACTACTGTAATAACGTCCTTACCATCAAACACGTGATAGTGGACTGCTGCCAGTATGACTCTTCCAGAAACAAGCACAGCCTAAAAGGAAATCCAAAAGACATTCTCAGTGTTCCAAACCGTTTTGACAGTGTTCTTAGATTTTTAAAAGAAACAAGTTTATTTCAGCTAATATAAACAGTGCATAGTGATAAGCTTTATTGTTCTAACCTTTCTATAAAAAAAAATGTTCATATTAAATTCTTGTACCTATACCTATATAAAATATGTATAATGTTGTAAACTACTGTACCCGTGTCAATGACCATAAGCTGTCGAGACACGTTAATTTTAAATAAAAAAAAAAAACAAAAAACTTCATTAACAAATTTTGTAAATAAAATAATTGGTGGTTCACTTAAACCGACATTAGGCGATGTAAATATGCGATACAAAAATAAACTTGAATTATTAAGTCGATTTGAAATTATTCAGCAATCTATCGAGGAGAAATGTTCAAACGATCAATTAGAAATTCATTTTATTGAACGTGATCCATTTGAAAATCATTTTTATATAGCAATTCCATATTTAGAGGAATACATAAACAGCCATTCTTCTCCGGTAATAAATGTCACACCTCAAAATGTAATTACTCACGATCCACATCAAAATTTTCTTTTGCCTAAAATCAAGCTTCCTACATTTAATGGTGAATATGAGCAGTGGCTCGAATTCAAAACCAAATTTATAAACACTATCGATTCAAATACATCATTAAGTGCAGGTCAAAAGTTTAACTTCTTAAAAGCTGCGTTGAAAGGTTATGCCAAACGAACAATAGAGGGTTTTACTGATTCCCAAGACTACCATGCTGCATGGAATATGCTTTGTGACAAATTCGATCGAAAAAAGTTTCTAGTCGACACCCACTTAAAATCTATTTTTAATTTAAATTCGATACATAAAGGCACATTCATGCAATTCAGAGGGTTAATCGATGAAGTTTCAAAGCATTTATCATATTTAGAAGGATTGAAGCTCACTAAAGAGTCTCTATGGGATATGACAATTATTCATGTTGTGTACAATAAATTAGACAAAGTAATTCAAAATAAGAGGATAGAATATCACACTTCTGTAGAACTGCCTTATTTAAATGAATTTCTTGAATTCCTTAAACAGAGACAACACATATTACAATCTCAAGAAGAGCCTCATTCCTCCTCAATGATGACCGCTAAAAGTCACTCTGGGTTTCAGAAACCTCTACAATCTCGATCACAATTTCATTTATCAATAAATCAAGTTCAATGCAATTTTTGCAAGAGTGATCATTTAATATATTCTTGCCCCGAATTTTTAAAATTAACAATTAATGACAGATGGGAAAAGATTAAATCTTTAAAACTTTGTCCGAATTGTTTACGTTTTGGCCACTCCAAGCAAAGGTGCAGTAGCGGATCATGTCGTAAGTGTAAACGTAAACACAACACTTTATTACACCAAGATTATTCTCGTTCATATCAAAGTCAAAACACGTGGTATATAGCCAGCTGCAGGAATTATTTTCCTTGTGGATTTTCAAAACACACAGTCAAATGCATACAACAACAACAATCAATACAATTCACGAGACACAATTCAATCAGTAGGTGCTCATAATCATCCAAATGATAGTGACCAGGTGTCACACAATTCACACGCAATTTCTCACAATATTCAAGCAATTTCAGTCCCAAATCAACAATGCTTAGTTACAGAAAGAAATACACAATCTAATATAATTCTGTCGACAGTAAAGGTACCATTCCGCAACACGCGACCGAGACAGGAGACCGAGACAGGCGACAGATAGGCGAGACCGATTGTGGTCTCTCCACGTCTGTTCTCAATGCAATTATATCAGGGTCATTCCGTAGCCCGCGACCGAGACAAGCGACAAACGATTGTCGCTTGTCTGTGTCTCCTCGGTCTCCTACAAGAGCAGTAGTGAAGTGTGTCGTCCCGCGACACTTCTGATTTGGCGCTGATTTGTATATGCATTTTTGTTAATAATAATAATGTCCGAAATAAAATTTAGTGCTGAGAAAGATGAATTGCTAATAGAGTTATTATCTAAGAGCCCACCACTATACGATCCTCAAGTAGAATCCTACAAGGATGTTATCGTTCGGGAAAATATTTGGAAGGATATAGCAGAAAAAATGAACAGAACTGGTAAGTTACAATTTTATTTTTAATTCATTAATTTTAAAAGGTATAACCTCTTGTGAATACATATTTATAATACTATACGTAATTATAAAGGTTAGCAATAGTGAGATATTGAATATTCCAGTGTATATAGGTTATCGTTATTAAAAGAAATTTCAACCATGTACAGCTAAAATATTTATTAGTTTGTTCTTTTTACGTGATCCTCTTGCCAAGAAACTTTACCAGCCTCAGAAGTAAAATATTTTCTCAACTCATCTCTTACGATAAATCCGGTTTTATTTGTATAACCGCCTGTGTGAATTAAAGACTGCATATTTGGATGTGACGTTACATCGGAACTATTCAACCGATAAACAGATTTCCCAGATTCTTCTAGAAAGCCTTCACGTAGTAGGTTATGTAAACAACAGCTAACTAATATTAGGTCATCACATGATTCTGGAGCAATCGCTATTGGTGTGTAAAATATTCTAAATACCTGGGCCAACAACCCAAATGCATTTTCTGAAACTCTTCTACCCCGACAAAGTCGATAATTAAAAACTTGTTTACTTAAATCATTCTTCGCGTCTCTTTTTGTATAAGGTTTCATCATGTGTCAAGACCAAAAGCTTCATCTCCTATTAAATAGTAACCTAGTTTTACATCAGTTCCTGGAAGGCGCTGAGGCTCAAGAAAATTAAATTTGTTGTCCATAATATTTTTTCCCATTACAGATTTTTTGAAAATACTACTGTCTCCCTCTTTGCCATAAGAACCGACATCTACCGTTATAAACTTGCTATTAGAGTCCACAATAGCTAAGAGTACAATAGAAAAATATTCCTTATAATTAAAAAATAAAGATCCACTCTTTGAAGGAGCTCTTATACGAACGTGTTTGCCATCGATGGCTCCCATACAGTTCGGAATATTCCATTGTGTCCAAAAGTTCTCAGAAATACGTTTGTAGTCATCTTGTGTAGGCTCAGGCATACATTGAGGAACTATTTTTTTTTCTTAAAATATGTAATACTTCTTTCACAATTCTTGAAATGTAACATGCAGATATTCTATAAGCATATGAGAGAGATGCAAAGCTTTCTCCAGTAGCAAGAAATCTGAAAAAAAAATACAATTGTATCACTAAATTTTTACCAATAACAATAACATTATTTTAACAATTAGTTGATACATAACACAATACTTTTCTTTTTTGCAGATGCTGACTGTAAAAAAAAGGTGGAAGTACATTCGAGATTCGTATAATCGTTACAAACGTAAAAAGAAAATGGCAACTGGATCGAGTGCTCCAGCTAAAAATTCCAAATGGGAGCTGTTTGAAAGACTTCGGTTCTTGGAACAGGTATCCACCGGAAGAGGCAGTGCCTCCAATATTTCTTCCGAAAGTCTTATGTCAACTGAAGAGGCAGAAATCCCCTTTGTTAGTGAAGAAAATCTAGATACGTCGATCCAACCGGCTCCGGAGGCAGCCAAATCTACACATCCGCCAGCTAAAAAACGAAAGAAAGTCGAAGATGATTTTTTGACTTATCTCAAGAAACGAGACGACCAGAGACAAATATTCTTGCAAGAAATAAACACTATCAAAGAAAATGATGACGAATATAATACATTTGGCAACCATATTAATTCTATCATAAGAAAATTGAACCAGCGTTTTCAAGTACAGGCAAGGAGCGAAATATTCAACATTTTGAGAAAATATGAACTAATGCAAATGAATATGGAAAGCAGCATTCAAACAACTATTCAACATTTTGACAAAATATGAACTAATGCAAATGAATATGGAAAGCAGCATTCAAACAGCTCCCCCGACATCAGACGAACATATTTATGCTCAATCCATCATTTCTCCGTCTGGATCATCCTCTGCAACCAATAGTAGTACGCCTGCTTCACAACATGATGGAGACTATTTCAATTCCCTTTTTTCATTATAAAATTAATTAATATTTTTTTTTAGTATTAAGATATAAAACTTACCTTAAAGTTAAAGATAATTTTTCTTTTGATGTTATGTCGCCTTTCGTTTGTATGTCCTTCTCTATTAAATTGTTTATATAATCGAACTGTTTTATTCAGTCTAAAATAACCTCTAAATTTTTCTTCATCTAATGATAAATGATTCATTATTAATAAATTAAAAAAGCCTTCCTCGCGCCTTGTTTTAAATATAGAATCTATACAACTCCGTTTTTTTATTCGAAACATGTAATATAGAAGTATATCGTCATCTTCTTCTTCTTCCATTAACCTTTTAAAGAGTAGTTTCGAAGTCATTATACCTTCTTTTTAGCCGCACGTTTCTCGTATGTCGCTTGTCTCGGTCGCGTACCCAGTTCAAGGGGCGACAGTTCACTTGGTGTCGCGGTCTCGCCTATCTGTCGCCTGTCTCTGTCTCCTGTCTCGGTCGCATGATGCGGAATGCTACCTTAACATTCAAAGTTAAAGACCAAAACAATCAATTGCATCAATGTAGATCTCTGCTCGATTCAGGAGCTCAATCTCATTTGATTACCGAAGAGTTTGTCAAACGGTTAGGGTTACCATTAACCAATACCGAATTAGCTATTATTGGTATTAACCAAGTGGTTTCTACTTTAAAAAAGAAAACTTCAATTACAATTTTCTCAAACAAAAATAATTTCCAATTTCAATTATCTTGTTATGTAACACCATTCATTTCAACTATTCCATTACAACAATTTGATATCTCTACAATTTCAATTCCTCAAAATATCGAATTGTCTGATCCTACTTTCAATACTCATCAGAAAGTTGACATGGTCATAGGTGCCAGTTTGTTCTGGGAACTGCTATTAGAGGGCAATATTAAATTAGGAAAACATGCACCAGTGCTTCAAAATACAAAACTTGGGTGGGTAATATCTGGTACTATAATGAATGCGATATCAACGTCTTTATGCAATTTTTCACAATGCTTTATACCAAAAGACAATCAGTTACGTAAATTCTGTGAACTCAATGAGATAAAGGAACCTATGATGTTATCAAAAGATGACGTCCAGTTTGAGGAACTATTTACCAAACACACTCGAAGAAATGAAAACGGTCAGTTTGTAGTGAAGTTGCCCTTCAAATATTCTACCGATTTATTGGCAGATTCAAAAGAAATAGCAAAAAAACGATTCATATCACTCGAAAACCGATTCAAAACTCATCCTCAATTTTATCAATTATACAAATAATTTTAAACAAACTCCCCCGTTGAAGGGTACCTTCAAAATGGATAATAAATATAAATAAAGTCTTATGTATTAATATTCTCACTAACACTCTCTTGCTGCATTGGCAACGGACACAAATACATTTGCCAGTTGTCCAATGGAGAGTTTTCCCGAATCTCGCAGAACCCCATCACTGCCATTTCAGCACTGTGGCATAGATTTTGCAGGACCATTTTTACTAAACAATAAATCGGGTAGGGGAGCCAACGAAATAAAAGGTTGCGTTTGTGTTTTTGTATGCTTTTGTACCAAAGCAATTCATCTCGAACTCATTACAAATCTCACAACAGACTGTTTTCTATCCTGCTTGAAGCGTTTCATAGCTCGACGAGGTATCCCCAATAACATTTATTCAGATAATGGATCCACTTTCGTTGGAGCTCGCAATGAACTTAAACAATTTGGTCAATTTCTTTTAAAAAATAATACTTATAGTCACAATTACGCTATTGATCATAATATAAATTGGCATTTCATTCCACCGTATGCGCCTAATTTTGGCGGTCTTTGGGAGGCGACAATTAAAAGCATGAAACACCATTTAAAGAGGGTGTTACTCGACAAAAAACGTATCTACGAAGATTTCAATTCTTTGCTAATTCAGATCGAGGGAGTCTTAAATTCTCGACCTATGTTTGCACTCTCTAATGACCCAACGCCACTTACTCCTTCCCATTTCCTGATTGGCCGTCCTATTACAACCATTCCCGACACTGACTTAAGCACAATCCTAATAGGCAAGCTCTCCAACTACAAAACGATTAGTCATATGTATCAACAATTTTGGAATCGTTATGTGAAAGAATACGTTTCGCAACTGCAACAGCAATACAAATGGAAAGAATCTTCGTCTCATTTGAAGATTGGAACTTTAGTGTTAATTCGCAGTTATCAACAACCACCATGCAGATGGCCTTTGGGACGTATTATTAGCTTGCATTCGGGTAAAGATAAACTTTCAGGAGTGGCAAAGGTAAAAACAAACAATAAGACTGTTATTCGTTCTGTTCGTCATTTGTGTCCGTTGCCAATGCAGCAAGAGAGTGTTAGTGAGAATATTAATACATAAGACTTTATTTATATTTATTATCTATTTTGAAGGCACCCTTCAACGGGGGAGTTTGTTTAAAATTATTTGAAAATATTTTATTCTATGTATAATTCCTAGCCCTAAGATTTAATTGTCTAGACGGCAACCCTGTCAGCCGTAGGCAAAGTCGCTACAAATTTATAAGAGTAGTATGTTTTCCATATGTTGCCATAAGAACACAAAATAAAGAACGTGTGAAGAGATTTCGTTTTACAAGTTATTTCTTCACCCTATCGATCAACTATTTACCACCACGATTAACCAGCGACCAGTCAATTTAAATCAACAATTTAAACATACAGTTACTGTTTCTTACAACTTGGTCTGTGGTCTGTTTGAAAATTTAATTACATAAGAATTTGGTTTAGAATTTCTAATTGTTTGGAGTTATTTTTAATTTAAACAGTAGTGTTGGAATTATTTTTTTTTTATTTCATTTTTATAGAACAAATTTTATACTAATTTTATCTTTTTTTGTTTAATTTTTATACAACTAATTCTTATTTTCACACTTAATATTTCCAAAAAATCTAAACGAAAATTTAGTTTCAAAGATATTATTTGGAAAATACCAAATATCTTATTTTTAATTAAAAGACGTAATTTTTTGTCCAGTTTAAATTTAATACAATACACCTGCTCCCTCATAATGCTTTACTAATACTGACCTACTGACTGTGTGTTTATTTATTATGCTTTATGAAAGAACAACTTACTACCGTGATGCATGACATATCACAGAACTAGTTCTGTTCTGTAGAGATGAGCGTTGAATCACCGAACCGTTTATTTGTCGTTAACGAATCTACGTTTTCTCACTGGGAAGCCAACTAGTTCTGAGGATGAAATCTTTATTAATAATTCGTTAAAGGATTTATTTATTGTAAATATTCAATTAAGAAGTATTTTTCTTAGTTAAAATCATTTACCTAGTACAAGCGTAATAATTGTATTTCCAAAAAATGCACATTTGTAGAAGATGCAGGTTTTATGATCGACTTTCTGAATTTTGCAATGATCGATTATTTTTAATTTGAAATATTAACACGTGGGAACCCCCGATTCACGTTTTATATTATTCAGCAAACTAAATTTTTAATTGGAGTTGGTGTTTTGTCTAACTTAAATGTGAATTTATTCTGTGAGTACTAAATATTTACTTTATTAACTAATCGTGTGTTTAACATGTCTGCGCGTAAAGATGTTAGTATTTTATGGCATCACTTTGAGAAAGACATTAACAGTGAGAAGGCTGTATGCAAATTTTGTAAAGAAAAATTTAGTTATAAATCAACTACAGCAAATTTGAAAAGCCGTTGAAAGTATTTCAGTATATTTTTCTTTGATTCAAGAAAGCATGTTTGTTTATGTACTCGCTTAAATATTTTAATTAGTTTTTCAACTTGTTACTTGTTTACGAAAAGCAGTTCAGTTTCATTAACGATAAAAACGTCAACGACACACCTCTACTGTTTTTCTCGTTACTACAGTGTCCAAATTTAAGAGCTCGACGTTGCCAAATAATTTTGTAAGAAGGTTTTTTATTGTGGTTTGATATTGCAATTTATTATTTTTATTGCGAATAAGGCACAATGTGACTTTAAAATAAGCTTATTTTGATGTTTAGACTTCCAATTCGGAAATCGTACTTGAAATATGAAACATTAATAAATTTTATTTACATAAAACGATTTCCGAAGTGGAACTCAAAATGTTAAATTAAACTTATTGAAAAAAAAAATTGTGGCAAATTTAAAATAAAAAACAGTAAGCTGCCATTTAAATCAATTCGCCCAAATTTGATTATCTTAGAACGTTGTTAAAATGCTAAAAAGACAACAGGTCAAATAAAACCAATAAGTTTGACAACGTTGAACTTCTCCTCTTTTCTTAGTTCCACTAATGCTATTTCGACGGTATAATGGGAGGACCTAATATACCTCTCTCTTTTTAAATAGGTGTTTCTCACTCCATCTCACGTAAGGTACATACTGACCTTAAACTTTTACCTACACTGTATATTGTTATATAGTCCATTTATTTTTCTGTTGAACTTTTCTTCTGAAAGTTTCTTGCTTTTAATTGCTGTGAGCAAGTGCAGTAACTCAAATTGCAGCAGTTTATAAGTGCTATTTTTTTAAATTCCGATTGCTCCAATGCCTTAAGTCTGGACTATGTGTAGTGATTTAATTGATGACAATAAAAAAATTGTTCTTTGTGATTGTTGAAGAGCTCCTTCTCACCTAGAAATATGCTCTGATTTAACTGCTAGTGAGATTAGGGTAGTTGTGATATAGAAACGTTCGATTTTGTACGTTTGTGAAGATTGTAAAGGTGGGTCTTTTCCAATTTCATACTCTTGATACTCTTAAGTCATCTTTGACCTGGTGATTAAATCATGCTCTGGGCCTGCCACCATCGTGCTATACCAGTGTGGGCGAAACCCACACTGGGTTTTGTAAGGTTTTGAAAGGGTATTGGCACAGGGAACATTGGAATGCATCTACTGTAATTTTATACTTCAATTACTTACAGAACACAAACTGTTGACTGCATGTGAAAAAATAACATTATACTTTATCCTACGTAGATTATAAACTATAAAATATCCGGGGCGAAAAATGTTTTTTCAAAACGTGACAGTATTACATTACAATCCAATATCTCACTGTAATGTTCCTTATGGAGGTTGAATCTACACCCTAATTGTAATCCGTTTTTATCTATAAATAGACTATTACTTTTTTACATTATTATGTATAACATGTAAACAAAAAACATTTACCTACCTATTGAGATGCATATTTTTTTCAAAATTAAATGATTTACGGTGTATAAATGTATCTACAGATGTTATTAGTGCGTGAAAACTTCCAAAACATATCCGAACGATTAAACATAAAAAATATTGCTTGCCATCAGTCAGATTTCACAAGTTTTTCAAAGTAAATTTTTAAAGATGCCACTTCAGTTAAGTAAGTTTGATAAAACCGTAATAATTTCAAAAATAGAAGATGGTTGGTCTGTTCGAAAACTGGCTCAAGAGTTAAATAGAAGCCAAAACCACAATCCACAACATTTAAAAAAAATGGGAAAACGAGCAGACTTTGGATAGGAGAGGGAGAGGGAGACCAGTTATTACTACAGCCCAACAAGATAAAACATTAACTAATTATTTAAGAGCGTATCCCTTCCATACGGCAAGGCAAACAAAAGTTAATACAAACTTTAATGCTTCTATAACTACAGCATTAAGGAGAATTAGAAGAACAGGTTTAAAAAATTGTGCAGCCGCCCGAAAATACAAATTTAGCATAAACAAAGTAGACTCCTATTTGCTTTAAATTACGTTTTAAATGATCCAGTCAATTTTTGGGACCGTGTAATTTTTACTGATGAAAAAGTATTCCAGTCTCATTATGATGGCCACATTAGGGTTTATAGACCGACTCGAAGTAGGTTTAACAAAAACTATATTTTATCGAGTGATAAAGTCCGGACGGTTCTCTGTAAATGTTTGGACTTGGATCTATAGACAAGGATTAGGAATGTGTTGGAGAATTGAAGGACGATTCAATACTGAAACCTATTTACATATATTAGATAATGTGATGTTGCCATCGGTTAGGGAATTTTCCCCAACAATAATTTTATTTTCCAGCATGACAACTGTTCCATCCACACAGCCCACCGTGTACGGGATTACCTTATGGAAAATAGCATTGAAGCTCTTCCCTCTAAAAGTCCAGATATTAATCCAATAGAGAACGTTTGGGGACTTATGATCAACAAAATACAAAAATTAAATGTAGTTCCCCAAAACAGGGATCATTTATGGACCATCATTGAAGAAACCTGGGAAAGCTTGGCCGAAGATGAAAATTTGTCACTAAATTTAATAAACTCAGTTCCCAGAAGATTACAAGAAGTGATTAATAATAATGGAGCTATAACAAAATATTAACTTTTCGAATTGTAATACATATATTTAAATTCCACACTTTTTCACTGCAAAATTATTCATTTTTTATTAATTTCAAATTAAATTTTAAATTTTTCCAGTGGGTTTTATTTACTGTAGTATTCCACAACTCAATACAGTTTTGTGCTACACTTTACGAGAAACCAATCACACCTCTCGATTTGAAATTAAACATAATAATTTAAAGTCATATCTAGATTTATTATCTATCATTATTTTTGAATTGAAATATTTTCATAAATTATAATAAAACACGAATCAATGTATGGGTACTGAGATAATGGAAAATTTCAAAATTAATAGAATTTTTTAAGATGTATGTTTAAATATAAATGTGACTGACTGATCGAGATTGCTCGATATTGTTTTAGTTTTTAATATACTAAAAACTTGCGTCCTGTCGGACAGCCCTGCTTTTAGCTGGTTTGATATAATATTTTCGTTGAACTGGCAACGTTGCCTTCGAAATTAGAATGACTCATGTGAAAAGCTCAATTTACACAACTTGAAAAACACGATTTTCGTTTATAAGAGTTGTACCAGTTTTTTATGACGCAAACGGTACTAATCCTGATATAGTTTTAGCAGGGTACATCTGTTCACATGTAAGTTAAAAATTAAATGTTAATAAGCTAAGACAGTTGTTAATTACTACTAATTTTTAATTTGTTTGTAGATATGGATGCTACAGCAGTCAGAATAATTATTGGTTAGTTAAAAAGTTATAAATCTACTCTACTAATAATCACATCGCTTTTTTTCATTTAGTGATCCTTTAGTGCTCGTATTAGTGTCTTCCGCGGAATTTAATGGCGGGTCAAATCTTCCGGTTCCATTCGTTATTAATTTTTTAACTTTTTCTCAGTATAATCATGTGTGTTTGTTTTCATATTGCCTTAATTTCCATTTATTTAGTCACACAGTTTTTTTAGAGCATGAGTTTAGTACAGGGGAACTTATGCAAATACAATTTCATGTAGATCAGGAATTAGCCCTCACAATAAACTATATACATGATGTTGGTTTATTGGATCATCCGCTTGATAATTTCCTTACAGGCACCCACTTAGCGGTTTTTACGCCACATCCTTTCCCTAATAATTATTTGTTCCATCCTTAATTTTTTTCATATTTTTCATTTTTTTATTTTCTTCAGCTTAACGATGGGTATATTTTTTTGCGTCGCTATAGTACTCTTCTCCATCGCTAGTTTTTCTACATTTTTCATTTTATTTTCTACAGCTTTAAGATAGGTATATTTTTTTGCCTCTAGATTACTAGAATACCCTTTTCTATCCCTAGTTTTTTCACACTTACAATTTTATTTTCTAAAGCTTTACGATAGATGTATTTTTACATCGATATACTATACGTCTCAGCCAAAATAAAGTGTATCAATTGCCGCGTGTTAACAGTGTAAATATTTATGGACATATAGTAAACAAAATTGTGATATCTCTGATGCGTTCAATAGACACTTTCAAATCAATGTGGCATGTTCACTCCTGAAGTCATTCAAATCGTTATAAAATGGTAAGTTTGTTCAAATTAATATAATACACTCTTTTTTTAAACTAACACACTATTTTTAAAATTTATAAAAATCTAAAAACGATCGTTCAGAGAAGATTAAATAGTGGATGATTGTTGGTTGGGTCATATTTTAAGAATGATATACGTTCCTATTCGTTTTATTTCCAGCGATAGCAGCTGTTGTACGTTATATCTATTTCAATGACATATATGAATTGTTTCGAGATATAGAGGCTTTTTTCGATGAGGTCTGTTTTTTATATTCATTACCCCATCCTCGTTCATTTAACGCTTTTATCGTTAAAATCGAACAACTATCACAGAAGATGCAATATAGTGCCGTTTTGGCGTTGTGTTTTTAGCTGTTTTTATCTTAACATATTCCACACATCTTTAACGTATCACAAGCTCCAATAGCATACTAATAGCATCGGGATATAATACCGTTTTTGGCAATGCCCCCCCCCCCTTCATCATCCCCTCTCCTTTAAAACGACCCCTTTGTACGTCAGGATCCGACGAGCCAACACGCCCCTTTCCAACAACACCTCTGACGTAACGATCCGACGTGTCGTCGCTCAAAAAATGACCAGAATGGACCTTAGAATTTCTCGAAACTATCAGAAAATCTAAGGAAAAATCGATGCTCTGTTCTCTCTAACACATGGGTTCTTCTGGAGGCTTGATGACGTTTTTCCCCAGATCTGGGGAAATTGGACGCTCGTAGCCCTGCTGCCCTTTTACTATCATACCAATCGTTCAATTTGTCAATAAATATATTAATCCTTAATATCCCACCGGGACATATACGTTTTATTACGCAATATTGTGTAATTTAAACAGCGCCCTGTAAGGAAACTTGTGATAGGATCGCATAGATGGTGTAAGTAGTGTGCAATTTGACACTTCTTCTAATGCATCTTTACCAGGGCTGCCAGGTCTCTAGGGATATTTCAGTATAAAAGGGACAAAGGGATTTTTTTTGATTTTTACTGTAAAATCTAGGGATTTTTGACCGGCTCAAATATTTACCTATATAGGCCTATTATAATAACATTTTCTTTAATTCAGGTATAAAACCACTTCGTATTACTAGTATTAAATAAGCGATCTTTCATTACAAATAATTTAACTACTAGTAAACTACTTGACGATGCTATTATCAGATGTTGCTAACTGTCCGTGTTCTTGGAATATTTATTTTATGCTACCAAATAGAAATAGATTTCTGCCAAAAATAGATTGCTATATATTTTCAGAAAGGAGAAGCAAATTCTGGAACAGGAATTAGGGGATTTACAAAAATCTTAGGTTTTATAAAATAAATAATTAGGGATTTACAGTAGGAATCGGGTGAATTACAGGATTCGTGAAAATATATAAATAAAATTCTATGCTTCGCCTTCTCATTTCTCTTCTAATTTGTATTAATTTTATTAAGTGAATAATACATAATAATATATTAAATGGAATATTCAAGTACGTTATTCTGGTTTTGTTAAATTTATTAACATCATCGCTATTGTACCGTTTAAAAATTTAATGTTTTTGAAATAACGGTATAAAAAAACAATTATTTTTTTATATTCATGTTATTATATTAGGCAACCATCAATACATCCCATCATATTATTTAGAATTAGGCAATCATATATACATTTATTCCAATCTAGGGATTTCTAGAGATATTTTAATGTTCAATTTAGGGAGGACAAAAATTTTCACCTGGCAACCCTGATGTTTACTAGTTTGCAGACATGGTGTGCGAAAATTTTGTGCCTGTAAACATTTAAAATAAGCTGACGATATATATTTAGAAAAAATGGACATCAATCTAGAGTAAGTACATTTATTTTTTTATCTTGAAATTTTTTAGCTCAAAAAGTAAGTTAAAGCCCATTTACATTTGTCACTTTTGATGATCATCTTGGAGGAATCATCCAAAGTGACAAGTGTAAATTGCAATTTGCCTGGATTAACTGTACCCGACATCAAGGCAAAAATAAAAACTATTAGAACACGTTATGGGGCAGAACTTTGCAAGATAAAAAATTCAGAAAGAAGTGGAGCTAGTGCTGATGACGTTTATGAGCCCCGACTATTCTGGTTTAAACTTGCAGACGTGTTTCTACGCAACATATGCACTCCAAAAGCAAGTTCTTCAAACTTGAAGGTGAGTACTCTCAAATACATATACTTAAGTGAGTATTTCTTTTTCTCAAAATGATGTATGATTAATTTTTGCTAATAATAATTCACAAACCAAATGACAAATCAATTTCAAAGCCAAAAACAAGATGTTTATTTTTTTTTTTTTTTTTTTTTAAATTTGTTGATTACTAAATCATTTTCAATTGCCATGGTACAATGTCTGTTGTGACAAAACGTTCAGGTAAATTCCTTGTTCCGGTATATTCAGTGAATTATTTTGCAAGGCCTCATTAAAAGTTGATTTCGCAAATACTGCAGCGTCATTTACTCTTCCATTGGTTCCCACATCGATGTATATGAAATTGTAATTGGCATCAACAATTGCGAATAGTATCGTACTGAAATTTTTCTTGTAATTAAAATACTGTGAATCAGTGTTTGGAGGACACCTGATGGTGACGTGCTTACCGTCCATAGCCCCACACACATTTGGAAAATTCCTCAGTTTCGTAGTCTCGCATCACATTTTCCCAGCTTTCAACTATTTTAGGCACCTGTAACAAGCAATAATTATTAGACAGTGTACATTATTCTATTTTTAGAGCTTTGTATTTGTGTTAACTTTCAATTGCTTTCGGGAATGACTGATTTCATGTAATTTCATGTTTTTTGTTTCAGGAGTTAGAATCGACGAGAAAGGGCATTTCTGGAAAAGCAACCGATGATAGCCAACATTTGGAACAACGTGAAGAGCAAACTGAGCAAACAGCACACATTCAGGAGACTGAGGCAACATCTCCAAATATGATTGCAACGTCTTCGGCGGTAATTACGAGTACTCCAAAAAACACAAAGGGGCGTAAACGTTCCCTCAATACTACCGTTTCGGGGGTTCAGGACGCAATAAAACAATTGAAGACACTATCGGAAGAAAATAAGTAGGATCTGAACGAATTCGACGTGTTTTGGGACAGCCTTGCTATACAGTTGAAAAAAATGCCTGTAGATAGGGCTCTTATCTGTCAAGAACAGCTACAGAAAGTGATGACACAAGAACGACTTTTCCAACTCTCATCACACCCTCAGTCTCACTCATCCATGTCGTCCAGGTCACCAACAGTCGATACCAACTTCAGGCCGGTACTCTACGATGTCATCAGCGCAAAGCAGCACACATTCACGGCAGTCACAAAACCATTACCAATCTATCGAAAAAGATGACGATTATGAAAGCACTCAATATAACAGTGATGTTTTGTCCGATGCCCTTTCTTCAGCGGGATTAATAGTTGGTGATGATTTAATGCCTTTATAATAAATTATCTTACGTTATTTTATACAAATAAAAAATATTTTCACAATAATTTAACCATTTGAAACTTTTTATACTATAAACTTTTTATTCTGTTAACCTATGAATTAATTAAACTACAAGATGTTAAATTTCTACTTACCGTTATAAAATCTGCCAAAGGGTTGTATATAGCCTTGCATACCTCAGGCAAAAACCGTGAAAATGTGCTTCTTGGAATTCTGTACAGTGCACTTAAGGTACCTATATTATCTCCAGTCGCTAGATATCGAAGCGTCATTTGTAGTTTTATTGTAGGGCTTAAAGCTTCTCGGAACCAAGTATCTTTTTTTCTTATAAACGGAGTTACTTTTTCTAGAAGATATGCGAATTTCTCCTCATTCATTCTTTAGTGATTTCTATACACCTTAGGATTTTCCTCTGCCCATTCTCTTAACAGGGTTGACGAAGCTCCAGATTTGTTCTCCTTGAAACCCATGGCTTCACCCACCAACGTCTTTGAGCACGTTTACGTGTCGATAAAATTGCGTTCACTTCATGTAGCAGTCCACGTAAAATTAAGGCAATGCCTCTGCGTATAATTTTTTTATTCCTTCTTGAACGAGAAGACATCACCACTACTCTAGTAGTTGACCTTTAACTTTTCACAGACACTAACACTGTGTACACGAGAGGTGAAACCAGCAAACTGGATGAAAATATGTAAACGAGGATGATTACCCTGGATCATTTCACTCTGAGTGATTCACTTTGGATGTACATCAAAAGTGATATAATGTAAACCCTACTTAAGCTTTACATAAAGGTACATAACCTACATCTGTCAAATTTTGTTTTAATATTTCACTATCACTTAGTTCTGTGTAGCCCCAAAGTTCAGTATTACATATATGCAACGCTAGGATAATGTACTACCGTATTTCAGCAAAAATAAACATAAGACGTGATTTCATTTCCAGTGAATTATTTGCTAAGATTTATAAATCAAAATCATTGTTAACTGCCAGTTGGATAACGATGATCATTAACCAGATATGTATCATGTATCAATTACACGGTCGCTGTGTCATGACACATGTTTAGAATATAATAAATATTACGATATTCTCGACGATTTGAGGAACGATTATTGTCATCTGGGGATTTACCAACAGAGAATATCAAGATGTTTTTATGTAATACATAAACGCCTTTATGGGAATGTATTTCTCTAGGGTTTTTGCATTTTAACGCGGTTTTACCCTTGAAGAAGCACTTCAAATAGCTTATGGTGATGTAGAGTTAGATTTAGATGCCATCTACACAGAATCTCCAGAAGTAAACGTCCTCACAGACGAATAATCTGGAGATGAAATAGATGATGGAGATCTTGACCATTTGCCAGGGAGACAACTTCGTGCCCAAGCCGAGGTAAAGCTTTTAAATAATGATTGAATTGGCGCCACTGAAGCCAGCGCACCTAGAGATGAGCCATCAAAATGTTCATATTCTTGGTAAAAAAGGAGGTAATTTTCAAAATCGTCTGGATACTTTTCCAACACCAAATTTTTCTGATCATGAGAATTTAACACATGTTAAATTGTTAGAGTTATTCTGGGACGGCCCGTTATTCCAATACTTAGAGTAAGAAACTAAAAAATATGCTCTTTTCAAAAATGTTGCCGACCCACATATTTCACTTGAAGAACTGAAATGCTTTATTGGCATTTTGATTCTTAGTGGATACGATCCAAAACCAGGAAAGAGATATAACTGAGATTCAAAACCAGACATGGAGTATTGTTTTGTTAAAAATGCAATAAGGCGTAATCGATTCGAGCAAATTATGCAATTTGTACATTGAGCGGACAATAATAGCATAAACCCAAAGGATACAGCATGTAAAGTCCGTCCCCTTATAGATTATTTACAAAATAAGTTTATAAAGAACTTCGTGCCAGAAGAAGAAATATGCTATGACGAATCTATGGTTAGATACTATGGAAAGCATTCTTGTAAACAGTTCATAAGGGGAAAGCCAATCAGATTTTGATTTAAAATGTGGTTTGCTAAACACAAAAGACCTAAAATACACCGCACGATACATATCTGTAAATATTTCTGCCCACTTAAGAGGTTAACATTATTATTAAGCATAGTTGTAAATTTGTATATTTTCAAAAATAAAGTGTTCTAAGTGAGAAAATATAATTGGCGCTGCAAACAGGATTCCTACACAGAATTTCTAGAAATTCCTGGTCAACAGTTGTTTGGTAGACGACCAACGAACCGGAAAACGATGCAGAATAAACCAGCAACACTGCTTGTATTTCTGTAAGTTTTTCATTTATTTTATTTTTATTTTTACGTATGAGCACATTTTCTGAGTTAACTGAAACTGAACTTAATATTATCCTTTGTCAATCTCAAAGAAATCATTTTCGTGAAGCCCTTTAAATAGACTTAATAAATATGCCCATTTCAAATAGTGATATTTCGAGCCTGTGTGCTACTCTTCCCGAATACATAACAGGTCAAAACCTATCTACCTTTATTAGATCAGTAGATGCACTAATTGAATTTCTAGCAGGCCAAAATCCTACCAAAGTTCAAGCATTTGTACTAAATGCAAATATTCTTTGGCGAATAAAAGGTGAGCCGAGAGACAACCTAAATTTTTCAAATAAAACTATTTGGACAGATGTCCGACCAGCTTTATTAGCTTAAATACGGCGACAGGAGATCTGAGGAAATCCTAGTCACTCAACTAACTACAACCGTGCAAAAACCACACGAAACATATGACGAATACTACCAACGAATAACTACCCATTTGAACTATTTATTACAGCACATTTCCCTGCATAATAATGCAGAAAGGGTGCTTTTTAAATCAGCCTATTTTAAAAATTTAACATTAAAAACCTTTTCTACAGGTGTAAAAAACCCCTATTGCGAATACTTTTCGCACTTTCAACTCGATACACTAGACTTAAGTGTATAGCTTACAATAATCAGCGAAATCAAGTTTCTTATATGAACTTTCTTAAAAACCAAAAAGTGAAACCAAAACCGACATATCAACCTAGACCAATATCACATAATACCAACACAACAAGTTTTAATAGACAAATTCCTAAAAATTCTAACACAAATTTTAATCAACAAAATTCTCAAAATACTAACGCGAATTTCAGTCTAAATCCTGCCACACCTCACAACAATAATAATTTGGATTCAAGACCTTCAAACACAAATTACCACAAAAACACGACGAATAGATACTAAAACTCAAATCTACCTCGAACAACACAAAACCCTCAATCTTACAACCCTCGACCAATGAGTGGTGTAGAAACAATTCGTACAGAAGCACGACCTATGACAACATTAACTAGATGGACTCAAAATTTCAACGTTGAATCAGAGAATTGCTTGATTCACTCGAAAATTACCACGAAACAGATCACTACATATAATCCCCAAGAGACAGAATACTACGACGATCCTGAAATTACCCAAGATCTTCCCCAGGAAGAAAACTTTCACAATATCTCGTTGCAAGAGCAACCCTCACCTCATATGATTTAAATAATATCAAAAACCATCCAAGACTTTTTCAAAAATGAGTTTATCGCACCATCTAACTGCAAAGCTTGCTACGCATCTGATAATGATTCACAGCCTAACAGTCTGGAGTGGGTTCAGACATTTGAGACTATTTTGAAGAAAGTAGGAGAAAGGAAACCCAGCCTTCAAGAAAAATAAGGAAAAAGAAAGGTAATGTTCCTGCTGGAAGAGGTATAGAGTGTATTGAAGGAGAAGCGATGGAACATGACCAACTTGCTATTGCTACGACTTCTAAATCCATCCAAAACCGACACTTAAGGGACAATTGTGACTCAACCGATGAAGATGATTCAAATTATTCATTAAGAGACTCATACACTCACCTTATTCTCATTGATATAACAAATGAAGATGAGTTTGATGTAATACCTGTAAGTAATGTGCAAGAATGTGCAAAATCAATTCCACTTCGGTTACCGAAGCCTATACATCCCATAACAATTGATAAAATTGAAAAGGATATTTCAATCAACAATGTGCAACATCAACTCCACTTCGGTTAACGAAGCCTATACATCCCATAACAATTGATAAAATTGAAAAGGATATGTTTGTCATTGTTAATTTGGTATTTGATGCTATATCAAATAAAAAGACTACTAAGCAATTTTATGGACAAGCGCAGGGAAAATTTGATGATAAAATAAATATAAAGTTCCTAAGAATGGTTCAAAATCAGTAGGGAACGTGTACATTTTTCCCAATGTTGATGATGAAATGGACATTATTTTGGAATCAATTATAATGATGGTGGCACCAACAAATGTAAGGAGAGAAAGATACATATTTTCTTAGGAACTTTCAGCTTAATTTGTAACAGTTTTATTATTATCATACAGAGATCTCATTTCTTATCTACATAGGGTGCCATTTTCTTTATTATGTAGATTAAAAAAATCTATTTTCAACTTGGATGTGTTTTATTAGCTTACTTATCATTATAAATGTCCTTTTTTGTCTTTTTTTTTGTGGGTTACTTGAACCAAATCTTATTTTAACCAAGTTTTTACATGGATTTTAGAGTGTTGAGTGTTGTTATTACGGCAGGCGGGATCTTTGGGAAACAGAAGAAAATTTAAGTTATTTTTTGATTTTTTTTGGGAAATGTAGAGTTGTTCTTTGATTGTGGCAAGAAGTTATTTAGTTGGTGCAATTTTTAAGAATTTATATTGTTTTATGAAAGAAAATCCCTAGAAAGATTCTGGTAAGTTACTTTCCATACACCTACATCTTCCATTTAAATTTTCCAGTTCTCAATCATTTAAATCTTCTCACTTTGCTAGACATATCCAAAAATCATTCTTATTTTTTATATATATATATAAGTAAATTCCAGTGTGGAAATATTAAATATTTGAGCCAAGGTCACTTAATGACAACTATATTCTAGTTTTTGTTACTAGAACAAAAACTATATGAAGTACAAGAACATAGAATAAAAAGGTTTTTGTTCTCTTGTAGCCTGCCGGCTCCAACTTGAAGTATTGGGACCTTTTATTTTTGGATTTGGGAAGGAATAATTTTTAATTTTTTTGGAAGTATTTGGGATTTGGGGAAGAATTGGACGTTAAGTTGGGGAAAAGAAAATATCTAATTTGCAATTTTCTGGTTGGTCTGCCAGGCTGCTACCACAAACATAGGCTGAGCCATTTCAGAGACCACCCTCTATCTGGACATCAGGCAGCTGAGGAAGGAAACCCATTCGCAGCAATCATCCCATATAATTATTAAGTACAATTAATGTAAAATTTAATAATAATTTAAAATTTTTTTATATAACATATAATTATATCCTTGGATACTTAGGCCTTCAGCCTGAGTGGGTTACGAAACAGTGATATGCACAATCTCTGGTAGTACCCTCGCCTTGATGAATCCTTTTACTCTTCTTAATTTTATTATTTCATATTTACTTTGCATTTCTTTATTTATTAATATTTTATAGAACACTTATAATAAGTTGTCAGGATATATTATCCAATTTTATGGTAATTCGTATGTACTTTTACATATCAAATTGATGTAGTACTGTTCTAGTGTCTTAACTCTATTGTCATTTTTTTTTAACTGCCTTTTATTAACTGGTATCATTATTTTGTTTTTTATGATATTTTCATATTTACTATTTACTCCAAGTGAGTTATTCAAGCAGTATTAACATACTCTTTTACTTCATTGTTAGAGGACTGTGTAGATCAATCTTTTTGTATACAATTATAGTTTGGGTCATGGGTTTAGGCAACTGTTTTTTTGTAAATATATATTTTTGGTGATATATTTTAGTAATTGTTTGGTATATATACATATATTACGGTTTTGGGGGTTATAAGTAAACTAAGATTCTAATATAGTGTATAAATTTTTTATTTGTTTCCTATCATCTTTTATTTTTCAGTTAGTATATAACTACATATATCCCAAATTGGAGTGATATTCAAAATTCACCCTGGCGCCCATCTCAAGATCATCTTAGGACTGATCTAACCTTAAGTTACTACAGGCAAGCAAATGTGCCAACCTCCTCTCTGAGCCAACTCTCATTCTCTTGAGCTAAGCCTATTCTATTGTAGTGCTTCAAGTAAACTTTATATTTTCTTTTGTATTGGTTACACTCCCTGTTATTTAACCTTTTTATTTAAATAATAATTAATTTAAAATTTTATTTAACCATAAATCTTCTTATATAATTTCTAATATTGGCTTCACCATCTCAGACTTTTTCCTTTTAATTTGCAACAATTAGCTATTCCCTTTTTTGATATGCAACAATTGGTCCTTTCTTTTTTGAAGAAAACTTGAACTCACAGAACTTTTTAGAATTTTTAAACACCGACTTGTGGGATGCTATTCATGAGCTCCCAATTAATGAACGATTAAATTTGTATATCCATTTAGATGGGTGTTCTGTTCATTACGCCAGAACCGTGAAGCAATGGCTAAATGAAAATTTTCCGAACCGTTGGATAGGCCGGGGTAGTCCGTTGATAGATTGACCACCCAGATCTCCAGATCTCACAAGTTTAGACTTCTTTCTCTGGGGAGTTATCAAACAAAAAGTTTACCAAACCCATGCAAGAGACGTAAACGAACTTCGTGCAAGAATTCGATAGGCATCTGCCGAAATTACTCCCCAACAACTAAGAAATGTAATTAGAAATATTCATAAACGCTACGACAAATGTATCCAATTAGACGGTGGATTGGTAGAGGCAACTAGGATTTAAACTAAAATTATGTTTCCATGTTTCTGTTAATACAGAGTGTTTTTTTAACGTTAATACAGAGTGTTTTTTTCTTAATGAGTTTTAAAATTTTAAGTTGTCATAAGTGTGTTATTAATAAATATATCTTAATGAAATTTTTGTCATAGTTATTTGAAGCCACTCTAAATCCAGTGGCATAAAAAAATCGCTAATAAAAATGTCAGAGACACTCAGTAGATTATTTTATTATTTATGGCTTAAGTCGAGTATTATTGCTTATTAAGCATAAGACGCACTCAAAAGATGTTTATTCTAGATATTAGGGCGACGTGGTTTTTATGTTTATATCTCACGTCGAGAATGTGTAATTAAATTTAACGACTTCCCGCTTTGATTATATTTTTATTTCGGAGAAGCCGTGGCATGTTTATATTAATTTAAAAGATTGTAAAATCAGTACCTTTGTGAACTTACCACCGATATATTCTTTAGAATTATTTCATTTTAAAACTGCCTGTAATTTTTGAATAGAAGTTATTGTTAATAATTTTGGACTTTTATTCCATCGAACGATATTGATGTAGAACGGGTAGATTTACATTGATACAACCAACAAAAAACTTTCCATTTTCGACGAAGAAAAAGTATCGTAGAATGCCCTAAAAATTTAACTAAATATTTCATATTTTGTCAAAAAAATTTGGTTAAAATCGGTTAACAACTTCAAATTTTATAGAGGTGTTTCACTAATAGTTATATTCAGAGCTATTCTATAACTTTCGCTAAATCGAATAGAAATGGCTTAGGCTCCCCGCATACTATCAATTTTTAATCGTACAACTATTTAGTTGTTTGTCAAAACACTACTATATCAAATGGAGGCTCGCATACTATCGTCTAAATGGTTGCTCGACAGAATAGTCATAAAACCTCATCGATCGCCTTTTGACTGAAAAATCGCACAACTATCGATAAGCAACTCAATTTCCATGGTATTAGATGGCCCCGCGCATAGACTCAACTAAACGGTTGTCTGACTTCATTTGAGACCATCTACATAGATATACGAACAAGTCATTCATTTTGGGAAATATAGGTAGGTTTATTATTGTTTTAAGTTTAGTTTTTATATTTATCGAGAACTCGTGTATTCTAAATTTTATTTAGTTTATATATATATATATATATATATTTATATATATATATATATATATATATATATATATATATATATATATATATCTATATATATATCGTCCGCTTACTACCAATACCTCCTATCTTCGAAATTTTTGACAAAATTACTTTTTAACGCCATCTGTTATAAAATTATTAAAGTCACCGCATGCCAAGACATCCCATCTTAAAATCAAGCCATAAAGATTAAATTACTGTCAGTGGAAATACATTCTATTTTAAACAGTCAAATTCTAAGAAGCATTATCTCCTATCTTTCATTTGCCTGCTATTTTTATATGGGATTAGTATAACTACTATAACAGCAACACGCCACGAAAATGTAAGTATTTTAAAATTTTTTAGTACAATTTGGTATTATTTTTAATGCTTATCTTATAGTTAACATTCATACTCACAAGTAGGACTAATTAAAATAAAAAGATAATTTGTTTTTGATTTGCCTTGCCTCTCATGCAAAAAATTTTAGAGATAGTAGTTATTTCCACGCCAGAAATTTTACATACGTTAGATGTATTTTTAATCATCTATGAATATAGGAGATATTTCTTTTTTACATAAAAGGATGATTTTTTAGTGTGACATTGGTCGATAGTTCTGTTATAGTACAGATATTAAATTACTTTGAAGAATGGCAACTATATTTTCCTTGAAAATATGCCAAATTCTAGAGGATGATTAATAACTATGTGATAAATCAAAGAAAATTTTAAATGGAACACTCTGGATATTTTTTCATATTTACATTTCTGTCATAATCCGTATTCTTAGAATATGGGGTTCTATGCTACTATATACAGGGTATATAATGAGTTATGACCATTTTTACTTCGAAATTATTATGAAATAAATGCACTGTATGTTATGAAGAAGTACTATATTACCAACCAACGTCACACTAAAAACTAACCCTGTAGATACGTTTCCTTTACGGGTAAGCAGTAATTAGTATTGTAAAGTCAGTTATTTTTGAAGGATTACTTCAACTCATTACTATTTCAGGTCACGAAATCCACTAAAATCCAGTAGAACGTTGCGGTTGCTTGAATTGTGCCAGTCTACCGACACAGCATCAGATGAGCCGTTAACCCTACCTGAACCGAATAAGCCATATTCACCAGATATTATTAACACCGAACGATTAAAAGAAGCAATTCTCCCGATTTGCATAAATATAACTTTACCGGAGCAACATGAACATGTTTTGCAAACAACTGATTCATGCACCTCTCTCATCTTAAGTAATGAAGCAGAACCATTTTTTGAAGATATTGGGACAAACTCAGACTATTTAGAGATGGGAAATGTCAACTATACGAGTATTCAGCCTGATCAAAACAGCCAATTTCTTAATAAATCAACGGGCACACTTGGTGAAGATCTTGATATACCAGATGCATCTCCAGAAACAGATGCTGTAGATTTATCTGAGTCGGATTTTTCTTCAGGCTCTGATGACAACTATGTGCAGCCAACTGTACTGTCAGATACGTCAGAATCCTCACAATCAGATCAAGAGACGCTACCAGCTCAAAAAGAAATAATTGAAGAACTTTTTCACGGCAATGTGAGCGAAGGACTGAAAAGAAGACGAAACGCCCAGAAGGAAAATTGGAAAAAAAATCGAAATAAACGATTAACCTTCGGAGTACCAAGACTGGGTCAAGCGTGACCCGAAATTCACTTATTTCTTAATATTTCCTGAAATAATTTTTTTACAAATCCTATTGATCGTAAGTGCTTCTTATCTGTTTCAATCTATTTTTTCGTGTATCATTCGTGAACATGCAAATTACAGTTTTTCCTCTGCGTAAAATCTATGATGCCGGGTCAGTCCTGACCCGTTCTTGGGATTTCGAAGGATTTTTCAATATGTTTGTAGGTACACGTAAAACGCAGCCGTCTCTGTTTACCAGTGAACGTATTCAAGGCCAAATGATTATGTTTGTAGAAATATTAGTCGATAGAAGTTAACCTTGGGAGTAAATGTAGTGTCTAATAGGCATATTCTACAAGAAAGTCCGAGACGAGAGGTCCAACTTTGGTGTAAAGCGGTATTTCACGTTTGTTTATAAATTTAAATCAAGCATCGATCTTGAAGTGTGCAGTATTATATCAAAATGTGGAAAAAGAATAAACCTTTGGGTGAAGCTGAGTTGTATGCCTTACTCCTATCAGATAGTGAAGAAGATGGCCTTGCAGAGCTTGATGAAAGCAATAGTGAAGCGAGTGATAATGACGGTTGTCAGCCAGAAGCACATGAAGGTAATTTATCAATTACTGAACTTGAGAACGAGGAAGTTTTAGCGACAACTTCTGAAAATATAGATAGTGAAAGATCTAACGTATCTGATGTTTTGTGCGAAGGACGAACATGGCGTTATTTAGCTCCAAAAAAGAGTAAGACATTGGCATGTAATTTATTACAGAAAAACGTAGGTCTAACTAAGAAAAGTCAAAATATTGAGACATGCATGGATGCCTTTAATTTATTTTTTTCTGATAGTATTATGTCAATGATTCTCGAGTATACCAATAAGAGAGCTATTGAGTCCATAGCTGCGTATAACAGTAAGAACGAGGAAAACATGAAGGATTGGATTGAAGTTGATCTAGTCGAACTGCGTGCTTTCTTTGGTATACTTATATTATGTGGAAGGTTCAGAGAGTCCCATGAGAAAGTGCAGAATTTATGGTCCAATACAAATAATGCATTTACGCGTCCTATTTATAAAGCATCTCTAAGCCGGAATAGATTTTTAAGTATTTTGAAGTATATTCGCTTTGATAATTTGGATACGAGAGCAGAAAGAAGAGAACGAGATAAATTAGCTCTTATTCGAGAAATCGCTGATCTATTTGCCCAAAATTGTAGGGAATCATATGAACCATCTGCTTTTGGTACTATCGACGAGCAGCTTATTGATTTTAGGGGACGTTGTCCATTTCGGATTTATATACCAAGTAAACCGAAGAA
Organism: Diabrotica undecimpunctata; assembly: GCF_040954645.1. Classification (NCBI taxonomy): domain Eukaryota; kingdom Metazoa; phylum Arthropoda; class Insecta; order Coleoptera; family Chrysomelidae; genus Diabrotica; species Diabrotica undecimpunctata. The sequence goes on from NC_092811.1 coordinate 53,891,534, forward strand.
ATATGGTATAAAGGCTTGGACCCTATGTGACGCTGAAAATTTTTATTGCTGTAACTTTGAGATATATACTGGAAAGATTCGTGATTAATGTGAACGTAACCAAGGCCCAAGAGTTGTCAAAACACTTGCAGAACATTGGTATAGGTCTGGTCGAAATATTACAACTGATAATTTTTTTACCGACATTGCTTTATCTGAAGAAGTCTTATCCAAAAATTTAACTCTTTTGGGTACTATCAGAAAAAATAGGAAGAGTTTACCCAAATCATTGCTTGAAATGACAGATCGCTCACTGTATTCTTCAAAATATTTGTTCACTAAAAACATTACCTTAGTTTCATATGTAACCAAGCCTAACAAGTTTGTTGTATTGTTATCGACCTTACACAATGAACATGAAATTTCTGATGAAAACCAAAAGTTTAAACCAAGGATTATTTTGGATTACAACAAAACCAAAAGTGGAGTCGATATTTGAGATAAATTGATTCGAGAGTACACATGTAAAAGAGCAACAAGAAGATGGCCCTTACGTATATTTTTCAACTTTTTGGATATTGCGTGCTACAATGCTTTCGTTCTATGGAATACGAAAAATCCTGAATGGAATAACCAAGTAAATATAAAACATCGCAGAAAACTATTTCTGGAGGAGCTTGGAAAATAATTAACCTCACCCAATATAAAACGAAGAGCGGAAGCAATACATGAAGAACCTACCGGATACCATAAATCCGTAATCGCTGCAATAGAGACCACCGGTGTTAGTGTAAAAAAGCAAATAGAAGTGCCGCAATCTGCAATAAAACGAGGTCGTTGTTATTCTTGTAGGGGTAGTGACAATAAATATTCAAAACGGTGTGACATGTGTAAAAGATTTATTTGTAATACTCATTCAAAACGCGAAGAAGTACATATTGTCAAAATTACCAACAAAACTTAAATTCATAAATAACGCTATTTCCTTTTTATTTCGTGTTCCTATAGTATAGACGACACCGAACGCCCTAAAGTTGAAATAACAAAATTGCAATGGAATGTCGCCCATGTTAGCCCAAGCATGCGTGAACAACTACGATTAAATAGTATAGCTCATAAAAATATTGAGCTACCAATTAAATTTCGTTTGTGGCAAATGATTGAATATCCATCATTAAATAATACAACACGGCATACGTGGGCGGTAAAAACCAGTACTAATATTGAAACACCGAGACATATCATTATTGCATTTCAAAAAGGGAGAAAATCAAAGATTACTAAAGATATGAGCAAATTTGATCATAACGACCTCAAAAATATAAAAGTATTTTTGAATTCTGAAAGATATCCTTATAATGATTTACAAATAGATTTTGAAACCAATAAATTCGCTCAAATTTATGAAATGTTTGGAAGTTTTCAGACAAGTTATTATAATTTAAGCTTAAATCAACCGATATTTAACCCGCAAGATTTTAAAACTAAGACGCCGCTTATACATATAGATTGCAGTAGACAGAAAGAAGTGATTCAAAATGGATCCATCGTTCTGCGGATCGAATTTGAAACAAATACACCATCAACAACTGATGTATCCGCATATTGTTTAATTTTACACGAGAAGGAATTTCCATATAATCCATTAACAAAAATAGTAAAACAGTATTAATACGCATGCGTTTTAACTGTATATTATTCAATAGTAATAATTACAAACGTTAGTTGATGATGGAACGTTCACACGATAAACAAATTTATAGACAATTTAAAAGAACTTAAAAAACAAATTCAACAATACGAAGCCTTCAAACAAGTTCTCCAAAAACTCCAACAGTTAAAAATATGAAACTTGTTATTGATATCCAAGGTTTTAAAATTGAGAATAATAGGTTTATTTGTAAAGAATTAGCGTGTTACTCGGGTGATAAAGTTGTAATATATATTTTTAAACCACCTTTCCCATTACGAATGTTACCTCCTGATCTAATTCAGCAAGCTGTATGGTTAAGCAAACACCATCACTGCATCTCTTGGAATGAAGGTTTTACCCCCTTATACGAATTTAAAAAAATTATCAAGGAATTCACAGATAAAGCTGAAATTGTTTATGTAAAAGGAATGGAAAAAGCAAATTACATAAGAAAATATTCTTCCACACCTGTAATTGAAGTAGGCGAATTCCCACCACTACCAATATCAGAAGCAAAATGTTTTTACCACTCTAAACAAAAATGTATATGCGCCCTTTCAAATGTATTTTTTATTTATGAAAATTTTGTAATGGAGTAAATTTGAATAAAAACATTATATTTTTCACTTTTTTATTTTTTTTATCCAAACTACAATAATAAGTTCTATCTGTAACCTACTTGCACCTACAGGTTCCAACCAAACAACCTTCATACTCTTGGGAATATTGACACATTCCCAAGAATCAATGGGATTCTTGGGAATGTGTCAACATTCCTTCAATCATCTCAGAATCCCTGGTGCTAGCAGGTGTTCCATGAGCTTACAGAACCTAAACAACCTTCACATTTGAAGGGGTGTTGATACCCCTTACACTGCAACCGTTTCAGAATCCTTGGTGGTAGCAAGTCTTCTATAGGCTTAAGAGATTCCAATTGTTGGTATTGGACAAGTTTTGGAAAAAGGGTGTCGAAAGTTGACGTCTTTTTTAAGAATTGGTCCACCCACAACCAAACGTCAAAAAATTTGAAAAATCTTTCCAAAGCTGTGTCTAACAGATAACGTTTTGTCGGGTATTCGTTGACATACAGACGTAATTTCAGGGGTAGACACACATCATCAAATATGTTATTTTGACCGAGTTCACAAAGTGCCTCCACCCAACAGTTTACACAAATTTTATTCAATTTTTTTTGTTGGTATAATATCCAATAGATGTTAAATTAGGTGTTGATTTTTCACTAAGTAATTTCATTTTATCCATAATAAATTTAATACTTTCTTGAAACATGATTATACTCTAAACTGATTTTGGAATTACATCAACGAAGTTATATACCATCGACCCCCACTAAACCATATCGAAACCGGTTTTAAAGCTCGTGTCGCTAATACCCTCACCTTTCTTTGTTACCAATAGTATATTCAACTCTATAATAAGTAGTACAAAAACATTTTATAATTTATTACAAATTATATATAAAAAAGATAGAATTACATTTTATCAGTCTTGCAAACAGACATGTAGAATGCTTTATGCACTCATTAATAGGTAAATCGTATGGCTCCCATTTGCGTATTTCGACCTTACAGTAGAAACAGCTAACGACATCGACATTCCCTATATGCTAGAACCCTGCTTTGCTTAACAACACGAGTTAACTGCACCTTTCCAATATTTAAAGGATGGTAAACGATCTGCAAACAGATGTATACTACCAAAGTTACCATCGTCAAGACACATTTTTAATTGAAATATATATAAAAATATTTTAATTATTTATTAACAAAATAAAAAAATTAATAATACATATTATTAAAATATATGGTATTATATTGTTAAAACTTCTTTGAACACATTTTTTTTTTCGAACTTCGATATTTTGTCACCAACATTTTTGCAAAAAAACAGTCGCTATACTTTAAATGCTCTTCAATTGGTATATCGGAAGGTTCCCATTTATATATTTCAGTACTGCAGTAGAAACACCGAACTATATCACTAACCCCTGTATAGTAAAACCCAGCTTTGCTTAATAACAGGGGTTCAACTGCACCCTTCCAATATTTAAAAGAAAGTAAACGGTCTTCAAATTGCCGCCCAGTACGAGATATACTATCATTGTTACCGTCGTCAAGACACATATTTAACTAATAAGTTAGTTCGGAAAATAATCTATATATGTAAACTTATATTGGAGGGAGGTATAAGCTTGAAATTTTTAAACAATTATCACATTAATAACACTAATTGCGCTATAAAAAGAAAAAATTTATATTAACAAAAAAGACTGACAACAAGATACAAAACCAATAAGACCTTGACCGTTTGTTCACATTTGTTACCCACGTTCATAGGATAAAAAGAATAAAACTTTGACCGGTTATTCACCTATCTTTGTTTGAACCGGTTTGGTGACCGCATATTCACCTTTTCTTGTCTATGGTCGGACTATAGAATAAAAAGAAAAAATCCAACAAGACCTTGACGGGGCAATTACCCCCATTGTTGTTAAACCTGTTTAGCTCAGTCTTAAAGATGCTACTTTCGGTTGAGTTCTATCCAAAAATATTTGTTAGACAGTAAGCCTTACTGTCAACTATTCAACCATGGAAGTTGGTTCTCCAAGTATCATTGTAGAGAGTGGTGTGTGTGACTCTAGTACAGATTGGGATAATTATAGCATCATTAGTGATGATGGTCCATGCGATTCTACTACGAATTGTAATCTATCTGTATGGAGTTTGTCAACACTCGAGCTGTCAGAGGACTTATCTTTTTTGTCGGAGAGTGACATGTCTGATGTAGAGAATGACAGTTTATTGTATAGTGACGTGGAATTTCAGGATGTATCGGAAAATGATGTGTTTTTGGAACCTATGATAGCACCACCCGAACTGATTGAGGATGTATCGGGAAATAATATGTTTTGCGGACCAGAGATAACACCATTCGAACTAATTAATAAACCGATAATTATCTATTAATCGTTTAAATATTAGTACTTTATTATGGTAATATATTTGTAATTCAATTATGTTGCAAATCCTTATTAGTTATTTTTGTACTTAAATTCTATACTTATAAGGATATACTTACCATGAAGTTTTATTGAAATCTCTTAATGCTTTTCTGTTTTCTCCTTTATTACATACAAAAACAAAATACATGGTTATGCCAACAAATGTACTAAGTTATAAATTAGAGCTGGAGGGTTAGATAATAAAGCTAGTGATGGAGTTTTACTATTTAGGCGTCGCACTATCTAGCTATGGAAAGCTTAAAACAGAAGTGGAAGATCAAGTTAATAGAGCAGAGCTGCAGGTTACCTAAATGAAACAATATGGAGAAAAAAATATCAGGAAAGAAATGAAAGGTAGGATTTACAAAACAGTCATCAGGCCAATAATGACATACGCAGTAGAAATACGACCTGACACAGAGAGAACAAAAAGAATGTTAGCAGAGATGAAAACCCTCAGAAAAATCGATGGTAGGGTACTATGGGATAGAGCTAGAAGTCTAAATGTTAAAAAGAATGCTAGAAACAGCATAGATAAAAACCCTCAGAAAAATCGATGGTAAGACACTATGGGAGAGAGCTAGAAGTACAGATATACTACGGAGATGTACGGTGGAGAACATCAAGAAATGGGGGAGAAATAGAAGAGTAGAATGGAATGATTATATGAGTCTAATGACAACAAATTAAGTAGTAAAGATGGTAAGAGATTGTCACCTAATGGGGAGACGATTAGCGGAAAGACCACGAAAACGATGGAGCGACAACTTACTGGAGGAGCATTGAAAAACGGATAGAGTCATATCTACACGAAATAAAGAAGAAGAAAATATAGAAATAACAATTTTTAGATGTTTTTTATTAAAAAACGATATAGAAAATCACAATAAAAATCATGTATACACAAAATGAAGAAGAAAATATAAAAACAACAATTTTTAGATATTTTTTATTAAAAAATAAACAATATATACAAATATAAACATAATTAAAAGTAAACTATATATACCTATATACACAAAATGAAGAAGAAGAAAATATAGAAACAACAATTTTTACATATTTTTTATTCAAAAATAAACAATATATTTATATAAATATCTAAACACAGTTAAAAATAAACTATATAGACTATATATACCTATATACACAACTAAAACTAAATATTATATACAAAAATAGACTAAAACTAAATTTAATTAAGAGGGTCGTCGGGGTGGGATCTGTAACAAAGAAATAGCTGAATGTAGAACTACATAAAATATCATAATGATATATAAAATTAAAGGCGACACTTAATGAAGAAAAAATTAAAATTTCACAATAGAGAATAAACTAAATTTTCGTTTGTAAAAATTCATGGAAAACTGTTTTATTATGATCCTAAAGAAGGAAAGGTTGGTGTACAAAATTAAAGGTGGTACTTAATGAAGAATAAATTAAAATTCTGTAATAAATAATAAATTAAATTTTCGCTTGTAAAAATTTGTGGAAAACTGTTTTAATTATGATCGTAAAAAGTAAAAGTTAAGGTAAAAAATTGGATTACTCACGGTTTACTCATCCCCCAGCATCGCAGGATATCACCACCAGCATTTTCGTTGAAAAAGTCTGTAACAAACAAAAAACATTATCAGTATTGGCAAAATTGGCAAAAAACAAAAAAAAATTACCTACTAAAATCACTAGCTACTTGTGTCTGAGTTTAGCGAACCGACTATAAAATTGTTATGGCATATTATAATAAAAATTCTTACCTCGAGAATCCGATTTTACAGCATTCGCTAGGAGAGTTTTTGTATTTTTCAAATCGACGATTAGGCATCATTTTTCTAGCATAAGAAAATATGTTTTGGATGGCTTCCTCAAGTAAATCACTATCCTTAGTGTTTTCCTCCAACCTATTCTGGAGGCGGTCCCGATGGCGTTCTAGAGCCGTCACTAACCCTCCTTTAAAATCATCACAAAACGAGATGTGGTGGGCTTCATCGCTATTTGTAATTTGTAGGACATTCGCCACTACATTTTGGAGTGACGGCTCTGACTCCGAGATTTTTTTTTTTTTCCAAGACTTTTACCTCTGTCATGGGTTTCTGGATTTCTTCCTCTTCACAATCGGATATATTTACTATCTCATCCTCGACAGAGGGTTTGGAGTAAGTTCGCACATCAGGTGTACCGTCTTCGGGGTCGGAGATATTTTCGATAACAGGTGTGTATTTACTTGTGCTTGGAGGAGCGTGCACCTCCGCCGCTACAATAAAAGTTTGGGCCGCCACCGCCGCTTTATTTTTCTTAATTTTTAAAATAAGACGCTCTCTCTGTAGTTTTTGGGGTTAGTGTTTCACTCCCCATATATATTAAACTCTCTTCTGACGACGCTCTCTTCTTTCTCCCACTAACTTCCGGCACCGCTGGAGGGATGACCGACGGAACAACACCAAATTCACACCGTTTTTTTTTCGGTACCGGCGACTCTTCACGCGGCTCTTCACAAATAACACGTTTTGCGGCGATTCTACATTGTTCATGACACTCTAAATCCATTTCAGGAGCGGAAGCGGTTGAAAAACATGACCTTAATAGTTGAGCGAACATCTTGAACTGAAATTTATAAGAGAACTCAACCCAACGATGTGGTAGGGTAGATTCTGAAACCCGTCCCGAAACCAGTTCTAAAACAAAGAAAGGTGGATGTCCTCCTGAAACCAGTTCTCAAACAAAGAAAGGTGGATGTCCTCCTGAAACCAGTTCTCAAACAAAGAAAGGTGGCGGTCACCGGCCACCGGATAACCTGACGCTGGTGTAGTTTTTTTGACTTCGTTTTTTTTTTCTTGTTTTTTTTATTTTGTATTTTTTATTGGTTTTGTTCTTTTTTTGTTTTTTGTACTTGTTTTGGTATTTTTGTAGTTTTTTCGGTGAAGGAAGCGTTTTTTTGTATTTTTAATGTAATTTTTACACCCCTTAAAAACAACCACTCACAGAGATATAAAAATTTTACAAAAAAAAAATTTTTTTTTACAAAAAACAAAATTTTTGTTAAATTAAATGTAGGGTTGCGACCCTTCTAATGAAAGGTCTTGACGCCACCAATAGGGATCTATGATTATTTTTTAGAAAAAATCACGTATATAGCGGTAAAGCGGCAAAAACTGTTTTTATTGTTTTACACCCACCTTCCAACACCTCTAATGGAAGGTCTTAACACCACGAATACGAATCCGTTATTATTTAAAAAAAAAATAATGCATAAGCTAATAAATAGGTGAAAAGTATATTTTATATCGTTTGCCTACTTTCATCTACTTTTATAAAAAGGTTAATATCTATATTTGAATTATATTGATAGTTTTGTAGTTATACCTACTAACAGTAGTATAAAACCGGTATTTCCAGTTCAAAACCCATATTCAAAACAAGTTTGCATTTATACCCCCACTTCTTTCAAAACCCGTATTCAAAACAAGTTTATATTTATACCCCTCACTTCTTTCGTTGTTGTTCAGTTTCATGTCGTACAGCCACCTAGCTTCAGTCAACAACCATGCAGTGTGACTCCTGTTTAAAAGTTTTTTCTAACAAAAGCAGTGTAAGTCGACATAAACGGGAAAGTTGTCCGGAACGATTTAACAATAAAGTGCAAAAGGTGTAATTTAATCACAACCCAGGTGCTGATACGTCTGCTAATAATTACTATTCGACCACTGCAGAAGCAATTCCCATTAGATCTATTGTTCATCCAGTTACCACTACATCCAAAGTTATCGAATGTCAAGATTGTTATAAAAAAATTTCTGGGAGAGGACTAACAGGACATTTACGTACTAATTCACACAAAAGTGTTATTAATTATTTAGATAGTGGTGTTGAGAAACTATCAAGTGCCTTTAAAAATCGTATTGGTAGTTACCGTCTTACTAGCACCAAACATCACATTGACCACTTGGAATTTTTTAGTGAAATTGAAAGTAACGTTTTGAAGCTCCTACATAACTATTTACATAAATTTAAAGTTTTAAAAGTTAATTTCGAACTTTACTCTATGTACACAATACCTGAAAAAGATACTTATGATTTAAAATCATTTAATACAAAAAATCAGATTATTACTATTTCTACTAATTTGAAACAAGCATATCAAGATTTTATTAGGGAGATATTACCCAAGGTTTCGGAAATACAAGAAAAGGAATCTGGATGGAGTCTTTTACAAATCCAATCATTAGAAGTGAACATTAATAAGTACAACCCTCTACGATCTTCTTCATATATCAAGTTACCACAACAAATCGAGATGAAGAAAGCAATTATTAATATAATGAATAAAGATGAAGCATGTTTTCGTTGGGCGGTAAACGCATCCATTTTTAACCCGACAGGTAAATCCAATCTTACTACTTCTTATCCGCATTATACTAGTCTCTTAAAGTTCCATAATATAGAATTCCCTATGAAACTCTCAGATATACCAAAATTTGAATTACTAAATAATATTTCGATTAACGTTTTTGGGATTAGTGAATGTTTTAAAAATAATATCACACAATTGGAAATCGTTGGACCGTTGTATCATACAAAATCTAAAAAAGCTACACATGTTAACGTATTACTTATTTTTGATGAGTACGGGAATAGTCATTATTGTTACATTAAAAATTTATGGCGGTTAATATCAAAACAAAAATCACACCATAATGGTCAGACTTTTCTATGTAATGGTTGCTTACAATTTTTCTCATCCTTAGAACGTCTTCGCAAACATGAAGACAATGATTGCAACTTTGTATATACTAAGTTTCCAACTACCGACATGATTCTCAATAAATATGGACATCTACAAAAAGAAAATATCTTACAGTTTTCCAACTTTCAGAAACAAATGCAAGTTCCGTTTGTTATATATGCTGATTTTGAAAGTATACTGCAACCGATACAATATGCAACACCTTCTGATAATTCCTCGTTTACTGTCAAAACCTATCAGCATACACCATATTCATTCGGTTTTTATGTTAAATGTTATTTTGATGACAGTTTATCACAACTTATCATTTATCGCGGTGACAACGTGGTTGAAAAGTTTATTCAAAAACTAGAAGAAAAAGTTTACACTATTTATCATAAATATCTTAAACATATTAAACCTATGAAAAAACTCACACCAGAAGAGGAATTACAATTTTTTACTAGTAAGTGTTGTCACATTTGTGATAAACCGTTCGATATTAACGAAATTAAAGTTGGAGATCATTCACATCTAACAGGGTTGTTTTCTAGCGCGGCTCATAACGCTTGTAATTTAAATTACAAATTACCTAAGTTCATACCTGTTTTCATGCATATTTTAACCAATTACGATTCGCATCTGTTTATAACAAAATTAGCTCAGAATAACGAAAAAATTGATGTTATTGCACAAACTAAAAAAAAATATATATCATTCACCAAACTACTTTTAGTTGATCGTGGTGATCTAGAGCAAAATATATATTTAAAATTAAGGTTTGTAGATTCTTTCAGATTTTTACCTCATTCACTGGATAATTTAAGTAAAACCCTAAATGATAATCAGTGTCTAGAGTTACAAAAATATTGTCGATCAAATGAAGAGCTCGGATTGTTACGACAAAAAGGTGTTTTCCCTTATTCATACCTGGATAACTTTTCAAAACTTGGTGAGGTATCTTTACCCACACAAGAAGAATTTTTCGATATTTTAAAAGGTGAAGGCATTTCCGATGAAAAGTACTTACGAGCTAAGCGAGTTTGGGAAGTTTTTAATTGTAACACTTTAGGAGAGTACTCAGATGTTTATTTAAAATCAGATATTTTATAATTAGCTGATGTGTTCGAAAACTTTCGACATAATTCTTTATTTAACTATAAACTAGATCCTGCTCAATATTTAACAGCTCCATCACTTAGCTGGGATGCTATGTTGCGTAAAACTAATGTTCAGCTTGAATTATTGACGGATATAGATATGCTCCATTTTTTTAAAAAGGGTATACGTGGAGGTATAAGTCAGTGTAGCACTAGATTTGCTGCTGCAAATAATCAGTATTGTGGGAATTATGATTGTTCTAAACCTACTTCATATATTCTTTATTTAGATGCTACAAACCTTTATGATTACGCTATAAGTCAATTCCTTCCGCATGGTGATTTTCGATGGTTAGATGATGTAGAAATCACTCATTTTGATTGTTTATCAGTCGATGATGAATCTCCAAACGGGTATGTCTTAGAAGTTGATTTAGCTTATCCTGAAACATTACATGATTTCCATAACGACTTACCGTTTTGTCCTGAAAATCTAATTCCTCCTAATAGTAAAGATCCCAAGCTTGTATTAACGTTGTTACCGAAAAATAAATATATTATCCATTATAGAAATTTGAAACAGTGTACTGAACAAGGTTTAAAGGTGACTAAAATTCATCGAATTCTAGAATTTTCTCAATCACCGTGGTTAAAACCTTATATTGAATTAAACACAAATTTACGTAATTCTTCAAATAATGAATTTGATAAAAGTACATATAAAAATTACACAAACTCTATTTACGGGAAAACTATGGAAAACGTTGATAAGAGGGTTGATATTAAACTTTTATCCCACTGGGAAAACTTGCCTGGGAGCGTCGGTGCTGAAGGGTTTATTAGTATGCCGAATTTTCACTCTGTTTCAATATTTTCTGATAATTTAGTTGCAATTCAAATGAATATCCTAAAAATAATTTACGACAAACCGGTATATGTCGGTTTTTCAATTTTAGAAATATCCAAAATTCGTATGTATGATTTTTTTTACAATTACATTAAAGCTAAATATGTAGATAATGCCTCACTTTTGTATACCGACACTGATTCATTAATTTTACACATTCAAACAGAAAACGTTTACCGCGATATCAAAGAAAACCTTCATTTATTTGATACATCTAATTACCCCGCCGATAATATCTTTAATATACCAAAAACACCATCAGTGGTTGGTAAATTAAAGGATGAGTTTAAAGGTAAACCAATTACAAATTTTTGTGGTACTGGTGCCAAAGCTTATTGTGTGACATTAAGTAACAATGATAACCTTAAAAAAGCTAAGGGAATTTCCAAAAACGTTATAAATAAATCTTTAACATTTACGGATTATAAACAAGTAGTTGATAATACTAATGCAAAGATTTATCGTAAAATGTATACATTTAAGTCAAATTTACATAAAATGTATACTGAATTAAAAAATAAGGTTGCTTTAACTTCCCACGATAATAAGAGATATGTTATACCCGGAACTATTAACACATTAGCGTGGGGTCATTACAAAATAGATACGTTTATACCTAACCAACAACAAAAAAAATCTCGATTATTTAATCCAGCAAGCTAAACTACTTCTACCAGAAGCAGAAAATGATGGTAGGGATGAATTTTATGTAGATAGTTTTGAAATGGATTTTTTATCGTAGTGGGAGAGTTTGTTGGTGGGGCGTTTGTTTAATAACACGTTGTAGAGCTAATTCCTACAGTTCTTCTTCAGCTTTACTGCTAGTATTTACAATGTGGATGTGTTACGTTACCGAAATTGAAGTTACGGATTTAAAAAGTGGTGTTCAAAACTTACACCAACTTTTTTCAAATCTGGAGTTTGATGCTTCTCATGAAGCCGTTTATGGTGCAGTGCGTCCATCATCTTATTCTCCAGAATTTTGTACAGAATTAGCTAAAAAATATGAAAAAGGTGCTGAAATTTGTGACTTGTATCTTAAGAACCAAATATGTTTATATGGATTTGTATCGTTACTAAAAGTTGTAAAGTTGGATGGTTATTTAATTCGAATAAAAGACTATCTTCCATCTGTTTTATACGAAAAAAAAAAAGAAAATAACGAAGATGATACTTCCAGTAATGAAGTTATTGATAAAGACATTGATGGTATGGTTGAAGATGGTTCAAGTAAATCATAAACTTAATAATCTTATATTTAGACTTTATTGTATTAATGGTATAATGTATTTAATAAAAGCATTTCTGTACTAATAATAATTGTTTTATTTGCGTATTTAGCATTAATATGGTGTGAGTGTAAAATGTATCTTGTTTCCACCACATATTTTATATAATGAATTTATCCAAATAAAGCTACCGTGTTTGGAACACTATTGTAGTTCACTATTCTGTTTCACTATTTACCTACTTCTTGTTTTTTTCCTTATTTTACCTTATAAAAATAAAGTTGTCTATTACTATTTCTTGTTTTTACATACCTGACCTGTTTGACTTTCACTGGTAATGTATATTTTTATCCTTCGTGTGTAACGTTCATTGACCCCTTGACCGATCGTTGATCCCTTGACCGATCGTTGACCCCTTGACCGGTCGTTGACCCCTTGACCGGTCGTTGACCCCTTGACCTCGACCCTTCGTTGACCCCTTGACCGGTCGTTGACCTCGTCAGTGGTGGGGGGTATACAAAAGGGTGGGAGTCGGTGGTGGGGGGTATACGAACGGTGCGGCTAGAACTCTCATTTGCCCTCTACTCTTGAGCCTATGTACAAGTCACAAGCTCACCTTTACAAACATTACAAAGAATATTGTGTGGAAAAAAACATTACATCGTTTTCAGTTAAGAAATTCCATGAAGAATTTCATGCGAAAAACTTGTCTATTCATCAAATAAAAAAAGACATGTGTAATATGTGTGCGTCTCATTCTGTAGGTAACGTTGATGCACATGAATATCAAGCACATCTAACGAGAAAAAAAATTAGCTAGAGAGGAAAAGATCACTGACAAGTTGAAAGCGGAAAAGGGTGAGTGCATTGTACTCACTGCTGATCTCCAGGCAGTTAAAGTTTGTCCTCATGTCACAGCTAGTGCAATATATTTTAAGACAAAATTATCAATGCACAACTATACAGTTTATAATGTTATATCCCATCATGCCACCTGTTATTGGTTTACTGAGACTGAGGCAGACTTAAACGCTTCTACTTTTGCATCATTACTAATTGATTACTTGACACGTCACTGCTTACCTAAAGGTTTACCTATTGTGATCTTTACCGATGGTTGCACAAATCAAAATAGGAATATTACTCTTTCTAATGCTTTACTGAATTTTGCAATGATTCATAACATATCAATAACCCAAAAATACTTAGAAGTCGGTCACACTCAAATGGAATGTGACTCAGTACATAGTGCAATTGAACGAAAATTAAAAAATCGCAGTATCCACATGCCTAGTGATTACGTATCTGCAACACAGGAAGCAAGACAACGTCCATTTCCATATGAAACACGATTGGTATCTCATTCTTTTTTTAAAAATTATGCAGATCAATCAACTTGGAGATATTCGACACTAAGACCTGGACGAAACGCCGGTGATCCTAAAGTAGTAGATATGAGGGCTATTGATTAAAAACCTACTGGATGTCTTCAGCTGAAGCTTAACTTCGACGAAGAATGGATGGAACTACCAATAAGACCTCGGCAAATTCCAGTTTGTGATGAGTACAAGACTGTACGCAGTAGTCCAATACCCATTACTGCATTAAAGTATAAACACTTACAGGAATTAAAAAAAGTGATTCCTCCTGATTGTCACATCTATTATGATCATCTGCCCCATAACTAACACAAAGAACTAAATCTTAAGTATTGTGTGTGAGGAACTTCGAGCGGATGAGAATTAAAAACATTCTTATTATTAGTACTTTCGATTTAAGATTAGATAGAATAACTTAGTAATTATTGTTATTATAATAAATTAATAAATGAAGAAACTTGTTAATTTTTCCATTAAACATGTGTAGAAATAACTCCTAAGTTCTAATAAAGTAAGTGTATCTTGTACCAATATCTACTAACTTACACAGAGAACTTCCTGTATGTCATAAAACCAATTTGTGCTTTGTAAGATACTTAATAACATAAATAAAACAATACCTCAAACCCTTTTTGTTTCTATTTATAACCATTAAAAATAAAAACAGTTTTTTGGCTCTCCTGTACAATCAGTCTGAATCGAGATAGGAGGTATTGGTAGTAAGCGGACGATATATATACTTATATAGATATATAACAAACATACCTATATAGATATATAATATATTCATTCGTAGGTATCTATTAACATGGCTGGAATAATTACAACCGACAATGAGTCATTTATTGACAGCGTAGAAAAGAGACCTGCACTATATCTGAAATCGTTGAAAGAGTATTCGGATGTTAATTACCGAAAAAAAATGTGGGAGGAAGTGTGCTTGGAAAATGTATCTGGTTGGGTAGAACTGGATGAAGGACAAAAAACAAAAATTGGTAATTTCATATTTATTATCTAATATTAATTAACATTGTACAACATAACAGTTTTTTAAACCTTGTGGTATTGCCACGGGACAGACCCTTGTGGGGAAACAAAATAAGACGACAAGTACTGACGGACATTTAAACCCCCGATAACATTTCTTCCTCTATTATCATTATTGAGAGTTTCGACATTTTCTAATTTTGCGTAAAGAGTGTCTTCAAATTTAATTCCGTCTTTTATACGCACAAAATTGTGTAAATTACAGCATGCTTTTACTATAGCTACTGCAAAGTCTGTGTTTACATTTAGTGGTCTATGAAGTATGCGCCATTTATTTGCTAATATACCAAAAGTACACTCTACCATCCGGCGAGCTCTGGTATGTCTATAATTGTAAATAAGTTTGTCGTATGAAAGGTTTTTTTTGCGTATGGTCGTAATAAATTATCAGTTAATCCAAAAGCATCATCACCGACAACAAAAAAGGGAATAGTTTTCCCGTCATTGTCGTTGGGCAATTTCCTTCCACAAGGTACGTTTAAGTTATTTCCCATAAAATTTTTACCCATTTTTGAGTTTTTAAAAACAGCTGAATCACAGGAGCTTCCATACGCACCAACATCTACATATACAAATTTGTAGTCTGCATCAGTACAGGCCATTAACACGCATGAAAAATATTTTTTTGTAGTTAAAAAATAATGATCCAGAGTGTTGCGGTTGTATTATCCGAATGTGTTTCCCATCAATAGCCCCTATTACATTAGGAAAATTAGTACGCTCATAAAATTGATCTGCAATTGTGATCCAGTCTTCTTAAGACTTCTGGGGCATATAAATTGGCTGCAATATTTCCCACAGTACGTCACACGTGCTTCTTACTATTTGTCTAATGGTTGTAGCTCCTAACAGAAATTCAAATGATAGGGCATTGAAACTTGCACCGGTAGCCAGATATCTGAAAAAGCAAAACTTAATAATACATTTTAATTTATGTATGTTATAGGTGCAGAAGTTAAAAAGAAATGGCTAAATTTAAGAACATGCTTTACGAGAGAACTGAAAGCTCAACAAACTCAGTCAGGGCAAGCGGCAACCAAACGTCGAAAATATATTTACTTTGAGAAGTTACTATTTCTTAAATCCTCTTTGGCTCAGCGACCCACTGAAAGTAACATAAATGATGGTGCAGAAGATAACCCAAATATTACGGAATTAAATGAAACAGAAACACCTCGATTAGATAAGAAAACAATTAGTAGAAAAAGAACGGCAAATACAAGTACAACATTTCAGTCTTTGTTGAATATTTTAAAGGAAGATGTAGATGAGGACAAAAATTTTGCACTTTCAATAGTTCCATCCTTACAGTCTTTAACAGACAACGAAAAACTCGAGGCAAAAATCCAAATTCTCCCAAGTGTTTCAAACAATAAAAAATAAAAGAGTTAAGAGCTTACACGAAAATAGCTACTTTACACAACCTTCCGGATATTCGCACAATCAATTTTCTAACGTGCAGCGCCCACTTCAAGTATCAACTCCGAACTCAGAGTACAGCGTGCAAAGCTACTGGACGAATTACTCTGCTTCGCCGGAGAGTGATATTCTTGATTTGTAAAAATGTCAACAGTTATTAATAAAAAATTTGACACTAACTATTTGTTCTTACCTTAAAGTAACGCTTAACCTTTCTTCTGGTGCTATAGGGACCTCCATGTTGTGACACGACGTTTTATAAGTGGAGCAATTAATAAAATAATTTCATTGAAGCTTGATTCGCTCATTCGATAAAACTGAAAAAACTTATCTGGGTAAGTCTTCAGATTGCAATGTAGCGTGTGAAATTTTCCATTTTTTAATCTGTCGCTTAATATGGGATGTACACAGAACTTTCATTTTCTTTTTTCATTATCTTCCATGTACAGTAATGCACAAGCAAGTACTTTTTTGTTATACGACATGATGACACACTGAAATCTCCAATAAACTATCAACTGTATGCGCACCCAACATAACTAAATAGTTAAGTCGAGAACAAATCGCAATACCCTCACGATTCGACTAAACTGTTTGGTCGTGAATAAATCGATAGTATGCGGGAAGCCTTAGTCGAATCGGAATCTTTGCAAATCGTAATGTTCGACATCAACTGCTACTTAAATCGGTATTCTGTAAATCAAATAGAAGTACAGACAGATCGAAAACAACAATTCCGATCTCACTCGGTTTAGTATCGATGGCAACCTCGCAATTCGCTCGTGACGAGCGACAATTTGACAGTCTAACGTGGTCTAACTAACCTAAAATATTTGTTTACGTTTTTTCGGATTGGTTAATTTCATATTTACCAATTTGTTAGTGGTTTTTCACGTGCCCATAGTTATTTACCGGTAGATTTTTCAGTCGAGTACTATTGAAATGGCTACTCCAAGTAAAAAAAAGACATCTCCGGAACAATTAAACCACATGGTGGAGTTTGTTACCCAAAATAAAATTTTAGTTCATGGGAAAACAAAACCCTCAGAGGCATCCAACAAAATAGTTGAGAAGTTGTGGGACGAACTCACATTAAATTTAAATAGTATGGGTTGTGGTCCCAGTAAAAATAAACAGCAGTGGAAAAAGGTAATTAGTTAGGTCTGTTTTTATAAATCCCATATTTTAATTTTTTTTTTGTTTTTAGACATTTATTAACTGGAAAAGCCACACAAAAAAAGGCCTGGGATGCCATCCGATGCCAAAACAAAACAGGTGGGGGTGATGCAGTGCCAAAAAAGTTGACACCTGCCGAAGAAAAATTAATGGCAGCAATTTCTTACATAACAGTAACGGGAACAGATTTAGTTGAATTAGGCCTAAGTGAGGATATAATAGTGGAGAATCTTAGCCCAGCAACAAACATAGACGTATCATTGTTAGATGCCGAAGAGGATATCTTAGAAACAACTGCTACCAGCTACCATAAAGATGATACCAGTATTGTAGTACCATGAGTGATTCAAACACAAAAACAAGAACCAATGGAGTATGTGGCTCAACATACTCCATTGGTTCCACCATACTCCAACTACAATATGGAAACTTCTGTTCAAAAAAAGACCATTAAAGGTAAGCTGCACAATAACCATACAGTTTAAGTCTTCTAGAGTTAACTGTTTTTTAAAATTTAAGCAGAAAAGTTGTTGTTACAAAATATTTTTTGCTTTTCAGATAAGTCATCTAATTTACAAAGGGCAGCGGAATACTATATGACAGGTCAAAAGCAGACTGCTGAAATTTTAAATAAACTTGGATACAGCAGCTAAGTCTGAGGGTGACAATCAGTTTAGAGAGAAGCAGCTGTATTTAAAAGAATTGAAATCTTGAAGGTCTAGATATAGAAAATGATTCTTTCAATGAGCATTTTACAATGCAATTATAGATTAATATAATTTTTAATTAGTATGTATTTTTTTGTATATATTTAATTTTTTTATGTATAACAATAATTTTAAACTTTAAGGATTTCAATACCCTTAGGTCCAGTTGTTGAATCAATAGTTAACTCATGGATTAAGTAAACCATGATTAAATTTAATTCAAAGATTATTTTTTAAGAAGTTGTTCAATGCATATTAACTTTCGGATTTATTAAACCCGAGTACTGAAGCGGTGACAATGTTGCCAGTTATTAATTAACGGCTTGGAACAAATTTTATCATAAAAATTATAAAGATAAATGTGTTCTGTGGTATAAACATTGATGTTCATATTTACGTATATAAAAGTTAATGACTTTTGACGTTGTGTTTACATTTCATTTTGCACTTTGTATTTGTTGTGTTTATTTGAGATTTGTATGAGTGATTATTTTTGTGTTTTAAATTGCAAAAAATGGAAGAAAGTAATAAAAGAAAGAGAACTGCTAACTTTACGGATGATGAAGAACAAATATTAATATCTTTTGTTAAAAAATATAAACATATTCTGGAAAATAAAAAAACTGATGCAGTTACAAATTCCGAGAAACTGAAAATCTGGGGAAAAATAGCCCAAGAATATTGTAGTGTAATGGGCAGTTCAAAAACAAGTTTATGTTTAAGAACAAAATACAACAACATGAAAAAAAATGTCAAGAAAAAATTTGCATAAGAAAAAAATTATTTGAGATGTACAGGAGGAGGGCCTTCAATTAATGTGGATATTTCCAGTACAGACAACACAATTAAGGAAATGTTAGGAGACACTGTAACTGGTTTTGTTTCTATGACGCCGATTCAGACAAACACAATCCTGCTAATGATGTTGCCACAGAAGATTTTCAAGAAGAATTAATCATCGAATATGTTGGTGGTAAGTAATACAAATAATGTTACATAAACTATTTTTTTGATTGACTTCACTGATAAAACTCATCTTCAAAGTACTGTACAATATATTTTGAATTTTTGGTAATATTATATATACATTTTTTTTTAGAAACAGAACCCACAGTAAACTCAGAAGAAAGTTGTGAAAAAAGCATTAATGATTCAATGAAGATTACTTTAATGCCAGAAACCCCCACGACCAATTCAACCGATTGGTCAAAATATAATACTGTAAAACTGAAAAGGCCAAAGTCCTCAGAGTTGAGATTAAAAAATGATGAAAAAAATATTCAAAAAAAAATTTCGACTTGGGCATTATCCAAAACTGAATTAGTGGAACTGCAAAGAAAATGTTTTCTTGAAGAGCACCAACTAAAACTTCAGCATATGCAAGAAAAGCATGAATTGCATATGAATATTCAAAAGGAAGAATGGGAAATTAAAAAGAAAATACTGCTTCTAGAAAAAGAAAAACATATTTAAATAGTAATGTTGATTTTTTAGCTTATAAAAATAAATTTTTTTATATCAAATGAATGTTTTTTCTTTGGATTTCCTTCCCAAAACAATTAATGCTTTTTACACATAATGAAAAACTTGAAAATGGCAATGGGTATTTATAAATATACCAGGCATTAATTTTGGTAATTAATTTGGTAAAACCAATAAGTATACACTGAGAAATCTAATTTATTTTTTTGCTGCCTATGTGTATCACTGGATTATAATAATAGTAGTACATTGTTTGAAGTCAAAATGTAATTAGCAAAACAATTTGGATGGAAATGAAACACTTATTTTTCTTAATTTATAATGCTTTATAATACATCGTTTTATTACAAAATCTAGCACATTTAATTTTCATTTTTTACATGTATTATACTAAAAAATATAAAATACAATAGAGTTGCAAATATTTATTAAAAAATCTAAAGCATTAACAACAACTGTTGTGTAAAAACATCACTAGGAAAAAGAAACAAATTAATAAAAAAAAATGAATTTTGTTTGAAATGTAATTTTATTGCAACAACCTTGCAAAATGGTTTTGTATTATTGACAATCTATTTGTATTATTGTTTAGTCTGTCATTTTGTTCAAAGTGTACATTATTATTGGCATTTAAATTTGCTGCCAAATCTTTCTCAATAGTTTGTCGTAACTCATCTGATACATCTGGTTCAGGAACATTTGCTTCTTTTGCAATGTTATGAAGAATTGCTGTGGCAACAACAATTGCTTCTATTCTATTTCTCTTTACACGTAGCCCTAAAGCCAAGATAGGAAATCGTCTCTTCCATGTACCAAAAAATCTTTCTACGGGATTTCGTGTCCTTATTTGTGACTCGTTAAATAAATGTTCTGCAGGAGTTCGTGGTTGAGTTAAAGGGGTTATTAAATATTTTCTAATTGGATATCCGCTGTCTCCAACAATTAACGAATTTCTGTGCAGACCAGCTTCAAAATTATATCTAAGTCTGCTGTTATTAAATATTATGGAGTCATGACTAGATCCTGGCCAACGACACACAATATCCTGTATCTTCAAATTTGCATCACAGACAACCTGAATATTAAAAGAAAAGTACCCTTTACGGTTTTGAAATATCTCTGCATCATTTCCGCCTGGTGACTGAATCTTAATGTGTGTACAGTCAAGAGCTCCTATACATTGTGGAAATCTACTTAACTGATAAAATTCAAATATCTTCGAATTAATTTCCTCTTCAGTACTAGGCATTTTGATAAATACTCTGTACAAATTAGCAATTGCATCTGACACTCTATGGATTATTCTACAAGCTGTAGATTTGTCGATACCACAAAAGTCTGCCACAGTAATTATCATGCTTCCTGATGCATAAAATCGCATAGTAAGCAAAACCATTGTCTCTGGCATGACAGCATGATTTCCAAAAATTATTTGATATATTTTTTTAATTAACTATTATAAAAAGCTTACCTATTTGTAAGATGAGCTAGTCTGTCTCTTATGCGATCAACCAGCATAAAAACGGTTTTCTTTGGTAAACGGAATCTATTCAAAAACTCATTATCTGACCATTTATGAAAATGATTTTCTCTTACTCGAAAAACAGGATTTTTTCGCAGAGGAAAAATTATATTAACAACAGCTAAGAAATCTTCATCCTCTGTAATATCTCCATCATCAAAATCAAAAGACACGAAATTATAATGGTTAATTACTGTAAATCTTATCTACGACTGCAAATTTGTAGCAATAAAAACACAATATTTAAGTGATATAAATATGGTTGTTTTAATCTGGAATTGTCTACAGACAATATTTAATTTAAAAGTAGAAAGTTTACAGAAGGTTACAAATCTCTAGTTAACACCGTTAATCCTTCGTTTTTGGGCGATTAAGGTAATCTCTGGTTAACAGATGGTTAAGTGTTAAACTTGCATTGAACAACGCTATATTAAGTTTAATTGAAGATTATTTTTAATCTGAAGATAATCTCCAATTGAACAATCGGCCCTTAGTGTTTGGTTATAGGTTAATTAAAATAAAAACAACTACATATTTAATTTTTAACTCCCCAGTAATTAACATTTTACTGTTTAACTAGTCTGCAACTTTAGTAGTCTTTGTGTTGTGGCTGTATCGGGTCTTGTTTCTAATGAATAGATATGTCATTATTGGTTGTAAACTAGCTTTATAAATTCTTGACTTCATCTAAGTGTTAATATGTAGGTTTCGCTATAGTGTTATTAAAACATCCAGCGTCTATTTGCTTTTTGTACTTGATTTCTCACTTCTTTGTCCAGGTCTCCATAGCTTGACACTGTAATTCAAAGGTATTTTGTTTCCATTACTTGTTCAATACTAATATCATCAGTTTCTATTTTACATCTGATTGGTTCTTGACTGATTACTATTGCTTTAGTTTTCTGAGATGAAATTGTCATATTGAATTATCTTGCTTTTATGTTGAATCTGTAGACTAATCTTTGCAGACTATCTTCATCTTGGACTATCAATATTATGTCACCTAGGAGCATTTTTTACTCCTTTGTTTCCTGTTCTCTGTCCTCTTCCTTTGTTGACGATTTTGAATATTTCATCCATGATTAAATTGAAGAGCATAGGACTCCATGAGTCTTCCTGACTTATTCCGCTGCCTATGTCTAGGATCTGTAAGTTGTTCATCTATTATGACTTCCTTTTGTTGTTTTGGTAGATGTTTCTAGTGAGTCTTTGCTAGTATACAGAAGACGGTTTACATTTTTGAGTCTTACTCTGTGAAAGTCAATCAGACATAGAAATGCTGGTTTATTATACTCTAGTGATTTCTCAGTAATTTGTTTTATGACGAATATTGCATCTGTACACTCTTCCAGTATGAAAACTCTGTTGTTCATCTACTAAACTTATCCTCTGATTCATTAGTTCTTGTAGAATTCTAGTTGTAAGTTTTAGGGTAAAATTAAACAAGTTGATAACTCTGTAGTTTTTTGGCTGTTTTTTGAATAGTAGAATTAGTTTGCTCGTTCTCCATTCTTCTGGTATTTTATTGTTTTATGATTTTGTTAACTATTGTTCTGTCATTGCTGCTCCATACTGTTTCAGTAATTACTTTGGTATTCTGTCCTTACCTGCAGCTGTTCAGGTGTTTTTCAAACTTTCTGTGTACTATATTAACAGCTTCATTTGTTGTAATTTCTGGTGTTTCCGGTTCTAGCGTCATTTGTTCTTTCTCTGCATAGAGCTTTTTTAGATAGTCAATCGATGTATCTTTTGCTATGTGTTTTCATTCTATTAGTTCCTTTTACCCTCTGTTCTTTAACCTCTTATAAAGTGCCATATTTCCTTTTGCAGACCATATAAATCATGTTCCATTTCTTTCGAAAAACTTTCCCAGTGATCATTTTTTATTCTTCTTACAAGTGAATTTGTTTCATTTCTTATTGCCTTATAATTATTGTATACCTCTTGTGCCTTAGTGGACATGTATTTTAGGTGATCTTTTTTCTTTTCTTTCCATATTTCCTTCACTTCTATACAAAACCTTGGAGTTCTTCGCCTTGGAAGCGATTTAGTTTGAGGTGAGTTTTGCCCTATATCTGGCAGCTAAATGTTTGTTTATTGCAATTTATAATGTATCAAATGGTTTTCTGTAAATAAAAGAATGTTTAATGTTGTGTTGTTTATTCATTTTTCAATAATATCTAGGATTTAACGTTATATATTAATTAAAATAATTTCTTATTAATTGGTTTCGAATTCTGCGGCCAGCATCCAATCTATCATCTAGTGGCACTGTAACAAAAATAAAATTTTAATGTGTCCACAATTTTTCTATCTATACATTTTGGTAGATTATTTTCAGTGTTTCAAATGATTATTGAAAAAGATATGTAAGACTTTATTATGCTAGGTCACTGCTTACTAGTTTAAATAAAATACAAATAGACTTACAATTATTTTCTGGTACATTTTGCTCCATGTCATTTATAATCTGATCTTCTTCTGGTTCAATATTGTGAGCAACAAGAATATTGTGTAATACACAGCAAGCATTTATTATTTCAGCAGCTTTAACAGGACTGTAGTGTAGAACTCTATGTTTTAACAGACAACGAAATCTCATTTTTAATACTCCATTGCACCGTTCAATACAGTTTCTTACTGAACTATGTGCAACAGTATATCGTCCTTCTGGAGTATTTTGTTGGGCACCTTCTATTGGTGTTAGTAACCATGGCTGTAAAGGATAGCCAGAATCACATAGAAATTTAATGTGTAATATATTTAAGGCAACTGAACCAACCAACCTAATAACCAGAATCCTCGTTCTCCATCATCATATGTTTGTTCCATATGATGAAAAATATTAGACATGGTCCATATAGCGGAGTCATGCGTGGATCCAGGATATCTTGAATTACAATTTAAAATTTTCAAGTTGCTAGTGAAAGTTTAAAGTTAAAGTTTAAAACATACCAGTTGGCAATTTATACTGTGATATCCCTTTCTGATGAGGTATGCAATACCTGGATGTACAGGGTGATCTAGAGGAGGTGCAACAATTGCAATGTGTGTGCAATCAATGCACCCTACTACTCCCGGGAAGTTAAATTTATTCATAAATCTAAAATTTTAAGCACATTTTAAAAAAGCCAGATTAATAGGTTCAAAATTATTTACCCTTGTATTAAGAAACGTTTTTCTTCTATCGTACTGGGAAACTTTATGTATCGCCGACCAATGTGATTCGACAGTATTTCACTTACACTCTTTATGCACCGACTAACCATTGGCTGGCTCATACCCAACAAAAAGTCTTGGCCAACAGCTTTTTGATAATCTCCTTGGGCATAAAAATGTAAAGCGCATAAAACCTGAAAATACCTTATTTAAAATTATGAAACTATGTATTTTAGTGTGTTTTTAAATTTATTTGAGATTGATTTACCTTCAAATAATTTGGCACAGCTGTTATTCTGATCTGTCCAGCCAAAAAAGGTTCTATTTCATTAATAAGGTCCATGTCTATTTCCTTTGGTAGACGGTACAGACCTTTAAATATTTGTTCAGGGATTTCAAAGGGATTACTTGCATCCCTAAGGGTGCGCCTCTGAAGGTTGAATATTTGGCTAAAAAGACAGAAAACAGTTACCTACATAAGAAACTAAGTATAAAAAGAATTTGAACAAAACGATTATATATATTACATTTTGTAGCGCGTTAAATGTGCTACTTACCTTTGCAATTCTTCCCCAATTTCAATTCCAAGATCGATGCCGAAATTTAATTGTAAAGCCATATCAAAAGTTCTTAATAATGATTGTTTTTAATAGATTTGACTTTGACATAAACATCAAAACAAAATAAACTAAAATGCGCTTGCGTCAAGCACAATTCCGATATCGGAATCTCATTTCGACAGGGTGAATGCTGTCGAAGTCATTTCTATTTACTATTACGATTGTAGAGATTCGAAAGCAGTTATGGAATACCGATTTTTACTATTTCTATTCGACTGGGCAACTTCTATTCGATTTCCCTGACTTCTATCATCGAAATGAGTTACAGAATAGGCATGATTTACGTAACAAGCAATGTTTAAAGCATTGAATTTTCAAGGAAAATCTCAGAGGCAAATGTTTAGCAACTCTTATTTTTTACTCGTCTTTCTCTACCAGTTCAAGTTATTTTTTTTTTGTAAATAATACAATTAATTGTTATAGAAACGTGTGTTATTATTTAAAGACTAATATTTGAAAAAAGAGTTTTGGTTATTTTTTTAACAAGAAATGTGTGCTTACTAATAACGCTTTGACAAAATCTTTTAAATATTCTACATACTTCAGTTTATTATATAGTTGATAGCGGTAATGATTTTA
Organism: Diabrotica undecimpunctata; assembly: GCF_040954645.1. Taxonomy (NCBI): domain Eukaryota; kingdom Metazoa; phylum Arthropoda; class Insecta; order Coleoptera; family Chrysomelidae; genus Diabrotica; species Diabrotica undecimpunctata. The sequence goes on from NC_092811.1 coordinate 53,917,277, forward strand.
TAATAATAATATAAAACCAAAATATATTATTTCAGTCATAAACAGGTGTACCTATAAAAGATAGTTACCTAAATGCAAATTTTTTTACAGATGATTATCAATCAAGATCGACGTAGGAAAACACGGGCAGCTGAAATATTAGGATTGGCTTTGAAACTAGATGAAAACATTCCTTATGCCTGCACAAGTCAGTCTACTACTAGTGTTATTACAGTCGTAATAACTGTAGTGTTATACAGAGCCCACAGGATCACCATCTAAAAACCTGAGCATCGAAACCAAACGACGGCATCGAACCACAGTGTACTGTTGCCAGATGGAAGTTCCTACATTTCGGAGACAAATGAAAATATTACTCCTCCTATTAGTACAAGCCAACAAGTTGGTAGTCTTGCCTTGTCTGAAAATCAAGAAAGTAATCGTTCTTATCGAAATGTGTTCTCCTCCAACAATTTAGAAGACTCCCACTCCCACTCCTACAGTTAAACTAGAAACTTCATACTGAAAACTTAACAGGTTGACTGCATTACCGGTCCCCTGGGACCGGTGTTCGTTATTATTAAAGTGTGAAAACTACAAACTTTTAAAAATTGCAAAAGGCATATCTTCGTTAACATTCGTTTGTTTTAAATGCTAAAAACAGCATTATACTTGTCTTAAGATTCTAAACATTTCTAAAAGAAAACAATGTACCGGGCTTTGGGGGCTGTCCTGCGGCACCGGTGCATATTTATATATCTGCATGTTTGCGCAGTCAATCGACATTTAGTATCGTTTGTATTTCAATAGAAGGTGTGTTTACGTCCGTGTTTTAAGTGGTTTTACTAGTCTAAAAATGTCATCTCGCGTTAAAAAGATGTTGTTTTTAGCTCAAACAGCTGATACAAGCAAAACAAAAACTGTAGAGTGTAACGAACCGATTACTTAAGTTGAAAACAAAAAATATGACGAAGACAACCCAAGTATTGTAAATTCGCGCCAAAGTCCAACTGATTTAAGAGACCATGTGCTCGCAGAGTTGCCAAATAGTGACAGTGAAAATGAACGGGACGATCCTTTTGATTCAGACGATTCTGTAATCGACAAAAACTATGTTCGTTCTTCAGATGAATCGTAAAATGATGTAATTGAGAGTGATTTATTCGACGATGATAATGAGACAAAAATTGATAACGAAAAAATGTCAGAATCTGAAAATTATGATGAAAACGAGTGGCATGATATAGGTGAGAGTGACAATGAAACTGGTGAGTTAAATCAATATCAAGATATGCCTATATTAAATTTTAACGTTAACGAAATAAAAATCCTATAGACGCTTACAAGTTATTTGTAACCGATGATCTTTTACATAATATTGTCACTGAAACAAATAGATTTTTTCGGGAAATGTTGTTAAATATACATCGATCAAAATCACGTATACGTTACTGGGTTGACTGCGATATAGCCGAACTGAAACGTTTTTTTTTTTCTTCAATATGTTTAGTTATGGGATTAGTTGATGGTCCCGCAATAAATTTATATTGGTGGAAAGATCTCATAATCAGGAATGAGTTTATTACGACTACCATGAGACGAGGCAGGTTCATATACAATAATACAACGAAAAAGTCTAAATGTTGGTTTGATTTGTAGTTAAGAATGCAAAAATAAATGCAATGATAAAATAAATTTAGAACAAAGGACAAAAATATTTTCTGGGTACTACCAATTGGCAACTAAAGACATGAAACTATATCTTTTTAAGAGTACGAGTTTTAAGAAACCAGCAAGGCCAAAAAAGATGCTGTTCGTAAAGTCTATCTCAATGTTTATCGTCTTGAATTTTACCTCATTATTGTCTTATCTCCATCTAGGTATTTTATGACAGGGCATCAGAGGCGGACTCCAAGTAAAAATAATAATATAGCAATTTCTTTTCGAGGCATCTATTTTATTGTAAAGAAAATTACATTTATTTACTAGTAATTTAAAACTTATATTCAATACTGAGTGATAACAATAAGATATTTAAACTACACTGTAAAAGTTAAAAATTAATGATTATTAAATATCTATGTTGTATTCATGGATGTTATCACAGATAACTAACTTGACTGATATATCTATTAACAACTAACCTACCTTTATAATTAATTTTCATTAACTAAAAAAGATAACCTTCCCTTGTTTTTCTCAGATACATCTCAATAAGATATAATAATACATGAACAATAGAATATAATTAAAAAAGAAAATCAAAATAATAATTCCCTATACTGGGATTTAATTTCCATCGTTTTTACCAATGAACCTTAACGACATAAAGATTCATAAGAACTACTTGAATTTGTCAGCGCATGCGTTCTGGCTAAAACAGAACCTCACTTTTAAACTTTCTAACAATCAAAAATTTAGTTATTGCCGACAATTCAAAGAATTACCTCCTTTTAAATGTAGTTACATTGGGTTTTCGATTAACCTTGGGTAAACCTTTGCGTTTTAAGTTCAAAGCTACCATACATTTCAAACCTTAAAAAAACTTTTTTTGCACATAGTAACAAAAAACACCATTATGTTACTAGCAGAGTTTTTTAATATTCTAACTCTACAATTCTAAGTTACGGTAAGATCAATAATGTTTTTAATAGATAATATATGGTAGCTAATTATAATTTATTATCTTTCAGCCCTGAAGAAGCCAAATTAATTCTCTTTGGCGGAAACGTTCGGCGAAACAATTGATACTCATTAGAGTCTTTCTTGCATATTTCCCCAATATTTAAGAGTTTATTATATATATATATATATATATATATATATATATATATATATATATATATATATATATATATATATATATATATATATATATATATATATATATATATATATATATATATATATATATATATATATATATATATATATATATATATGCCAGATCCAACGTACATTCGCTAATTCGGTACTCTGATGGAGAAGTTGAACTATCCATAATAAATGAAATCAGGATACTGAGTTAGACATATGTTTTGTATTGCAGGTGTGGTTAGCAAAGAGGTCCTGTGTTTTATTGTAGGTGTTTTCGGCACATAGCTTCTGTTTTGCGAAATTGTTGTTTGCGCTTGCGTAACTAGTGTTGTTGTTGGTATGTAAGAGGGAGCTGCTTTTTGCCCATATATAATGCTCATTGCCTTTTTATCATCATCACCAAAACTTGTTACATCTTGTTGATACCAATCATACATACGAATCAATATTACTATGTTCCAGTCCGAGGGAATGATCAATTTCATGCATTAGGACAGCAAAAAAATTGGCTTTACCATCTGGAGCTCTGCCATTTCCTACATACCATGGTTCATTAGCATCAAGATGAATTTCGGTACACTCACCGTTTGCGCTGGGGTAGTATGCGTGGGCCAATATTTTTCCAGGACCATCGAAATTAAATGAACATTTAGAGTTTCCTTGACAACTTGCTCGAAAATTAGGATTATCTGGTACCACAGTTATAGTAATATCCGGCTTTGGAGAAGGTATTATTACTTGTTTAAACTTTAAATTAGATATTTTCTCCCATCTAGCGAAAGTTTCTGCAGCAAGATTTATATAATCGGGATTACTAATAGCTTTAGGGAAATACCAGCGTAAATTGGTTTTATTCCACTTCGAATGAATTGCACAGTTATTGTCACCAACAGAATATAGAGGCTCATTCATCATCATATTCATAGTATCATTATTTAATATTCCGGTCACCGGAAGATTGTATCTTTCTTGACATTCAACTAAGGCCATATCTATACTAAAAATAGCATTACTTGATGTCTTTAGATATCTGAAACGTTTAAGAAAAGAACTAGCATACTCCAGAGTGCTATTCTCTGCCCATACAGATACATAGAGCAACAATAAGACATGTAAACAGACAAGCATCTCGATTTATACTAATCTCCAAAAATTGTTAATACAGTTATTTATACAAAAATCCAAACACACATCTTCTGACTCAAGAAGTTTTTGTGTAATATTAACCCTATTTTTATAAAGTATTCATTATATGGATAAAATTATTAATCAAAGAATTGGAATTATATATAGAAATATATTAAATAAATAAATATGGAAAATAGTGTGTGTTTGTTAGCAAACCGGATGAAGCCAAAACGATAACGTAGCCTCGCATAGTTAAAAGTACGTAAACATGTTGTAATAACAAAATTTATGTTAATCATTCGAAAACCAGTAGACCGGAAATACAGCCGCAGATGCTACATTTTGTAAAATGTATGATGATAGCGGTAACCACATTCGCAAGTTTGTAAATGCTTTATCGCATAACGGGAATTATTTGAAGGAAAACAAAAATATAAAAGTGTTCAGGGAAATTCCTAGAACACTACACTACGCGTCGCTTATCTTTGAAACGGATCTATCGATGTAACCGTATGCGCATTAGGTTGACGCAACTTGGGCTCGCGTGAGGTGATGTGCGGTTCGGTCCTTTAAAAGACCGAGGAGGGCATTCGTTTGTCACAGTTCGCAGTTTTATGCATACACTACAAAAATATAATAAGTTGTTCAGTGTTCAGTTCAGTGCAAAACATATCTGATAAAGGTAAGCGTTTTTCCTTTTTTTTATGTTTTTATTAGAGAGTTATCAAGTGACGAAGTGAGAATACGGTAACGTTATTTTGAAAACGGAGTTATCAAAATAACGTTATAACGTCAACGGAGTATGCGCAGTATGAAAATTGAATAACGTAAATGATTTTAACGTTTACGGGCTCCGTTACCGTACGCCGAATAGCGGGTTTGATATACGGTAACGTTAGCAGCGAATCGCACAAATTCGTCAAGACTCGGGATTCGGCGGAGATTGAAGTTCCTGTTCTGTAATCGTATTTTCTTGGTTCTGTGCATTTGTGCATTAGTTAACACGTGTTTTCTGTTTTCTTGTTTTGGTTAAGCATCTGCGAGACAAATAAAACATTTTATTATATTTCATTATATTTATCAATCATTATGAACACGGAAATAGTGAAAAAGACAAAAAGGCTGCGTTTTACAAGCACGGATGACCTTTTATTATTAAAAGAAGTGCAAGGAATTAACCCTTATTTTAACCATGAAAGATGGGGAGACATTCAAGAGTCTGTTCGAACACAAACAGGAAAGAATTTCACAATAAGATAACTAAGGGAACATGTGGATAATTTAATTAATATCTGGCTGAAAAAAGAAAAAATACTTAAGGCAAAGTATGTAATATATAATATCTAAATTCTATCTAGAGTTATTTTACTTCCATAAAATCACTTTTTACCTGTAGGAATTTTATTACTAAAATTGTAATTTTTAGATCTGGTGTTGAGGAAACCCAAAGAGAAATGGATTTTCTGTTGCAAGAGATAGCTGATTTAATTAAAGAAGCAAGGTTAAGAAAAGATGCCAAAGCAAAGCAAAAAAGTACTTTTCAACATGGAAAAGAAGCCATAGATATGTGGGCTAATACTCTAGAGAATGAAACTATGCCAGTACAAAACTTAAAAATTGATAATGATCATGATTGTAAGTAAATAGATCCATACTAAATAATAAAAGTGTATCCAAATCAATTTTGTAGTAGTATATTTGGAATTTTTAATAGATATACTTTTGGTATTACTTAGTGTTTCTAAATTTATTATTACTTTCTTATTTTTGGTATTACTTAGTGTTTCTAAATTTATTATTACTTTCTTATTTTTGATGTAATTTTACTGCTCATTATATATATATATATATATATATATATATATATATATATATATATATATATATATATATGTATATATATATATATATATATATATATATATATATATATATATATATATATATATATATATAAGCGGGGATCCTACAGCTTCTGCCGCTTCCCGCATTTCGATCATCATCTTTTTCTATCTCTCCAGGTGTCTTCATCAATGGCTCTGTCTTTCATGGTTGCCATAACACCTTGTATCCAAGACTTGGCTGGTCTTCCTCGTTTCCTTCTATTACTTGGATTGTATTCCATAGCTCTTTTTGGCCATCTGTTGTCGTCCATCCTCTGTACGTGTCCATACCATATTAATTGTCTAGTTTCTATTCTTTCAGAAGTTGTATATACTCTATCTGTTGTAACGATGCTATGATCGTTTAACAGTTCGAACCGTGGGAGTGTCAATATTTGCGCATCCACTTCTACAACCTGACGGTGTAGTGGGATTCAAACGGCTATTTAAGGCGTGTGAATAGCGGAATTAGACAGTCTTGTAGCTAGCGCTCTAGGCTCCCTGACTCGCCGGTGTAGTGAACCAGCGGGCCATTCTGGACAGAGATAGTTCCGTATTGAGGATCATACTCTGTCCCTAACCAAGCGGAACCCATCGGTATTGCGTAGTGAGCATTACCGTGGATCTGCACAGAACCAACCGGGACAGAGATTTCCGTATTGAGGATCATACTCTGTCCTTAGCCAAGCGGAACCCGTCGGCATTGTGTATTGAACATTGCCGCGGGTCTGCACAGCTAAATATTTTGTTTGCGAGCATATTCGGAGCTTTCGCTGAATTGAAGCGAAAGCGAGTATATTAGTAGTACTAATTAGTTTCTTTTCTTTTATAGACGTTTGCCGGGGAACTCATTCATCGCGGGACCCAGACGGAAACGTAGAATTCATTTTATTTTTGTTTTATAAGTATACAACGTAGAATTCCTTTTTTTTTAGTTTTTATTTATTGTATATATATACTTAATAGATTTATTTTTATTTCAAACCTGTGTTTTACTGAGTCTGTTGCCCCGAAAGAGCTACCCATCACATTTTCTTCTAATTTCAGAATTAGGTATACGTTCTACTCTTGATATACGGCAAGCTCTTCTCAGGTAGTCCATTTCAACCGTGTCAACTTTTTTCTTTCCTTTTACTGTCATTTGCCAACATTCTGCTCCATATGTAAGAATGGGCTCTACAATTACTTTGTAGATAGTCATTTTAGTTCTCATGGTAGCTTTGTTGGACCAAAGTATCGAATTCAGAATTTAAACACTCTTCCTGCTTTATTGCACTCTATAGTCTATATCTCGTTCCGTTGTTCCTTTACTGCAGATAATACTTCCCAAATATTTGTATTCGTAGCACCTTTTCATTTGTCTAATTTCCAAATCCGGGTCTTCGTCTTCACTGCCTATTCGCATATATTCTGTTTTAGACATATTCATACTCATCCCCCATTTTTCGTATTCATCTTTGAGCTTTCTAAGCTTATAATCTGCATCTTCTTCACAACTTGCAATTAGTACTTGATCATCTGCAAATAACAGCGTTTTCAGATAATGGTTGTTAAGCTTCAACCCCATTCCCGCACATTTTTGTCTCCACTGGAGCAGTGCTTCTTGGATATATATTTTGAATAGGGTGGGGGAAAGACAACATCCTTGTCTCAAGCCTTTCGTTACTGTAAATACCCTTGAGAAAGTATTTCCTGTTTTTACAGTGCTTTGAGGACATTTATAGATGTTCAGTATTGCTTTTAGATATGTTTTACTAAGGTCCGTTTTCGTCAAGACACTAAATAAGAGTTTTAAAGGCCTTCTCCAGATCTATAAATACCAGATGCGTAGGGAGGTTTCGAGCTGTTTATACAAAGTATATTATACAAAGACTATTAAATTTTTTAGATTACACTGTGCCTCATGATACAATTGATATGTCAGATGGAATACAGGAGAATCTGCAATCTTTGGAAGTTTTTTCCTCTTTTAGTAGAAGCGATGAGTTTGAACTGCTGCACCAGAGAGAGGAGAATGATGCAAAACATCCATTAAGAACACCCAAAAAGAGGAACATTGATGAAGCAAGCGCAATTTCAAACAAAAACACAACCACACCAGTAAATAGAGTACTAGGTAAAAACATATAGGATACAAAGTGTATTGTATTTAACTTTGTGTCTTTTATTTTAGGTCCTAGGCAGTATAAGAAACAAAAAACAAACTCTAAAAGTGGGGCTATTACTGTGTGGGGGGAGTTACTTAAAAGAAAGGCTCAAAATAAGGAACAGAGAAAATTAAGAGAAGTGAATCTAGAGGAAAGAAAAATTGCCTTAGAACAGAGAAAAATGGATCTGGAAGAAAGAAAAGTAGCACTGAAAGCAAAAATGTGGGAACAGCAGGAAAAGAGATTTGAATTAGTGAACGTAAGCAAATTTTAAGTCTTGTTGAGAACCAACAAAAGTTGTTTACAATTTTATTAGAACGGCCAAACTGTAGCAGCTTCAAATGAGTTTTTATTTTTGTTATATTTATAGGTCAATTATGTTTATATTAGATTAGTATAAAAATAATTTTAAGTAAATAAATAAGTCTTTTAATTAGGTTTATGACTTTTTAATTCATCATTCAGTTAAAAAACATGTTTACAATCTCATTCTAAAAAAGTTAATATTTAGTCACTGATAAACAGCAAATTAATTAATTGATATTTCAATGCAGATATCCATTTTACTTAAATAAAAAACTGTTAAAAAAATGTTGAATTCATTTTGGAACAGACAATCCACTAGTCTGTTGAAGAAGTAATATCTAAAAAAAAATGTTATTCAGAAGGTTAATTTACACAAGTTTGGCAATTAATGGGTTAATACAATTGGAAAAGAAATAACCACTTAGCAAAAAAGGTGTTGACAATCTCACTATATGCTAAAATTCACAAAATTATATAATACAAAACAGTTCAACATTAATAAAGTAAAAATTAACTAACAATATAATAAAATTAGTGCCCTAAATATGTGTCTAAATTTGGAGGAATTACATTAACCCTACACTGCTCAATGATGCAAAAATGCACCAACTGTTTGTGACTAATTTTGTCCCATAACTCCACTTAGAGTAAATATTTTGTGCTCCGTTGCGTGGTGATTCATTCAAGCGGCGTACCTTAACATAAATATATACATACTGATCGTATAATCTAACCATACTTTATACTGTGGCGCCAGATATTGACTGCTAGTTTGTGTCCGTTGAATGTGATATTTGACTACTGTTTTCACTTATAAAAATTAAAAAGGTATGTATGATTTAATTACTGTTAGTTTATTGGTTTATTTTTCAAAAATACACACTATATTTGTTATGATCGGTTGAAATGGTTTTTTATTTATGCCTATTTTTTAAATGATTCATATTTGACTCTCGCGCATATAACAGATGTTTTTTTTATCTTTCAGATGCCTTTGATGTATACCGAGGGTGAAAAACGAATTACACTGGATGATTTAAATGACGAAGAAATTCAGGAATTTATATCAAATATACCAAGTGGTAGTGAGGATGAATTGGAAAAAGTCAGCGATGAAGATGAAGAACCAAATAACATTCCAAAGCCAGTTACAAATGAGATGTTAGAAAATTAATAAACGAAACTAATGTTGATGAAATATTTGTTTCTGTTACTGACACAGATGGTAATTTGCAAGGGAATTCTTCTGATAATAACCAAGACAGGGGCGAACTTAGCGAAAATGAAAACCATGAACCTATACAGAATGAAAAAAATAACGTTTTAAAAATTAAGCAGCTAGTATGGAAAAATAAAAAAATTTATTAAAAATTGTTAAAAATTATTAAAAATTGGTCAAGTGCCATCTAATTTCAAAGGAAATGATAATATTCCCAATGTCTTAAAGGAATTGAAGACTCCATATGAGTTTTTTAAATATTTTTTCGATGACACAATTATGCAAAAAATTGTAGATGAGACTATCCAGTATAGTGTCCAGAAGGATCCATCCAAACCATTTGAATTTTCTTCCAACGATTTAAATAAATATTTAGAAATATGCATATTGACGTCAGTAATAAAAATAACAAACATCAGAACATACTGGAGTGCAGAAGTAGGCATTGACATAGTTAAAAATTGTATGAGTCAAAAGCATTTTCAATGTATTTTATAAGATTTGTACATCTCTGTTCGTATTTCATGCAGTATTTTATGAAAAATGTATACGTTTCGTATTTATTATGTCCTTTATGTCATTGTTTTTATTTCATGGATACTATTTTTTATAAGTGCTTCTTTTCGTATTTTCGATTTCATGCATTATATTATTTTTCTCGTGTCATATTTCAATTTCACACAGTATTTTATTAAAAAATGTTTACTTTTTTCGATTTCATTTAACATCTAACATGATTCATGGCTTTTCTCTCCTCATCATGTAATACATCGTCCTATTTACGTTTAAATGAAACAGAAAAACTATAGTTTTTCATATTGTTGCAGATGGATCTATCAAATATTGCAGACCGCAAAACAACAATAAAACTAAACGAGTTGTCACTTAATGAACCACAAAAAATACTAGCCGTCAAGCTTGTAAATGGTAAATTTGGTCAAGCAGTTTTGCTGGAACTGGAGGAAAACGTTGTGTTTCTGCCACATACAGTCACAAACGTATATATTCCATTCATATCAGACTTCGCAACTAAGAAGTATTCCATCATATTCCGAGAACTGGTCCACACTGGGGGTGTTCATCCAGCGGCAAAATTTGAAATAATAGAATAAAGAAAAGACGGTAAGTGATTTTTTCTTATCATTTTTTTGAGTAGCCATAGCCATACATAAACAAGTGATTGAACAGTCTAATGATTTGCTTCACATTATTAAAAAGCTTCGTAAAATAATTTTTGATAAACTCATTGAAAGGGATCGTAAAGTTTGGACAAGACGGTTAAATAGTCAAATTTGGAGAGGTAATAAAGTAATTAAAAACAATAAACTATCCGTTGGAACAGTTAGAAAATTGCAAACTAGCATAGGACATTTTAAGCATTTTAGGCAAATTATTTAAAATTTTAATAATAAGTATGTTGGGTTGGGTCTTAGTTCAAAATTACGCAGTAGAGTTAAATGGGAAAATGTCATTTCGTGTTTTGATAGTCGAATTAAAACCGGGGTAATAGTAAATTTATGTCATAAGGATGTAGGAATGTTTTTCACCAACAGGATAAGGAATCAAAATGTAAATGAAGAAGGCTAATAATAAAAGAAGATAGAACCAGAATAAAGGAGCAAAAAAAACGAACAGAAAATTGTGACCGTACAAATCATTGGTTTGACGATGACTGCAACAATGAACACGACACAAAAATGAAGCCTACAGAAAACTTCTTACCCGACGAACTAGAACAATTGTAGAGAATTACCAGACAAAGAGAAGAGAGGCAAAGAGGATACACAGAAAAAAACGAAACAACTTAAATAAGGAACTTAAATATAATATACAAAATCTTAACAAATGGAAAGAATTCAGAGCATTATATAAGAAAGTCAACATCAACAAAAAATATTTCAAGGAAACTATAAACCAATGCAGAAGTCTGAAAAACTATACTGGGGTGCAAAATTAACCGGACACTCAATTTTTTTTGTTTTTTGTTGGTGTTTAGATCGAAACTTGTTTAATTTGTTTGAAATTGTATTTTATGCCTTATTAGCGACAAGTTTTTTTCTTGTTTGAACCTGTTTAGATGTTTTTTTTTGCGAACAAAAACACTTTTACACATACGTTTTGTTATTAATGTGAAATATTGGCTTAGTATTAATTTGAGTTTCTTGTGGTACTGTACCTGATTATAAGTTCGGCTGTAGGTTTTTGATTGTCTCCTGTTTAAAACTTGCATTAAAAAAAATATGACACCAGAAGAAGTAGCACAAGCTATTGGACCGGGTCAAGGTAGACAAAGAACCACAAGTCAAGTTGAAGATCGTGTTCTTAGGTTACAAGCATTACGAGATCGTACATTATCAGCACCAGTACTAGTTCAACGATTAAATGATGTCTATAGAAACACAGTTTCCGTTTATACCGTTCGAAGACGCTTAAATGAATATGGATTAAGGTCCAGAATACCTGTCATGGGACCTCTATTAACAGCAGATCATCGAAGGCAACGTTTACACTTCGCTCGCGAACATCTTAACACGTTCGCGGACAAGACGGCATATCCCGTCATGCACAAAGGGACAAGACGCGATATGCCGTCCAAACAAACAGCTCGGTATAATACTCAAAGCGGAATTTTTCGTCGTGCGTATATTGGTTTCCCCGTACGAACACGATTGATGAACCAGCATACATAAAAATATTTCGTAAAATGTTCCTGCATACGTTTTGCCATGCAGTTGACCTCGCTTGTGTTTTGGTGAATGCACTGAATATCTTCCTACATTTTTATGCTGTAAAAGTTATACACTCTGTTTAAATTAGTGCAAAGTAGTTTTATGTGTTTGGTAAGTGTCACTAAGTCCTTAATGTTATCTATTTGGATTTTATAAGGCAAAAACTAAACAAAAAAGTAAAAAATACTTCAGCGCCAAGTACGGAATAAAGTTCTACTCTGTTTGTACCAGCGATGGTTACGTGTTAATTTGCAAATATATTCCGGAAAAACAACCGAAGCGACTGGTGTACCAAAACTTGAGCAACTAGTTCTCTCTCTGGCGGAGTCATACCTATATCGTGGACATCATATCTTCATGGACAACCTTTATAATAGCCTCTCTCTTTCTAAGATTCTTCTTTGTCGAAAAACCCATACAACTGGTACCTTACAAAAAGATCGTAAAAGAAATCTTGCCGCAATCGTAAAAGCTAAGTTAAAGAAAGATGAACACCGCTGGAGCCGATGTGGTCAAGTATACGTTTCAAAATGGAGTGATAAATGGGATGTTATTTGCATTACCACGAAAAATCATCCCAAATTAATTACCGCTAAAAACAGATATGACGTTGAAAAAGTAAAACCTGAGGAAGTAGCTAATTACAACAATTTTATGGCTGGCATTGACCGTAATGACCGGATGATTAGTTAGTATTCATCTCCGAGAAAAAGTATTAGATGGTATAAAAAAGTAATGTTCCATCTACGAGACATTTCTCTTTCGAATGCATTTTACATAAAAAGAACATTGGACACACACTTATCGTTCCTTCAGTTTCGCGAAGAAATTGTAAAAGAATATTTAGGAACTGATAAAGATGAGCAAGATGAAAGAAACTTGGTGAAGACGGGACCATTACATGGTGGTAAAAGGCCACGACTGGATCAACAAATAGCAAACAGGAACACTGATTCTGGCATACACTTTCTCGATAAAATACCAAACCCAAAAGATCCAAATAAATCCTACCATTTGAGATGCAAACATTGTACATGAAGATCTATACGAAAGAAGACCAAGCACCTTTGTAAGACGTGCCCCAGCAGGCCAGCTCTTTATGTCGAACCTTGCTTCGAAGATTACCATAGACAATAAAATTGTTGTTTTTAATCAATTCGTCCCATCCCCTCCCATTTTTCGTGTGACGGAAAACGCTGTCTGTATCCAGCTCACGAAAATAGACTTTGCTAGGGACAAGACGGTATTTTCCGCTTCCCATTTTTTTGTCAAAAATATATGTTTTTTTCATAAGAAATCATGCTACCTATTTTTATTCATATTTTCGATAAAATGACGTTCTTAACAGATGTGCGTTTCTACGAACCCTTGGTTATTTCATAGTGTCCGCGAACGTGTTAATTGGAGTGTTGACAATTGGAGTGCTGTGCTTTTCACGGATGAATCAAGATTTAACAGATACTCATCGGATGGACGGCATAGGATATGGAGAAGCACTGGTGAACGTTATCAGCTATGTTGTTTTGCTCCGAGAGTTCAATTTGATGGAGGTGGTATAATGGTGTGGGCAGGCATTTTCCTAGAGGCTCATGCAGAACTTGTTACAATTCAAGGGGGCAATTTGAACGGTATATTCAGCAATGTTTGGAAGATCATATAGTGCCATTTGCCCCATTTATTGGAGAAAACTTTCGTCTAATGCAAGATAATGCTCGTCCGCACATCGCAAGAATAACACGGGATTACTTGGATGAAGTTGGAATTCGTTTATTACCATGGCCGCATAAGTGCAGACTTAAATCCAATAGAGCATGCATGGGATATTCTAGGACGACGTATTCGACGTAACCATGGTGAGTTTGAAACCATGAATGATTTGGAGCAAGCATTTCGTGACGAATGGGAGCAAATCCCTCAAGCAGACTTTGCTACCTTGATCCGAAGTATGCCTGATCGAATAAGGGCTCGTGGAGGTAATACACTCTACTAAACATTGTTTTCCATAAAAATTGTATTATATATTAAAATAAAAAATAATATTTTTTTCTTTGCGGATTTTTAAATTTTTTGCATTGTTTATTGTTTTTTCTAAGTAACATTCTTGAGTTGTAATAAATTTGATTTTTAAATTTTGTCTATTATTAAATACTTAATTGGGAACATCTTAAACTCTTTTAAACTCCAGTTTTTAGGAAAAATCATAAGTGTCCGGTTAATTTTGCACCCCAGTGTATTACATGGCTTCAAAATAACAAATTGGTCTTGCAAATGGGTCGACTGATGTTACTGGCCCGGTCATCTTTTTAGCTATTGTGCGATATCCATATAAACATTCTTGTCTAATAACACAACACTAGAACAAATTTTTGGCATAACATATTGTTTGAAGAAAACATTCACAGAAAAAGTTAATCTTGCATAGACAATCACTCTTGTTAAGAAAATGTCGTCAAATCTCAAATTTGTTCTTAATGAGGTGGTAAAACAATTAATTTTGTCAGATCATGACCACTGCTATCCCGATTTATTTTTTTAACTATGAACCGAAGTACAAATTTTTCGTATAAATATTCCTTTTAATTTGAATTGAAAAAACCTTTTGTCCTTTAAAAGCTGGTTATGTAGACTAGTATTTTTACCAGAAATGTTTGGAAAACTTAACGAATTAAACCTGTCACTACAAGGACAAAATACAAGTTTTTAATGCTATTAACCAGATAATTTTTAAAGAAAATTAGATTTTTGAATTACCTACTTGTTTTTATTATCTAATCCGTGTGTATTAATAGTTACCTAATGATTAGGTAATTTATTAATCCAGTACGCAAGTGTCTTTAACCAATCATAAACCGTAAGAACCTACCGGTCTTGTTTTAAACTTTATGGTATATACAGGAATGTACGACGATGCTGGCGGCAAAGGTCACACCGAAAAAGTTGTTTTTAAACTATTAGATGGAAAATTAGGCGTTGGTCATTGTGTTTACATGGATAATTATTACAACAGTTTTACTCTGGCCAAAAAGTTGCTCGATGAAAGAACTCATTGTACCGGAACATTGAGAATGAATAGAAAAGATAATCCAACAGATGTAAAAAATGCTGCACTTCAGAAATCAGAAAGTATTGCAAGATATCGAAGCGGCATTTTAGTAGGTAAATGGAAAGATAAACGAGATATTTACTATATATCAACAGAAGTGCAACATGATATGCAAGAAGTTGTGACAAGAAGAGAATTTTAAACTTTCCTTATCGGTTAATCCTTAGTCGGTACCCATCATCGTCTTGTGAAATCCAAATCCAATTAGTTAGTTATCGTACTTTCTTGTGAATAGTACATCGAGGCAGACAATTGCTGCAAGGCGCATGGTAGTGAAATTCGAGCATTTTTTTTGAAATAACTAATATATTATATATCTTTTTCGAGAAATTGAGAAATTTTATTAGTAAGTAAAATTGTTAATAATATAATTATTTATAAAAATTAATAGTATATATGAAACATATTAGATTATTGTAGAATTCTATATAACATATTTTATAATTTTAGATTACGCCATGTCTCGTAAAAATCCAAAGGAAGTGTTAACCCAAGCACAATTAGAGGAAATTCTAAATAATATGACCGATATTGAAGATGAAACAGATAAAATATTGGAAAGTGATAGTGATTTGGATGAACAACAAATTGAGGAGAACCACGACGATACATGTTCAGAGCAAGATATGTCAGATGAGGGGGAAGTGTTTTACGAAAACGTTGAAGATACATTCATTGGCAAGGATAAAACAAGTAAGTGGTATAAAACTTCTTTTGCCGCATCTAAGACAAAGCAACAAAATATAATGAGTACCACCGGGATTAAAAGGAACTGCACGTCAAATAAAAACAGAAATTGATGTGTTTTATACTATTGTCAATATTGATATGGTTGATGAAATTCTAATTTTTACCAATTTATATATAAATGAACATAGAGATAAAACGCAATATTTGAGAGATGGAGATTGCAGGAATGTGGACAGGAGTGAGTTATTGGCCTTTTTTGAACTCCTCTATTTGATTGGCATAAAGCACGGCAATCACACAAATTTGATGGAACTTTGGGGAAAAGATGGTACAGGGATTGATATTGTTCGAGCAGTAATGAGCTACAAACGTTTCCTATTTATTGCACGTTCATTGAGATTTGATGATAAACATACAAGGAGTGATAGATGTAAAATAGACAAGCTGTAGACCATTAGATCGTTTTTTGACAGATTTATAAAAAATTGTCAAAACTCATACAATTTCTCAGAGTATACAACAATTGATGAAATGCTCCATCCCTTTAGGGGTAGGTGTAGCTGGATACAATATATACCCAACAAACCTGCTAAGTACGGGATAAAAATGTACGCGTTATGTGATGCTCAAACATTTTATACCGCCAATTTAGAGATATATTGCGGCAAACAGTCAAGTGGCCCATATGACGTATCAAATTCGGCCTTTGACGTTGTAAAACGTCTAATAGAGTCCGTAGAAATGACAGGAAGAAACATAACAACAGATAATTTTTATACTAGTATTCGGTTAGCTAGATATTTGCTGCAGAAGAAAGTTACTCTGCTGGGGACGCTGAAGAATAAAAGAGAAATTCCTCAAGAATTTCTTCCACATAAATCAAGGGCAGTTCAATCTAGCATATTTGGATTTCAAAAAGATTATATGATTACCTCTTACGTGTCGCGTAAAAGTAAGTCAGTCATATTATTATCGTCTATGCACAACGAAAGTACAGTTGACATGGATACTAAGAAACCACAGTTGATTTTAGATTACAATAAAACAAAAGGAGTCGATACTGTAGATAAATTATGTTCATCATACAGTGTTTCACGAATTACTAAAAGATGGCCGTGTGTTATATTCTATAATTTAATGAATACTGGAGGCATAAATGCTTTTGTTCTACATTCCGCTGCAAATTCTGGAAAATCACTCAAAAGGAGACATTTTCTCAAAAACCTTGCAATGAACTTCATGAAAGAACACCTTCATACACGATCACAAATTAAAACACTTCCGCGTGATATAACCGAGTTCCTATCCAGGATGTTTCTGAAGCAACCAGTACCCCATCAAGAAGACGAAAATCCTGCTAAACGTGGTAGATACTGCAATTGTTACAGTGAAAAAATCAAGTCGTATACCTCTATGAAATGTACACAATGTAGTACATTCACTTGTAAAAGACATTCTAAATCTAAAATTGTATGTATTAATTGTAATGATCAAATAAATTAAAAGTTTTGTTTTGTACAATTTATTAAAATTAGTTAAATTAATAAAGCGTTCTTATTTTTTGACAAAATAAATAACGATACAGTTAATCAATAATTAAAAGTGTCGAAAACAATAAGAAACTACATGGCAGCAAATTGCTGCGGCGCGCCTGATGATGTAATTATTAAGGGCGCGCCTGGCCGAAGGTTAAAGATAATACTAATGCGAGAATATAAATGTAATCTCCAATATCCAAGTAAAAACTGCGATAGAAAGTGACAAGAAAAATTTGTTTATTGATGAGAAACATGATTTGAATAAAGAAGTTGTGGATACAGCATCTAAAATACGTGGAGAAGGAATTATATTTTAGTTGTACAAGAAACATATATAATAGATGCTCAGAATATTAAATGCGTAAAATGCAGTAGAACCTACCATGAAAATTGTATTTCATAAACATAATATGTTTAATTTACTAACAGACGATAGTTTTAAATGCAAAACCTGTAAAATAAAAAAGAATTGAATAGTTTTTAATTGTTCAATATACGCTTATTATTTACTTTGCTGTCACTAAATTCAAAATATTACTTAGCTTGCATTTTGTTTATTTTTGTTCATCAAAGTTAGCTGTGCCAATCACTATGTATCAAAATGTGCCAATCTCTATTGGCGATGTCAACGAACTATAGGGGCCGCTTTGACAGATGATCAGCTGATCACGCACGTAGGAAAACAAAACAGGGCTACCATAATCTTTGTAGGTGAATCATTGTTGTGTCTAAAAATTATCCGTATTTATTATCTTCCATTTATTTTTTTGTTAACGCAATGGCAAATAAAGAAATTGAAGTTAGTCTGCTCGATATTTTGAAATATATAGGAGACACAAAAAGACCTTTAAAAGAAGGAAAGGCATTGTTAACCCTCTCACGCATTGAGTCCACTGCAGTGGACAGATTCTTTTAACTCCAAAAAATGTATTTTAATTCTATGAAACTTGTGCAAAATGCATGAAATCACAGCCACCTAAAGCTTACAAGCGGTGAAGTGAGAAAATTGACAACGTTGGAGGTAGTCCGATAGCCCTGTGTTTACTTGGAGAGATTATGCTAATTTTGTTTGTATTTCTTGTATTATTGGTGTATTATTTGATTAAAAATAAAGGTATGTATTTTTTACGTATATTGTAATAATTGTATGAAGCATTAAAGAATTAGATATATATTATTCAGACAAATAATACGTACAAACTAGTTCAGCGTCAGCCGCTGAACAGTACGGACGTGGAGTAGAAGCGACACCTGAAGACTGCCGAGGAGCTGCAGCATTGAGTCGAAGCCGGACTTATCAGTCTGTGCCGTGAATGTAAGCACGGCAGAGCGGAGACTTGCGTAAGCCGCGGCCGAGGCCACTAGAGGCAAAAGCCTATGCCGAGACAAAGCTGAACCGGGGAGATTTGTATTAATTGACTCTTCACGGAGGCCAAAATCAAGGCATAGGCAAGTGAAAAAGTAAACGGGCTTAGCCCGTCGGGATACTTCCTGTGCTACGATTGGGATGACACTGTGAGGTGTAATATTTTAGAAATTACACCTGGCAGACACGGCCCCAAGGTCAGGGAGATAAGAAATTCAAGCGGATCCCACTCTAGTTCTGTATAGAGCGTGAACTTCCGAGTAAAGGTACTGGGTGGCACCCAGAAGCCGTGCTGACAACGGGTCAGACGGTCAAAAAAATAGCTTTCCTCCAAAGATTAGGACTTCCACCCCACGCGATTATGGATCGGTCACGATCCCCACACGGCCGAAAGGCCACTCCACACTATAACACTGGTTATAATTCGAGGTATAAACTCAACTATAATATCTACGATGCCCTCCTAGAAGACCAGGACACAAATTAGGAGATCTTTGAAGATCTACCCACCGAGGACATACACGAAGGGGACTTCAAACACCCCAAGACCAAGAAAAAACGAACCAAAGACCGCGCGGAGGGAAACCGCGAAAAAGAAATGTACTCCACTGACGACGACGTACCACTCGAAAAACGAGCCACTACAAAAAGGATGAGACAGAGGAGCAGTGAGGACGAAAAGTCCGCATTGGCAAAGATGAAGATGATATTGAAAGAAAAGGACTCCGAAATAGCAGCACTAAAACAGAAAATTGAAGAACTGCAGGATACGATAGTAACCTCGCAAAAAACAATAATTGGCCACATTGACTCAAAGTTCCAAGAACTTAGCAATGGAAAAGAAAATAAAAAAACCAAGAAGACAACAGAAATGGTCTCAAAAGAGAGCAGCAAAGAAGATACCTGGGAAACCCAAGCCAAAAAAGCGTCAAAACCGGAAAAGTCTACGGGAACAATCTCAAAGACAAAAGAAACCGCAGAAAAGTCCACGGGAACAATCCCAAAGACAAAAACAACCATAGAAAATACAAAAAAGGGAACACAAGCAGAAGAACCCAAAAACAGCAAGAAGAAGGCCGTGAAGGAAGACTTCCCTCCACTAGCGACCCCTAGTGCAACAGAACTAGAGTGTCATCAGGAAAGAGATGCGCGCGCTACACCACGCCCTCCGACTCCATGCCAAGCACAAGCAATGGAAACCGACGAAGAACAAACCACGGAACAAGATAAACCAACGTGGAAACCAAAGCCGCCTGTAATTAAATTACAGAGCGTCAGCCAGACAGGAGCAATACTAAACATTGCTCAGAAAAAGAAGGTGATAACGTCGAATAGACTATCGAGAAGTGGACGAGAAACGTTAATACAAGCGAAAAGTCCAGAAGATTATAGGTCTATGGTAAAAATCATAGAGGAGTATAGTCAAAAAACACCTATACAGTGGATTGCCTTCCCACTAGAGGAAGACATAAAACCAAGAATGCTTTTAAGAGGACTACCTCCAAACACAGACGTTACAGAAATGTTCAATACTCTCAAAGAAGAGTATGATATCGAATGTGAATCCATAAAGAATATGATTTCCATAAAGAGTGATAAAAGAAATCTACCAATGTTTGTGCTGACACTGGAGAAGGAGGACGTGGAAAAAGTCAGGCGCATTACTAATCTGATGCATATGAAGGTTCACATCGAAGACCTCAGAAAACTGAGCCCACGCAGTGTTTCAACTGCCAGGGGTACCACCACGCGCAAAGAGCGTGTTTTAAGACACCTCGATGCGGAGAAAATCACTCCACAAGAAACTGCCAAATGCCCCGAGAACAGAAGGCAAAATGTGCCAACTGCCAGGGTCAACACCCGGCAAACTTCAGAGGATGCCCCAGATGTCCAACCTGGGGAAGAAAACAACCACAGAGACAACAAGCCCCGCAAAAAAGGCCGCAACAAACAAATTACGATA
This sequence comes from Diabrotica undecimpunctata, assembly GCF_040954645.1. Lineage (NCBI taxonomy): Eukaryota > Metazoa > Arthropoda > Insecta > Coleoptera > Chrysomelidae > Diabrotica > Diabrotica undecimpunctata. The sequence continues at coordinate 53,938,145 of NC_092811.1, forward strand.
CAATAACCCCGATTGTCAGCAGTATTGCAGTTCAATAGTCCAGCCGATCAGCAGTTTCGACACATATTGCAGACAGATCGTCATCAATTAATTTCATATAAATACTGTAAATTTTTATTTTAAAACCAGTTGTAATTATATTAAATAAAGTGCTGTTACTCTGTCAGTTGTACCTTTAAAAGGGCCTTTTTAAAAAGTACCTTCGGGAGTGACAACTCTTAAGTGGCGCATTCTGTAGATTAGTGGGAGAGTCTCCAGAAGATCCTCGTCGTTTTCAAACGTTTACCCGCTACCGAACCCAAATCCAGGGAAAACTGCAGCTATTTAACTTACGGATTCCAGGCAAATTGGCACAGAAACATATTTATGAAGAAAGCTGAAAAGAAACTTAAAGAAGAAAAGAAACTTGTACCTAAAAGGAATGCATCCAAGCATCATCCTATTACTGTAAGCAAATTTCATCTTATTTCTAATTCTAATATCAATTCACAAGTATCATCCTTTAGAATAAGCGATTCTCTTTCAACAATTTTTGAATCTAATATACAATCTAGTGAAAATATTAAACCAGATTTACATTTAGTTGATAATAATCATATTTTTAAGTCCACAAATTTGTTTGAAATACCTTCTATAATTATTACACCAGCATCCATTTCAAATAATTCTAATATGGCACCCATTTTTTATGTTAATAAAGACCTTTCTATCGTACCAGAGTACGACGGCAATCCAAATGAACTCCACAATTTTATTGATGTTATTTCCATGCTTTTAAACCATTTCTGGGATCATACAAATCCCGAAAATTTTCAAAATCATATGCTTACCCGGGGAATTATGAACAAAATTAAAGGAAGAGCCAGAGAAATTATTTCTGTATACGGCTGTAAAGACTGGCCGTCAATAAAATCAATTCTTGTCCAAAATTTTGCAGACCAACGTAACGAAAACTCATTAACTAGAGATTTAGTCAACCTTCGGCAAGCTCCAAAAGAAAACCCCCATCAATTTCATGAAAAAGTTATGAGTCTTTTAAATACCATTTCAAATCATATTGAATTACACACGGAAAACGAGGAAGTTAAAAGAAGTAAAAAAGAATTTTTCCAACAACAAGCTCTAACCACATTTTTGGCAGGCCTAAGAGAACCTCTAGGATCAACAATTCGATCCATGAGACCGCCCAATCTCGCTCTTGCTATCCAATATATTCAGGAAGAAAATAACATTAGATATCTCCAAAAAACTCATAATTATTCCTTGCCATCTTCTAATAAACCATCTGCGACTTCACAAACACAGAGATCCAATTTAACTCATACACCTGCTCCTACACGATGGCAGCCTGAGGTGCCTAAGCCCCAATGGCCACAGCCCTTCTTTAGACCAAATCAAATTCCTGTGCAACAACAATCATTCAATAATAGTCCAAGAGGGACATTTCAACCCCCTAGATTCCAACAAAATCATCAACTCACTCCATATGCACAAAATTCTAGGGCTAATCAACCCAATTTTCATAAACCAGTTCCATCTCAATCATATAAGCCAACACCTATGAGCGTATCTACACGCCAAACCGGCTTTAATAGACCCCAATCTCAAAGAAACTTCCGCTTTCAACAAACAGCCAGCCCCCGATTCACCGTAGAAGAACTCTTTAATATCGAACAAGAGGAAAATAATTACGATGAAGGTATAGACAATGACACATACCCAGATTACACTTATTATGAGCAAGAAAGCCAAGAATATGAGGAAGATGTAAATTTTCAAACGTTTCAAGACGAAAAAGAAGAAACGTAGTAGAATTGCATTCCTATGCCGACAAAAGAGAGCTTCCTTACATTAAAATTCAAAATCCCCCTCTTAAACTTCTTATTGATACAGGAGCCACTAACTCTTTCCTTAATCCTGATATAGCCAATAAATTCTACAAGAATAATATTAAATATGAACCATTTATCGTTACATCAATTTTTCAAAATCAATCACAGGATTATTGTGTAGAAATCCCAATTTTTCCCGAATTTAACTCCGATATTAACCTAAAATTTTATCTTTTCAAATTTCACAAGACATTTGACGGTCTTATCGGCCTCGATAATCTTAAACTTCTAAAAGCAAATCTCTATTTTACCCAAGCTACTCTTACTACAGAGCATTCTATCCTTCCTATTAATTACTACGTCACAAACAAAGCCCAATTCTATACAGTCCAGCTAGAGCCCCAATCAATTACCCAAGTCCGCTTGCCAGTAAAGGAAACATCAGGTACAATCGTCATCCCAAGACAAGAAGTCGAAGGTGCCATCCTAAGAGAAACTCTCACCATTGCCTGTAATCAACTCGCCTGGACCGAGCTAGTCAATAACACCGATGAATACATCCAAGTAGCATTAACTGATCCCATCAACAGTCAACCCATAAATCTCGAAGAATATCATATATATACGTCAGATATCATACCTACCGAAGACAGTAATCTAAAAGATGTCGATCCTCTCCTTAGAACCGATCATCTTAATACCGAAGAAGAATCTCACCTAAGACGACTGTGCAGGAAGTTTGCAGAGATATTTCATCATCCAGACGATCCTTTAACATTTACTAACCAAATAAAGCACCATGTACGAACCCAAGACGAAGTTCCAGTTTATACCAAGTCATATCGGTATCCACACATCCATAAAGAAGAAGTACGTAAGCAGATCACTTCGATGCTTAATCAAGGAATTATCAGACCGAGTCAATCACCCTGGTCATCTCCAATCTGGGTCGTTCCAAAGAAACCAGATGCCTCAGGAAAAATTAAATGGAGAATAGTTGTCGACTACCGGAAGGTGAACGAGAAAACCATCAATGACCGATATCCAATTCCAAATATAACAGACATTCTGGACAAACTAGGACGCTGCCAATACTTCTCAACCCTAGATCTAGCCAGCGGATTCCATCAAATTGAAATGGCCGAAGAAGATATCCAGAAGACTGCATTTAACGTTGAAAATGGCCACTATGAATACATGAGAATGCCGTTCGGACTCAAAAATGCACCCTCAACATTCCAGAGAGTAATGGAGAACGTACTAAAAGGACTAATAGGAGAAATATGTCTGGTCTACATGGACATTATTGTATTTTCAACCTCTCTTCAAGAACATATGGTAAATCTTAAGAAAATTTTTGAAAGATTAAGAGAAACGAGATTTAAGATACAAGTTGACAAATGTGAATTCCTTAAGAAAGAAGTCGATTTTCTAGGTCACGTCGTAACCTGCGAGGGAATTAAACCAAACCCGACTAAGATTAAAGCCATCATAGACTATCCTGTACCAAAAACAACAAAAGAAATTCGAGGATTTTTAGGGTTACTTGGTTACTATAGAAAATTCATAAAGGACTTTGCCAAAATTACAAAACCACTTACCATATGTCTTAAAAAGGATGCAAAAATTGAACACACCGAAGAATTCTTAAACTGTATCAAAACCTGTAAAAGCTTATTGATTAATGAACCACTTCTGCAATATCCAGACTTCACTAAACCCTTTAACCTCACGACTGATGCAAGCAACTTCGCTATAGGAGCCATACTATCACAAGGTCCAATAGGAAATGATAAACCTATCGCCTATGCATCCAGAACTTTAAATGAAACAGAACTAAAATATTCGACTATCGAAAAGGAGATGTTAGCAATTGTGTGGGCTACTAAATACTTCCGCCCATACCTTTTCGGACGAAAATTCAAAATTTTATCTGACCATCGACCTCTACAATGGCTATTTTCACTTAAAGATCCAAACTCAAAGCTTGTCAGATGGAGATTAAAACTGGAGGAATTTGATTACGAAGTAATATATAAAAAAGGCAAATCCAACACCAATGCAGATACTTTATCCCGTGTCGAAATTCACACGAAAGAATTAAACAGTGTAGACGAGAATATGGAAGAAATAATGAAACTCCTCTCAAAAGATGACGATGATATCTCCATGATTAACCACCCCAGTTCCTTATCCGATCTGGAAGAATTTCTAACCGACCCAGCCGAAGAGTCTCAAAAAACTTTGAATCCGTCAACCCCTTTAGGTGACTTAGATAAAATCATCCAAAAAAATCAAACTGCAACGTTAACTCCCGAAGAAATAAAGATAATAGACGAAATCCTACATGAAGACAGCAAACAGCAAAAATCTAAAGCTCAGTCATCAAACTCCCAATACTTACAAGAAGATAACGATACAGATGTAACCAAACATTCCACGGCAGAAAATCCAATAATGGGAATTCCAATTAGCGAGAAACCACTAAATTGTTACAATAATCAAATAATTCTCAAGATAGTAAACTATAGCCCGGCGAAACCAATCATAGAGCAGTGTTTTGTAACAAAGAAGAGAATGTATGTCCAATTGGGAAAAAATGATCTTCACAACGACATTTTCCAGTTTTTCAAGAACTATATAGATCCGAAAAAGAAGTACGCCATGCTGTTTGAGAATGATGAACTCTACAAATCCCTATGCAATATTCTACGAGAAACTTTTAAAAATTCCGCATTCGATCTTGTCAAATGCAACAGCCTCCTAGAAGATATAAACAGCACAGAGAGACAAAAAGAAATTATAGAGAACTACCATCAAGGGAAGACTAACCACAGAGGAATTAACGAAACCGAAGCTCAAATAAGAAAACGCTACTACTGGCCTACGCTAAAGAAAGACATCGAAGAAGTTATCAACCTTTGTGATACGTGCCAAGCTAACAAGTATGACAGAAATCCAATTAAGCCGAAATTTATGGTAACACCAACTCCAACAAAACCGTTAGAAATCATTCATATGGACACATTCCAAGCTAACGGACAAAAATTCCTTACAATAATTGATGCATTCTCGAAATATGGCCAAGCATATCCCATAGAAGGATCCAACGCAATAAATGTCCTTAATACCTTCATGCTATTTACAACCCACCATGGACTCCCACACATGATAATCGCAGATAGTGGAACCGAATTCAAAAACGGCCTTTTTCAGGAATTTGTCAATACACACAAAATTTCGATTCACTACACAACACCAGATAATCCACAATCGAACGGAATGATAGAACGTTTTCACTCTACAATTTTGGAACACCTAAGAATACTTAGAGAAAAAAGGAAGACTCTGAGCATTAAAGAACATATGTTGTATGCTATTTTAGGATACAACAATTCCATTCATTCATCAACTAAACAAAAGCCAATCGAAATTCTAAATGGCCATATCGATCCTCAGGATCCATTTGACATCGATATTATCAGAACTCTAATAAATAACTATACACAGAGCCACAGATTAAAGACAAAAGAAATCTACAGTGAAATAAACCAAAAGCTACAAGAAACCAAACAGAAAAATATTGAAAAAATAAATCAAAAAAGACAAACACCAATAACTTATAAACCCAGCACAAAAGTTTACACTAGAAAAACAGTAAAAAGAAACAAACTTCTTCCGAGATTTTCTTCCCGCATTGTGAAAAATAATAATCCCGTAACAATAGACACTCAAGATACGTCAATACACAAAAAGAACATCAAACACCAGCCAAAGACTAACGCTAAAACTGCTTTACAGATGTACCTTAGTAGCAGCCCAACAAGTTCAAATTCAAAACCTGAAGGACAATCCAGGAATCCTCCCAGTTAAACTTGGACAAGCGAGGATACAGACCAGCACTCATGACTTCATCCACTATTTCCATCTAGAACCCATCGCAGAAGAGATTGAATCCATAGAATCTCAGTATATCACCACCAACAGAGCAATAGAAAATGGACTTAGTCAACCATATTTTGACAGCCTACAAAACTTTGATAAAACTGTACAGTACCTCCTCCAAACAGCAAAAGAGAAACTAGACACAATATATCCAAAATCCAGAAGCAAAAGAGGACTTATAAACGGATTGGGAAGTGTAATAAAATCTATTTCTGGTAATCTAGATCAAGAAGATGCTGAAAGATACAACGCTGCCATTAAATCACTTGAAAATAACCAACAGAACATTATTACCAACATCAATAGCCAACTCAGTCTCAATAAAAGAATAATGACAAATTTTAACCAAACAATTTCATTACTTACACACAACCAAGAAATCATAGCTGAAGAGACAAGCAAAATTAGCTTAGAGATGAACCAATTCGTTTTCGATTTTAATGATTATATGCAAGTTCGAAATATCCTTGACCAGATAAATCTAAATTTACAAACAATTATACAAATACTGGATGATCGACAAACAGCAATTACATTTGCAAGAATAAAAACTTTACACAACGGTCTCATTAAACCTGAAGAAATAAAATGGACCGTGCAAAAGATGCTTGAACACCACCCCGCATCACAGATTCCCTATATTCAGGAAGAAGACTTAACCAAATACTATGAAATCATAGACATTGATGGTTACTACACGAATCACACCCTTGTTTTCATTTTACATTTTCCTATTCTTCATTCCAAGTCGTTCACATACTTCCATTTATACTCCCTTCCAACTAATAATCACACAATAATCATTCCACCTGGTCCATACCTAGTCCACAACTCAGACCTTTTTCAATATATGGATGTACCATGCAAAAGAAGCGAATCCAAATCATTCATCTTTCCTGAGAAATTTCCACAAGAGAATGACCAGACTAATGACTGCATCATCCAAATTCTCCAGTTAATCAATGATGCTGCCCAATGCCAAAGTGTTCCCGTCACTGTCACTACAACGATCATTCAAAAAGTATCCGATGCACACTACATTGCCGTTTTTCCAAAGGCTACGAAAGTATCTACCCATTGCACCACCACTAAAATAGAAGTACTCGAAGGGACCTATCTAATTGAGTTACCGCCAGGATGTGAACTACGAACCAATAATGAAGTTTACATGAATTCCAAAACAACAATTAAAGAAGAACCACTATATATATATATATATATATATATATATATATATATATATATATATATATATATATATATATATATCCCGGTATTTAGGCGTTCCACGCCCTTCCGGTAGGGATCTATGGAGGAGTATCACCTAGCCGCAAGCCCTTATCTCTTGCCGTACTGCTCCACCATAGGCCGATCAGATACCAGCATATTCTAGACTAAGCCGCAGATTCATTTTAGAATTTTAAACTACTGCGTTAGCCTTTTTGTTTTGCTATTCACCGAGCCGGGGATTTGAACTGACATCTCTCGCATTGAAGCGAAAAAGAAGCCAGCCGCCCAGCCCGCTTGGCTATCCGATCGACGATCGAAGAAGAACCACTAACATTACCAAAAGTCAAGACCACCACTATTCTGAAGAACCACCCAATAGTCAAACCCCTAAAATTGGACAGAATTCCTTTAGACGAACTACACAAGTTATCACAGGAAGAAGAAAGGTTCCAATCCATCCTTCCAACACAAATGGACCACAGCTACATATGGACACCACCGATATATATCCTGGTAGCGATCCTTTTAATTTTTGGTTTTCTCAAGCTATGAAAACTGAAAAAAGAAAAAGATGAGCAGAATCCAACCACAGCAGAAGACATCCCTGACCAAAGCCAAGAGTCCTCAGAAACAGTTCACAGAGTTTTGTTCATCCCTCACAAAACTTCCCCAGGGGATGGAGAAATTACGATACAATAACCCCGATTGTCAGCAGTATTGCAGTTCAATAGCCCAGGCGATCAGCAGTTTCGACACATATTGCAGACAGGTCGTCATCAATTAATTTCATATAAATACTGTAAATTTTTATTCTAAAACCAGTTGTAATTATATTAAATAAAGTGCTGTTACTCTGTCAGTTGTACCTTTAAAAGGGCCTTTTTAAAAAGTACCTTCGGGAGTGACAACCCTTAAGTAACATCAAGCGGACCTTCCTACGTACAAGCAGCAAAAGCGCAAAATACCGAGAACACCATCTTGATTTTGAAACAACAGCAAGACGGCCTAGTGAACTCAGTTAAGGAACTGGTCACTAGAATTGTCCACGAGGCTATTGCAGATATAAAGCTAGCACTGAACTAGTGCAAGCAAACAGGGGATACTTGAGGATAGGCTCCTGGAACCTAGGAGGCATAAGGACCAACCAGAATATACTGGACGAACTAGTCAATAGATATGAAATGGACGTCGTGGCAATACAGGAAACAAAGCTCACGAACAGCATCAACATCAAGTTTCCAGGCTACGACATATACAGGAACGACAACACAGCAAGATCAGGTGGCACAGCAATATTAGTGAAAAAAGGCATAGGTCACATCAGAATTCTAACACCACAACTAAATACTATGCAAGCAACAACAATAAGAGTACAAATGAGGCAAGGAGAAGTCAGAATTACCTCCGCCTACGTAAGACCACAAGACCTACTGATTGAAGACGACTTAAATACGTTCCTAAACAACGAACCCTCAATCATAATAGGAGACCTAAACGCAAGATTCCCAAACTGGAACGACAGAGCTACCAACAGAAACGGAAGACTACTAAACACATAAACACATACATAGAAAATAATGACGACGTTATGGCAATGGGCCCCACAGACCCAACGCATTACCCAGGAAACGGACTTCCCACACACATAGACATTGTAGTAGCAAGAAACCTAGGACTACAAACAGAAATACAAACATTAAACGAAGGCACAACTGACCACAACCCCATCCTATTAGAACTAGGAACGTGGGAAGAAGAAAGTACAATCAAAAGAGTTAAAAAGAAAACAAAGTGGACAAACTTTAAAAGACTCGTGAGCATTGGAATTAGCATAGTTCCAGTGATAGACAACCCACAAGAAATAGAAGACAGAGTCCTAGAGTTGGAAAACATCATCCAACAAGCACTCAGAAACAGCACTACAGAAGAGGAAGTAGAAATGCACACGGGAAGATTTAAGGATATACCACCACAAGAAATAAAAGACTTAATAAGGGAAAAGAACAGAGCAAAGCAGACAGCGAGAAGGACAAGGAACCAGGCAGACAAAAATAGAGCAAATAGGCTAAACAGAGAAGTCAAAACAGCACTACAACAACACCGTAGTGAAAGCTGGGAAAACCACATAAGAGACATGGAGGAGCAAGGACCAAATATGCAAAATATTTGGAGGCTCCAGAGAATACTGAGAAACGACAGAAAGCAAATCGATTTCATAGAAGAAGTCGAAAGACAAAGAGGAAGACCCGCAAACCCGAACGAAATCATCCCTCCTACATCACCGGAGTAGTTAAACGAGCTAATTAAAAATAGCTCTCCGAAAAAAGCACCTGGTCCAGATCAAGTAACGAACAGGGCTCTAAAATACTTACCAGCGAGAGCCATAGTATATCTAACAAATATTATCAACGCGATGCTAAGATTCAAGAAATTCCCAAACAGATGGAAAGAGGCTCATGTCATAATGTTACCAAAGCCCGGAAAAAACAGCACATTCCCGCAAAACTACAGGCCAATAAGCTTACTACCTGCAATCAGCAAGATTGTAGAGAGAATAATACTCATCAGACTCCAAGATGAAACAGACAGATTAGATATAATACCCGAAGCCCAATTCGGCTTTAGATCAGAACACTCCAGTGAGCTACAAGTACTCAGATTAACAGAGTACATAGCAGCTGGATTTAATGACAAACAATTCACAGGAGCTGTCTTTCTAGATGTAAGCAAAGCTTTCGACAGAGTCTGGCATAAAGGACTGATCTACAAAATGATACGATACGGTTACAGCGGAGCAATGAGAAGACTAATCTCTTCGTACTTAAGCAATCGAAGTTTCACAGTCCGGATAGGACAAGTCCTATCCGAACTCGGGAACCCGGAGGCTGGAGTGCCACAGGGAGCGGTACTGTCACCTCTACTGTACACGATATACACAGCAGACATACCTAGAACACCAGGTACACTACTAAGCCTCTATGCCGACGACACAGCGATAGCGGCCAAACACAGAAATGTAGACATAGCGGTAAACAACTTACAAACAGCGCTAGACGACATAGAAGAATGGAGTTTAAAATGGAAAATCGCTATAAACTCCGAAAAGACACAGGCTTTCAAAAAGAGGCATCAACAACCAGAAGAACAGGTAACTGTGCAAGACAATCCCATCGAGTGGAAAAGTGAAGCAAAATACCTCGGAGTAATCATGGACAAAGGCTTAACATTTAGCAAACATGTAGAAGCTACAGTACAATAAGCCAACATGGCAAGAGCATCAATAAGAGGCCTAGCAGGAAGAAAAAGCAAACTTAGATTGAAAACAAAAATAAGATTAATAAATAGTATAATTCTTCCTATACTAACATATGCATCTCTCGCATGGGGACACATATGCAATACATCAAAAAAGAAAATACAAGCGGCACATAACAACAGCCTAAGAGAAGCAGTCAACGTACCGAGATACGTAACAGAAAGATTCCTCTTTAGAGAACTACAACAAATCAGAGTGACCGACACAATGAAAGAAAAGCTAGGACAAAGTTCGCGGAGATAGAGAACCACCCCAGCCACATATTGCGAGAGATATTGAGGTACGGCGCTTTCCACAGATGGAAGCACAAAAGACCCAAATAACAAATAGTAGAATAAAATCATAATACTAGAGAGAAAATCAACAATCACACCAGAGAGAAGACAAAACACAAGAGAGAAAACACTTCAAAAAACAACAACAAGGCACAATGAAGATAGTTCGTAGCTCATAACCCTCGTGGACAATCGCAACGTACAGCGTGGACCCAGTAAATTTTATGTATCCATCCATTTCGATCTATTTCGATCTTGTGCCTCTTGCATCCAATTCCTATGACAACGTTTTAGATCGTCAGTCCAACGTGTTGGTGGACGACCTCTGCTTCGGTAGGCATCATCTCTTGGTCTCCATTCCAGTATCCGCTTTGTCCATCTATTATCTGACATTCGAGCCACGTGACCTGCCCAGTTCCATTTCAGTGTTGCTACTCTCTCTACTGTTCTTTGTCGTAGCTGGCGATTTGGGATCTTCTCTCGTAGTGAAACGCCCAACATAGCACGCTCCATCGCTCTTTGACACACACGGATGTTTTGAACTGTTTTCCTTGTCATGGTCAACGTTTCCGCACCGTAAGTTAACACTGGCAAAACACACTGATTAAACGAAAAAATTTATTATATTAATATGCACTAATTCTGATTTTATGTTTCAGGCATCCTACAAAAAAATATCCAAAAAACAACAAAAAACGGCTTCGGCCACCAAAAAAATAAAAAAACTACTAACAAAAACCGGCGCAAGCCACAAAAAAATATTAACAAAAACCACTAAAAACTCGGGCATGTAGGGCCCAACCCCTTGAGCACCAAGTCGCCGAACTGAGCCTAGCTCAGAGCGGAGACTTGAGGCCCAAGTAAGCAATTTTAGTTCGCGGATAAGCCACATTAAGATAACAGGAATATAGCGACAATGCGCTGTCCTGAGTTTTGAATTCGGTTAGGAAACCATGTTGGGGTTCTATTACCCAAGATCTCCACATGAAGAGCATTTGGCTGATAGTTGTGCCCCTATCGCGCATCAGAGTGCTATAGGGGGGAAAGGGATGGTCTGGAGCATTGGAGCGCGGTGGAGTGACTCCTGTTTTTACTCGAGTTAATACACCTCGCTCCAATGAATTGTTACACCCGAACGTAATTCTTAGGGGTGAACATTTCTCACAGACTGGGTTTAATTAAATTGCTTGCTTGCTTGCTACGTACAAACTGTTAAATTCATAAATTCAGACACTGCTTTAGTAATTACAAACCCCAAGTCGATGTTAATTTATTGGTACAGGGAGTAGTAATATGATATTCTAACATATTTTTTTAATTACAGATGCCGAGACAATGCAGTGTACCAAATTGCAAATCAAATTATGCAACTACTTTAAAGTATGAAAAGGCCCAAAGTACATTCTCTTTTCCCAAAAACGATCACCTTCCTTCGTACTCAGTGGGTTAGATCTATTAACCGTGAAGATTTCACAGTAACTTCTAGTTCGGTAGTATGTAAAAAACATTTTGATGCAACGGATATTATTGAAAGTGAGTCATTCATTGATAAAAATGGTACGGTCCTTCAACGAAATTTGGTTTTTCTCAAGTTGAAAGAGAATGCGATACCAAGGATTTTTGAAAACCAACCGTCATATTTATCTAATCCAAAACCACCAACAAGAAAAAATCCTGAAACTAGACGAGCACAAATAAGTCTCCGGGAAGAAAATAATATAAAAGAACTCGAAAACAAAGACCTTATCGTGGATTTCAAGGAACTTTTACAAAGTGTTAGTGAGAGGGTTGAGTTAAAAAACTGGCAAATAAAAGTGGTAGAAGAAATCATTTGTTTTTATTTATTAAATATTGAAAATAAATATATAAATAAAAATTGAATTAAAAATCAGTTACTGTTACTAACAGCAAGTAGGGCAAAATATTCTCTACCAACAATTATTTTTGCTCTTACCATATATAATCAGTCAACAGTTATAATATTATCAGCAGTACTTAAATGTGTCCACTAAAAGATATTTACAAATGATAACATCATCCTTTCATGTATCTCCTGATGATCAATTAGAAAATAATTATTTATCATATCTTGCTTTAAATCTGAATGATCGAGAAAAAGTAGTCAATTTACTTGTAGATGAAATATATGTAAATCCTGGAGTTCATTATCACTCAAAACAAATTACTGGTTTTGCTGCCAACAATGATAAACAATTAGCGAAAACTATTCTAACGTTAATGATTTCATCAGCATTTGCACATTTTAAAGAAGTGGTGCGTTTAGCACCTGTATGTAATATTGCATGTAATGAACTCAAAGACATAGTTCTTGAATCAATTCAGTATATTCAGGACTGTGGATTTAAAGTATTGTGTGTGATTACTGACAACAATTGTTTAAATCAAAACATGTTTGGTCAGTTATCTCCAAATTTTTCCATATCTAATCCTAAGTTTAATAATGAGAATATTTATTTATTATATGATTTTGTACATATTTTTAAAAATATTAGGAATAATTGTCGGGTCGGCGGACTAAAGCACATAAGTAAAAATTTGTCAAATTTGGTTTTCTACATAAATGATCGCATTTCGGTCCGACTCATCAACTGACCAAAGCACATAAGTCAATCTACTTCCTTTATAACCACACTGAAAATTGTACCTTTTCAACATACACTTACATTACAGTTCTAATACCGACTAAATCACATAACTCGACTTATGTTATAAGGTACCTCAACGAAATGGCGTCTGTATATATGACTTATGTTATAATGAAATTGTAAGATATGTAATTCACCTAATAAACTCAGGCATATTATACACAAATCGCAGTTGATTCTACAAGGTCAAACGTTCTGAAATCTCAGATAAACACAGGTCTCAGCTGTAGTCTCACATAACATTTTGTGTGCAAATGTGGTGATATTGCATATTGAACATTGTTTAGCTAAGTTATAATAGTTATCGTTAAACAGCGGCATGTTGGGACAAAGAGCCAAACGTTTGGTTAAAATGTGTTTATCTAAAGGAAATAACGAAAGTAAGTATTTTTATTAGTATGTAATTATGTACGTGTGTTTGGATTTCTTGGGTTACTAATGAATGAATCATGCAGCAATAGAATGCTAAGAAAACATTGTACAATTATTCAGCACACAGGTTAAATCACAGAATACAAAACTACATAATTCCGTAAGGCAATTTTAAATATTTTTCGTTCAAATATTTTTTATAATAATACTATACAATACATAATAATTATTTCTTTCGCATAAACATCTCATATTATCATTGTTAGTGCCATGTCGATTTTTAATTTACAACTTCTAAAAGGAATGATTTTATTTTGGAAAATTTACAATAGGTATTTTTTTATATTCTAGCTCTCGTTTAACTCTAGAAAAATCTACTATTGGATATGTTTGTCGTTTCTTATAAATTTTGAACGGTTTAGAAGTCTTTTACATTGATAATAATTATATCGTAGCAGAAATTTGTAGGGTTGCTTGTTAACAGGGGTATGCCGATATGTTATAATTATTTTTTTTTTGTTTTAGGAGGAGAAACAGAAGAAACCTCATCAGATGGTTTTGCTAAATGTATTGAAGAAGGAGAAACAGAAGACACCTCATCAGGTGTTTTTACTGAATGTATTGAAGAAAGTATTGAAGGAGGAGAAACAGAAGAAACCTCATCAGGTGGTTTTCCTGAATGTATTGAAGGAGGAGAAATAGAAGAAACTTCATCCGGTGTTTTTACTAAATGTAATGAAGAAAGTGACTTTTCTAGTGATGATTCGACAAAAGATCCTCAGTATCAACCGTCGGCCGATGATTCAACGTCTTCCGATGAAGAAACCGTGGAACAGCCCTTACATCCGCCACAACTTAGCACTAACCCTACACAATCACGTATATTGAAAAAAGAAAAAAAATTTAAACGTAACTTAGGTCTGGAGAGACGAGTTAAAGAGTTAACAATATGTCGAATGAAATTCAAAGAACGATTATCAGCTGAGATACGGCAAGCTATATTTACAGAGTACTGGAAATTGGGATCATATTCCAAACGTGCAGCATTTATGGGATCATTAATGGAAATTCAAGATAAAACTACAGCAAGACAGCGCACACTTGATCCAGAAAAGAAAAAGTTTAGACTGAAAACTTACAAATATTTTTTGCTTGTCAATGGTAGTCGTCAACCAGTTTGTCGAGGTTGTTTATTAAAGATTTTGGATGAAAGTGGCAACTTCATAAAGACAGTGGCGTTAAAAAAAAGAGCACCTGTTGCTTGTACACAGACTGATGATATGCGTGGCATTAATTTCACACCCAAACATAAAATTTCAGATGAAAAACGAGAGGAGATAAAAACTCATATAAAATCATTTCCATTCTATGAAAGCCATTATACAAGAAACACTACTTCGAAGAAATATTTACCATCCCACTTAACATTACGAAGAATGCATGAACTGTACAAACAATGCCACCAAAGTCCAGTTTCTATCACTATCTATGGACAAGAATTCCACAAAATGAAACTATCATTTAAAAAGCCTAGAATTGACACTTGTTTCACTTGTGTTAAATTTCACATGCAAATACAACTTTTAACAGATGAACAATCTAAAGCCGAACTTGTTGGTGAACACGACAGACATAAAATATCAGCAGATCAGGCATATCACGAGAAAAGATTTGATACACAACTAAGTAAAGATGACATCACGGTGCAGACTTTCACATTTGATTTACAACAGTGTCTGCCGACACCATCATTAAGTTCCTCAGTTGCTTTTTATAAAAGACAATTGTGGACTTACAACCTAACAATACATGACAACAGAACTGGAAAAGCCTTGTGCTATGTGTGGTACGAAACCATTGCTGCTCGAGGGGCTAACCAAATTGCCTCCTGTTTATACAAACATTTGCAGACCTCCTTATCGCCAACCGTAAAACACGTCATCTTCTACTCTGACACATGTGCTGGTCAAAATAGAAACTCCTACGTAAGTGCAATGTTCACATGGGTTCTACAAACACTCAATATCGATACAATAGACCATAAGTTTATGATACCGGGGCATAGTCATCTAGAAGTGGACACCGACCATAGCATAATTGAAAAGAAAAAGAAAAAAACCGAAATACAGATTTACCATCCTCATGACTGGATGCAGCTAATAAAATCTAGCAGTCCCAAATTTGATGTAGTTCATATGAAGATAACAGACTTTTTAGATTTTTCTTCTCTTCTTAAAGGTCCGTTGGTTCAAAGACATAAAGATGTAAATAACGAACAATTTAAATGGCTACAGACAAAGTGGTTAAGGTACGAAAAAGATTTTGGTGTTATTTTATTCAAAGATTGCTTACACAGAGATGTGCCATTTAAATCCTTAAATCTGAAACGTAGAGGATCTGCTGCGATCCCTGATACACTATCCGTAATTTCTAATCAGCCAATGCCAATTTCTAAGGAGAAAAGAAACGACTTGTTGTCACTGCTGCCTTTGATACCAGATATTTTTCACCAATTTTATAAAGATTTACCTTCAACAGAAAATTTGCGTAACACAGATCCAGATATTGTGGAAGATGATCAAGAACCCGAATTTTAAACAAACTATGTTAATAATATGTATAATTCTGTAGAAAACTTAAACACATAAGTCATTCTGTTGTATTGAACCAATGAACATAAGTCAAATAAAATACTTTCCAACTGTTTTGTATTATGTTTTATTGTAGGAATAGTTTGAAGCCAAGAAAGTAACTTATAACACACAAAAATTATTTGTTACCTAATTGTCAATAAATCACAAATTACTTTTTTGTGTATCCTGAAAAGTAACCTATTTTGTCTTATATGCTTTATTCCGCAGACCCGAGAATTGGCTTAATAAGAAAGAAAAGACGAAGGCTTTTAATAATCATTCAGTTCTTCGAAAGGCATTTTTTAAGGACTTACAAACACTGTACCAAATTGAAATAAACTTTTTAATCAAAAGAGCATATAAACTAAATCATAAATCTATTTATCCAAATAATTTTGAAAGACAAAAAGTGTCTTTGGTAGAAAATATTTTTATGAAAGTACAATAGCTGCTTTACAGTCATGTAGTATTTATACAGACACAGCCTCATTTTTAGAAATTATTAGAAGTTAGTGGAACATAGTTAATGTAAAAACTAAATTTAAAGGACAGGCAAAAAGGAATGATTTGGCTACCCCAATTTTTTCAGATAATGATTTCAAAGTAGTTTTTTTTTTAATTTGTGATGTGGCTAGATTCTTGGCATCAAATTCCTGAGGCTCTTTACTTACAAATAATACATACCTTGCTCTTAAAAACAGCACATCAATTTTGATCAAAAGAATGGAGTATTCATTTAATCATTTAAATATAGAATTTATATTACCTGGCAAATTCCAAACGGATAATTTAGAAGAAAGGTTTGGTCGTTATAGGTACCTATCTGGCTGTAATTATAACATTTCAGTTACTCAAGTAGTTGATTCAGAAAAAAAAAATCCGAATACAGAATATTCTGAAATCGTCTGTTACTAGTGATTTAACACAATTAAAATTTCAGCCACCTGATGATCTAAATTGTGCAACACTTAATCAGTTCATAGAATGTTCAGAATTTACTTCTATTTTTAATAGTGATTATCTGCGTACATACAATTGTGAGGAATCAAGTCAAATATATATTAGTGGATATGCAGTTCATACTGTACAAAAAACTCTTAAACGCCTTACCTGTAGAGATCTGATAGGGGATAAGGGATAATACGGCCATTTTCCGTTTATGTATCCATTGTAACCAAATTGCAGTCCCCTACGCCCCTGCAAAATATCGCAGGTGAAAGTTTAACAGTTACCATGATTTTTTATACGTGCAAATATGTCGTAAGTTTTTCTTGACTAAAATGGATACTTCAGTATGGCGTATGTCAGAATCATTCTCTCCGTATGTGGCAACGCCGCACAATTGGATATTTCGATACGGCGTATGTCACTTAAATTGCTCATTAGGTAGTCAACTGTAAACTTAAAAACAGCCGTTAGAAGTGATAAAAGTGAATTTATGTAGGTACATACATACAAAATACATAATATATATGGTAAGTTCTTTATTCTTTTTTGAATTTAAAATACTAAAACTTTATATATAGTCCAATTTTTAGTTGAGAAACACAATAATAATTGAAAAAATAAATAGTATAACCTCAATTTTTTTCCATAAATAAATTATTTTAATATTTAGGTTCTTATAATGAGATTTACGTTTTTTACACTAATTAGTTGAATAATACTATGCGACATACGACACATTGCATTCAAAATTTAGCTTATTTAGTGTTATTCCTCTTCAAGTTAGGTATTGACATACAACATATTGCATGTTTTATTTTTTTTTTTTTCAGAGAATCAATAATGTCGAACAGAGCACGGCTGTTGGTGGAATTAGCTTTAAATTCAGCTTCAAGAGCAGACGCCTCTCACCAAGTACCTGAAGACGATAATATCAACATTTTGACATCAATTGGACGATGCATCAAGTCCTCAAAGAACAGAAAGCACGGTTCCAGAGCCAGTGGAAGATCTATTAGAAAATGCAGAATTGGAAGAGAATCCCGTTTTAACACCCCTGGAAGTGGCAGAAATTCCAAAAGAAACATCGCATTCCAAAACCGATATAGCTCCAAAATCATATTATTTGGAACCGAACAAAGACAATGATATACCAATAATTGACTATCAGGAAGAAATGACAATAGAAGAAGAAAATATCGATCCATTTCATGAAAGTGACAGTGGCAGCGAGTATCTGCCAACAGAAACTGATACTGACTCATCAGAAAGCGGATTATCACTGAGGATCATCAGATACCGGACGCAAGAGCAAAAAAACGTAGGAGTAAAGGGCAAAGAGATCCATCACAGTGGAAACGAGCAAAAAATTCACAAGCCAGACTTAAAGGACATGCGTACATGGGATTTCAGAAAAATAGTGAAGGAACGTACCAGCAGACAGCCTATAAAGGTAGGCGCCAACTAAAGCCATCATCTCAGCATTCCTGTACGAGACGTTGAAGAAGTAGGTCACTGGCAACACACCTTCTTCTAGACAACGTCGGCGGGAAATTTGAGAGAGTTTTATACTCTGAAAATAGCAGATCACAGTTTGTCTTGGAAGTAAGCGTCAGACAAGCCTAGGAACCTGGTGGTAGGCAATAAAGTTCGATAGTACGGGGCAGAAGGGGTTCAGGAAGGAAAAGACACTCGTGGCTCCAAAACTTGCGGCAATGGTTCGGATTGTCATCTGCTGAACTATTCAGATCTGCCGCAAACAAAGTCAGAATAGCCATGTTGATTGCCAACGTTCGGAACGGACAAGGCAAATGAAGAAGAAGAAGAGTACGGGGTTTCAGTAGAATATACTGGCCCCGGAAATTGTCCATTTATTGGCAAAATCACAGGGCGAATAGGCGAGAACGACGATTACATATTCCGGTATAAGACGTTCAACGAGGGACCATATAGCAGCGTGGTAAAACGCGCGGTAAGTAAGGCCAATATCTAGTTTCAACAGAGTGCACGTTTAGTAGAACAAGCCTTTTTTCGGGGGGTTTTACCACCCCCTGGCTTCCGTAAGGCTGCGGGGCCTGCTAAGCGGTCTGCATTCTGCGTTCTAAATCCTTTCGAAAATGCCTGGTTCAACCAGGTCTGCCATTTCCTCCCGGTCTGTGACTAGATCACAGACCGCGGCACTGTCTGCCAACCCCTATGCACCACTTCTACAAAGCGATCCCGATCCTGAACCTGAACAATCCAGCTACAATCCTGTAGCTTCTGCTCACGAACTATCCAACCTCCAGACGGAGATTTTAATACTTCAAACTCGCTTCAACATGAAGCGCAGGGAGATTGAATTAAATGATCCGAATCATCCAATGTTAAGCAAACTCGACTCCGAATACCCTCCACTACCCTCTTCGCATAAAAAACTTTCAATTAAATCCACTAAACAATCGACAGTCCCTCAATCACAATCACAATCTCTACAACAATCTACATCAAAAAAATCCACAGTCCCTCAAAATACATGCACCTCATCACCACAAATCCAACCAATCACTTCTAATACTCAACCACAACCCTCCACATCAAAATCATTCGCCAACGCAATCAAGGCACCCTCAACTTTCAAATCAAAAACAAATCCTAATATCACAAACTCCATCAACAATCCTAAAACCTTCGAATATCTCATCAAGGGACATCCCTCAAGATTTGTGCAATCAACGCACCTTTTTTAGAATTCTAAACCTCTGTTGTATCAAAAGATACACTCACTCAAAGTTCTTAGCCACGGCATAGCTCACCTCAGAACCTTACACTCCTTAAACTCCGAGGATATGCAACAAAAAGTCCATAAAGCAACAGGACAAACCCAGATCAAAATTACATCGAGAAACCACCGCTCCACAAATCAAGCCCCCAAACCCACTAATTATCTATTCCTCATTGTGAACGTTTCGCACGATTACACTGAGGAAGAAATAAAGCAAATCCTAACTGAGCAAGATATTCCTGTCTCCAGACTGTGGAGAGTTAAATCTCTACAGACTGGAAAAGACACACGTCTCATTAAAGTCCTGACACCCTCGTCCGATAAATACTCACACGTGCTCAACTATGGCATCCCTATTGATGGACTCATCCATTATACTGAGCTCCCTCACGGAGCAAATCCCGTCATTCCAACTTCAAAATACTGTAGCAAATGCTGCACAAATGGCCATACCATCTCCGAATGCCGACACAGAACCTTCGTCTGCCCTAATTGTGGACAAAGTCATAAGTCCAGTGAGTGTCCTACCCAAACTAATCCTAAATGTCCTAACTGCGGCGGCGATCACCCCGCATATTCCAACAAATGCCCGAAAAGGCAAGAAAAACCCACAGACTCCCGACAAACCCAACCTTTGTCGATCGAAAGATCAATTCCTCCCTTTGAATTTAACCACAGACCTCAAAAATACAATCAAACTCAGCACCCTTGTCCTTCTTAATATCCTTCCTGAAAGAAGAGACCTTATTACTTCAATCACGAGCTCTGTGATTGAAAAAATATTCGGCCACACAATTGTATTGTCTGGCCACAGCAACAACGTCGACATTTCCTTCCATCCTAACTTTTAAACCCTCTGTTAATGGATTTCACAATCGGTGCAGTTAATTGCCAAGGGATCTCTAAAAAGAGACCCCAAATCAAACATATCCTGCAAAATCACAACATCCAAAATCCTCGCCATAACAGACACACTTTGTCGAAACACTCCGACTTTTGCAGGATATACAACAATCTACCGAAGCCGCTGTCAGGTTTCCCGTGGGAATGGTATCCTTATCAAACACGGACTACCACACTCCCCCCACGTTTTTCCACAAAATGTCCCTCCACCCAACGTGGACTTCCTGGCAATTGATCTGCATCTCCCTAACAACCAAACCCTTACGATAATCTCTTACTACAGGCATCCAGCAAGCCCGCTTTCTCTAGAACTCTTAGAGTATTTCTCTACTCTAAATAAAGCAATTCTCATGGGCGACCTGAACTGTAGACACACCCAATTCGGCGATCATTCTACAAATCCGGAAGGCATCAGACTAACTGATATACTTCTAGACCTTCCAATCATAAGAATCACAAACACAAATTACACGTTTTTGAACGCAAATGGGGCATCTATTGTGGACCACATCATTGTTACAGGTAGCGTGATGCATAGGTTCGACGATAGATGCCACATAGGCGATACAATAACGTCCGACCATCTCCCGATATTAGTTAATTGAAGGGCTGAGTGGATGAAGGAGGTATGTAACATTTTTACAAAAATCTATTTATTCTCGTAGATGAAGGAGGTATGTGTTAATATGTTTTGTGGAACTAACAGTAGCACTCTAAGAGCCATATTAAGAGAAATACTAATGTCCAGAAGGAGGTATGTATCAACAACTACTTATATTTGTAGTGGATGAAGGAGGTATGAAACATAATTAGCACATACCTCCTTCTTCCACTAGTGTCCTGATCAAGTTCTGTAACATACCGCCTTCATGCACGTAACAGCTAGCTGTGAATGAGCTGTTCACCATTTGACAAAAACGATTGTTGTGATTAACACGTGTTTTGCGAATTTAAGTTGTGTTAAGTAATATTGCTCACATTGATAATTGAAATGACTTCAAGGGGAAAGATAATGTTATAGTTAGCTTTAAATGATAATATTTTAACTGCCAGCGAGAGTATTGACAAAAATATAATACAAACCATGAAAAATGAGAATTCTAACCTACAAATGCCAATTTCATCAACAAGTAGTGACTATTCTCCAGGCAAGAATGAAGTTCGCCAAGAAGAATGTAAGTATCTTTTTTATAAAATATGAAATTCACGTAGGAATATTTTGTTATATTCAATGGTACCTATTTTTTATTGTTATAGGGAAAGTGCCATATACTTTCACAATGTGTCCAAGTGTTAACTTGGAGGTAAACAGTTCTGCTCTGACTTCAAATGTATAGTTTAATATCTTTTGTTTTTTTAATCAAACAGATATTCGAAATTACAAGTAATACTACAGTTTTCCTTATGTAAAAACTGACATTAATTAAAATTAAAAAATCTAACAAAATATTTCCAACTGTTATTATTATGAATATGGAAATTAACAAATTTGGCAAAAGTTTTATGTCATGACTTGGTCAACTGTTTTGTTATGATTATTATGTAATTTGTCATAGCAAGACACGACTTATAATGTGCTAAGGGTAGATTAAGGGCCTTATAACTACTTCAGTAAATTGACTATATCTTTTGTTTTTCAGATGATGGAGAAGACAATAACTACGATTCAAGTTGCGATACCTTATTCGGGGACAACTCTAGTGATGAATACGTGCCAGATCCGGAAGATTACATCAACTCATCATCAGACAACGAGATTGATAATGAGATGGTAGATGCACAGAGTAATAATGAACCGATGGAAGAAGAGAATGATATACTAATGGAGGATAATAACATACTAGTAAGTCAGGCAAAATCTAATGAAAATATTGTTGGACCAAATGAAAAAGAGCATATATTGCCTACAGTCCATCGCAAAAAGAAACATTTCCAACCAAAAATAAAAGTAAGTAGAAAAAGGCAACGAAATGTTGATGAATGGAAGAAACGAAATGTTACACTTTGCAGGCAAAGAGGAGAGGCCTACAAAAATTATAAAGGTGAGTTGAAACCTGCTAAGAATATTGTCAAAGGTACTAATTTATGCCCCGAAAAGTGTCGCCGACAGTGTTCCCAGGTATTTACAATTGAAGACAGGGAAAAAATTTTGTCATCGTGGTACAAACTGGATATAAATGCTAAAAACTCTTTTCTGTATAATAGTATCAAAATAATCCCCACACACCGACAAAGAACTGGAGCTTTAAAACACAAGACCGCCTCATTCCAATATAACGTAACATACGGGGCAAAACAAACTATTACATGTAAACGAGCTTTTGTTTCGTTATACAACATTAGCATGAAGAAGGTTGATTTAATCCAAAAGCAAATTAAGATGGGTTTATCTGCTCCTCTACCAGACAAAAGAGGAAAACACTCAAATAGACCCAATAAAATTCAAGATGATGTTGTAGCTTATATAATCCAGCATATTTCAAGTTTCCCTTCAGAATTATCTCATTATTCAAGAAACTGCAATATCCATAAGAAATATCTGTCTCCGCTTTTATCGCTTCCTATTATGCATAAACTTTATATTGATACATGTAATGCAGACAAAGTCCAAAATCGATTTAAAGTTAAAGAATGCACGTACCGCAATATTTTTAACAATGAATTCAACTTATCGTTTGGACACCCGAAAAGTGACACTTGCAGCACTTGCGATTCTGGTGCTGCAAATGAGGAACATATTGAAAATTATAAAGCAGTGTTTGAGGCTCAGAATATCGACAGGGAACTAGCCAAAAATTCAGATGGTGTTGCATATATGACATTCGACCTCCAACAAACGATGCCGTTGCCTAGACTCAGTACTTCTGAAGCATTTTACCTCCGCCAAATGTGGTTCTATAATTTAGGCATACATATTATAACTAAAGAAGTTGATAAAACCATTTTTTGTACATGGACTGAAGACCAAGCATGCAGGGGTAGTAGTGAGATCGCTAGTTGTCTTTTAAGAACCATTGAAGTTGAGCTGGCACTTAAACAAAAAAATCATTTAATTATTTGGACAGATTCGTGTGCAGGGCAGAACAAAAATTTCCTAATTGTGTGTGTTTATGAGTATCTTATACAAAAAGGAATATTCCAAATAATCGACCATAAGTTTCCTGAAGTAGGTCATTCCTACTTGGATTCAGACCGAGATTTTGGCCGAATTGAAAAAAGATTAAGGAAACATCAAACTATTTGTACTCCACAACAATACCGTGAAATTATTGCATCTGCCAATAAAAAGAATAATATGGTTAGTGATATGCAACATCATTTCAAAGACACCGAGAACCTTCTAAATAAAATGCAACTGATGAATAGAAAAAAAGATGTTCTAAATGAAAAAGTATATTTCCGTGATGGCATTAAATGGATCCGTGTAGATACCTATGGGTCCTACCTCTTCAAGGAGAGTTTCGATTATGGTACTCCTTTTAAAAAAGTCAATATTTTTAAAAATTTGAAAAAGCCCTCCACACTTTCCGAAGATTTTGACATTCCAAGACTTTTCAGGAAAACCGGTGCACTATCAAAAGAGAAAATTGATAACTTAACACAACAACTTCCCTTCGTTCCAGAACAACACAGGTGGTTCTATGAGCTTATTTTGCGTGAAAATAATGAATAAACTTAAGGGGTGACAATTTTCGATATCCTTGGTGTTATTAAAATATGTATACGTATTAAAAATAAATATTATTTTGAATATCTACACAACAGTATTGTCAATTGTATGCATATAACCTGTTTTATCCTTTAGACAAAGATGAAATATACAAAATATTTGTGGAAGAACGAGGTATGTACACAAAATCTTTTTTTTTGTCTGGTTAGCAGATATTTAAACATTTTCTCAACTTCCATATTAATTTCACCACTCATGAGAACAGTATGATTATTTAAGCATTTGAAAACCAATAACTACAAAAAAGTTCTACAATGAAAACTTTGGGGTCAAATATCTCAAAACTTACTTTTTGTTACATACCTCCTTCATCCACTCAGCCCTTCAATTCTGATATCATGTCTCCTCAAATCCCACCTCCTCCCAGACAAATAAGAGATTATCGTCACGCAAACTGGCCACAATTCCAAAATTTCATAAACAACAACATTCCTGAGTTAGGCGAACTAAATTCAAACGAAAATATCGATCAGAGTGTTATCCAAATTGAAAACCTCTTAATCGAGCCAATCAATCACTCAATTCCAATGAAAACCATCCTACCATTTTCACCGGCACTTCCACAATACATCATTGCCAAAATACACCAAAAAAGGCGGCTTTTACGTCAATACAAAATCAACAGAGACCCCCTTGTCAAAACAGAATACAATCGCATCTCTGCTCGAATTAAGAGAGAAATATCTATCCTACAGGCTCGCCAGTGGGAAGATACTACCTCGAAATTGGATTACAGAGATGGGAGTGGATTCTGGAACAAATTTAAAGTCCTAACAAAACAAAAATTATCACAACCATCCCATCTGTTGATTGACAACCAAATCATTAGTTCTCCCGAACTAAAAGCTGAGGCATTCAAAAACTCACTCAACGAAAATTTTCGCACCCCAGACAACCCTAACTTTGATCGCTTATTTAAACTTGAAACTGAATTCGCAGTAAGAAATACTCTCTTGCATCAAACTCCAAACCACGTCCCAATTATGGACCCTATTACTGACAGAGAAACGGAGAGTTATTGCCAAATAGGCAAAAATAATTCTCCCGGACCTGACAATATCAGTAGAAGGTGTCTAAAGCAACTTCCTGAGAGTATAATCCCACTTCTCACTAAAATTATTAATGCATGTCTCAAAAACTACTATTTTCCTACTCCCTGGAAAATAGCAGACACAATCATGTTACCTAAAAAAGGTAAACCCCTTACTAACGTGGAATCATATCGACCTATCTCCTTAATAAATTCACTAGGGAAAGTTCTTGAGCTAATCCTAAAAGAGAGGCTCAGCGACTTTCTCGACAGTCACAATATCATCCCAAAATTTCAATACGGATTCCAACCTAATAGATCCACAAAAAATGCATTAATAGACTTCACCTCTAAAGTTACTCAGACATTAAACAGTAACGGTATCGCCATAGCCACCTTTCTTGATGTACAAAAAGCCTTCGATCAAGTCTGGCATGACGGACTAATTCGGAGGCTAATGGACATCGGGCTACCCCTACAATTCACAAAAATCATACATTCTTACCTATCGAATAGAACAGTGAGAGTGAGAATAAGCGACAAAGTTTCCACCCCATTTACTCCCCTAGCGGGAGTACCTCAAGGCTCAGTACTCGCACCCCTGTTGTACATCACATACAACAGTTCTATCCCTATCCCAAATCTACCGCACACGCAAATGTACCTCCATGCAGACGACACAGCCCTCCTAACAACAGCGAGCAGATTTGCCCCTGAGACAACTTTTAGAAGAGCACAAACTCTTTTAAACGGTGTCGAAGAATGGTGTAATAAGTGGAGAGTCACACTAAACGCTGCGAAAACACAAACTATCGTGTTTCGCAGCCCATACTCATCATCTGGTATTATACGCAATCGCGCCGACCAAACGCCCCTGTTTTTGATGGGAGAAAGACTCGTTATCAGCCCGACAGCTTCCTACTTGGGTGTTTTATTTACTAAAACACTTAACTGGGAACCTGATCTAAAGGCAACTTTAGATAGGGTCAGAAATCGAGCCCGACTCCTAGTTCCATTATCAGGGACGTTTGGTAAAACCAATAATAAAACTCTCACACACACTTATAAAAACATTCATTCGACCCGTTATTGAGTATAAGTCTAGCTTATATTGCCTTCTTAAGGGTTATCAAAGGAACAGACTGTCTGCTGCGGAGCGTGGAATCTTGCGTAGAACGTGCAGAAAACGTTGGCACTTCCCCTCCCATGAAATCCACCAAACAGCAAATAACACTCCCATTATCGAGAGAATAAAATCTCTCAACAGGAACTTCACCCTCAAAACAATCAACGGCCCCCTTTCAATTACACAAAATACCCTAAAAAGTTCCTGTTCCTTCCTAGGTCACATATCCACCCGAATACCCAAAATCAAACATCCTCACCTACCATCAATTCTATTGCAGACATGCATAGACGAACTTCCTGACGAATATGTTGATATCCTCGAGGCCACTCCACTAGCCTACAGAACCTCATAACATGACACATCCTATTCCTTCCCCGGACAGGGGGAGATTGGTTTTTTGCGGTTTCCCAATCTCACTACTCAATGATACCCGAGAAAATAGCCGCAACTATTTTCTCAACTGAATCGACAATTGCTGGAAGCGTCTATCGAACTCCGACGAGGCCTGGCCGTTAGCGTGAACGACCGATAACAGAATTTTAGTGCAATACACTAGTTCTGAAGTCGGTTGCAAACGCATAAACGGCTGCAGGAACAATGGTCACTAGAGAACACGGTTCTAGTTTCTGTCGATTCAGATTCGCACACATGCACACTAAGCTCAAATTCACACACACACACACACACACACACACACACACACACACACACACACACACACACACACATACACACACACACACACACACACACACACACACACACACACACACACACACTGATCAAACAGTGAAAGGGGCACTCTTTCTGCTACCGAAACATCCTCATCACCGGGACCTCCGACCGTCTGCAGCCTCCGTTACTTTATACGGAGTCTGTGGGCGGCCGGAGAAAATCTAGGTGATTCGACGGAGTCTGTAACATCGAAATGGCAGCGGCCGTCACTGTTTGATTTACACACACATTCACACTGAGCGAAATGCGACAAGTCAACTCTCGAAAGCCGAGGCGCCTCCACTCGCGAGCACACTCGTTCACAAAATTACAGTGCAATACACTGGTTTTGGGGCCGAGTTAAGCTCGAGACTGCACAGGACCAATGGTCACTAGAGACAGGGCTTGTCGTGTCTAGCTCAAAAACCAACACATTCACTGGAAAGAACATCGATTCCAGTCAAACCCTCTCGCCCCTGGCTCGCTGGCTGCCTGAAAAGTGACGAAGAACGAAGAAACGCAAAATCGCCGGTGATTCTTCGGGCTGTTTTAGCTGTGTGTACACCATTAACCAACAACATTCAAACTCAAGCCTGAAGAGGGTCAACCGACCCTAAACGGGCACTTCAAACATTCTCTCCTCACGAAATAAAGAATCCTTACCCTATCCTCCGAGAATGAACATTGATGTCTGTGAAAGCCATCATGTGAGGGGCACAAAAATGAATCTAATGGGCCGCAACAAAAATTTGAATGTTCGCAAATTACGAATGAAATGCGTAATCAAATATTTCACTATTTCTGGGAAATTAATTCTTGGGAAGGTAAACAAATTTATGTAAGCAGTCTTGTACTGCACTCTCAGCCCAAACACAGAAGAAGAAACACTGTCGAAGAGGAGTCCCGAAAGAAAACAGGTTTTAAATATTATTTAATAGCTAGAGATAATAAGGAGTCTTCAAAAAAATATCATGTATGCAAAAAAATGTTTTTAGCCACTTTAGGTGTTGGCGAAAGATCTGTAAGCGAATGGGTTTCAAAGAAATGTTTACCAAATAAAGTGCAAGCTATTAGACCAGTTTTAGTAGAGCCACCGAAGGATTCTGAATGCCCAAAAAATGTTAATACATTCTTAGACAGCCTGCCTAAAGTTGAATCGCACTACTGTCGAGCATCCAGTAGAAAACTTTATTTGAAACCCACTTGGAACAGTTACAGACATTTGACAGACATTTATTAACTACTGTGAACGTCAAAACATAAGATCTTGTTCTTGGAGACTTTTCTTTCAAACTTTTAAGACAAAAAATCTTGAAATTTACACTCCTCGTAAGGACCAGTGCAACACATGTGTGATGTTTAAGAAGGGAAATTTAAGTCAATCAGATTATGATAGACATGTTGCCAAGAAAGAACAGGCACGCTCAGAAAAAGAACAAGACAAACAAAAAGCTATCTCGTCAGAGGCAGAAAACTTAAGTTATGTCTACACTATGGACTTACAAGCCGTTCTTCTTTGTCCATATACCCAAGCCTCTGCCATGTACTATAAACAAAAACTGAAGGTTCACAACCAAACATTTTTTAATCTTAATAACAAAGATGTGGATTGTTATTTATGGCACGAGGGAAATGGAGGTTTAGATAGCGATGTGTTTGTTTCCATTTTAGTGAAGTTTCTTAATGAAGAGACAGAAAGACACAACTCGAAGACAATAATCCTATGGAGCGACGGTTGTAGGTACCAAAACAGAAATGTAAATATGTCAAATGGTTTGCTGGAGATAGCTATGGAGAAAAATATTATTATAGAACAAAAGTACCTAGAGGTAGGACATACCCAGATGGAGGTGGATTCGGTCCACAGTGTGATTGAGAGAAAGTTAGGAAGAAAAAATGATATTGCTGTTCCCGCTGATTATACTAAAGTTATAAAAGCGGCCAGGCGAAACCCATCCCCTTACAAAGTAGTGTCTTTGCATAACAGCGATTTTTTACAATACAGCAAAGGAATGTATACACAAATTCGACCTGGAAGCCAAAAAGGTGATCCTTGTGTCACAGATATTTGTGCATTGCAATATCTTCCTCAAGGACTGATAAAATACAAAATCAATTTTACTGATGAATGGCTCGAACTGCCACGAAGACCAAGTCGTACTAGAACGTCTGTAATTCACGAACCCTTATATTTGTCGCCACGCCCAATTGAGGATTCAAAATTCTTACATCTTCAACAATTAAAATCTGTTATAGAATCAGATTATCATGCATTTTATAATAATTTAAAACATACCTGTGTGTCTCTCCAAGTCTGTTCACATATAAAAAATTAATGTGTATGATATTTTCTTCTTTCCAGTTTATTAGTTTAGAATTTTTAGTTTTGTTCTCCGCCATTTAAATAAAATAAACAAAAGGTTTGAAAATAATTTATTGTTTTTCTGAGGTGTACATGCATTACAAAATTGTCGTATGTGACATAAAATATTTAAATATTTAAACTTTCAATGCAATATGTCATATGTAACGGCATTTTGCTTAACATTACACGGACCAAAAAATCGTGTTCCTGTACTAATACCCAAATCAAAGGATACATCATACACAAATAATCGCATTTTCAAATTTAAAAATGGTCGACGAGAAGAGTTTTTTGTCTCTCCTGAAATATTACCTCATTCCGACATACGACATATTGCAGTATCACCGACGATATTTTGATTATCTGCAACGAGGTGGTTTATCTGTTGCAACAAATGAAGTTCATTATATTTATTATCACTCGTGTGCTCTTTTTGAATACATAAATAAACATCCAGAAACTATGTCACTGTTTTTGTCTCATAAAAATCAAAAATATTTATTGGCTTCTTTAGCCCTCACGAGTTTGGAAAGTGACAATTTTTATATTGATTTTTCTAAAATTTGTGTTTGTGGAACAGCTGTTAGAGAACTATATTTTAACATTTCTGTGATTTTCTCCAATAAATATAATATTTCTCCTTTTTAAGCCACTCTTAATAAATATAATATTCGCTCAAGGGATACTAGAATTCAATAAACTGCAAAAATAAATATTGCTATCATTTGTATATTTGAACACGATCTCTTTATATAGAGATCGAAACGTCAGTAAATTAAACATTTCAATTAAACATATTGTTACTTATTCCCAACATTATTTCTAAATATACAGAACGGCAAGCAAAAAGCCATAGAAAAATAAATATTACTATCACTTGTATGTTTGAAAACGATCTCTTTATATAGAGATCGAAACATCAGTAAATTAGACCTATAAATAAATATTTTGTGGCTTATTCCATACAGTCTCCTAAAAATACAAAATGCCACAAACAAAAAGCTATAAAAAACAAGTAATTTTGCAGAAAGCTTACTGATGCCACCCGGCTGTCGCGAAAGTTACGCTAAAACGTCTTTTGACGTGACCCGTCCTTAAAAAGCTACACAATGAAATTTTTTTAAAACAAATTTTAAGACAGTTTCCACACCACCCGAGAAGTATGTCTTGTGGCGCGAATTATGAATGTTCTTGGGAAAAATACTTTTTTAAAAACTGAACTTCACAATTAAAACTTTTATTTCGACTTACAAAGATTTTAGTAACAACAATAATAATTTAAATCAGACTATATTTTAAATCAGACTTTTAATTAATCAGACTATAATTTTAAATCAGACTGAAAAATATTGATTTTAACATGGTGTTTTATAATTTATTAATTGCTGATCTTGCTGTTCAATACGTCGCAATTTAGTCCAGAATGTTCAAGCGGTAGCCCCGTGTTGGAATCCACGTGGTGGAACTTACTGGATGGTAGCGGTCATTGTACTGTAACTACTCCATCCCCTGAAGAAGTTTTGTGAGGGACGAACAGAACTGTTGAGTTGGCCTCTTCTGGAGTTTCGTCGCTAGAGTTGGGTTTTTTTGTTATTTGTTTTATACCTGTAACATATATAGAGGCAGATTATTGTAATAAAGATATATAAAGGAGTCATCCAAAAATGGTTATGGCTATGGTTCCATAATTTCGGATTAATTGTCTCTAGATGTTCATCTTCCTTAGAGAATTGATGATTCAAATCCTTAATGATTTGAATTTAATCGCTGTTTGAATATCTATGGTCCTTATTTTGGGAAGCATTAGCGGTTGCTCTGGGATGGTTGTCCTTGAATTTATGTAACTCTGGATTGGGGTTTTGAATTTGTATCTGGGCGGAAGATTGATGAGATAAGTTTGGACGGATAAGTTAAGATTAATAAGATAGGACAAGAAAATGAAGGATAAATTTTCATTTTCAATCAATTTACACGAAAAAGGTAATGGCTAAGTCCATTTTGAACTGCTGTGGTCTTTGCGTCGTACTGGTTTCAATTCTGTCAAATTCTTCTTTTATTGGTAGTAGTTTGAAAAAGTATATGAAATCGTGTGTACTAGTATGAATCTTTGCTTGTCCCAGGTTGAGGGGAATTAATCCTGGGTTGTCTTTCAGGTCCTTGATCTTCTCTTCTTCTCTCATCGTCAGGGTGATCCTGTGCGGACGGTTTAGAATTAGTTTTTGATTTAGGTTGATGTTTTATGTTTTTCTTGTGAACTGTAGTTTTTGATGTTTTTACAGTCACTTCGTTATTTCTTTTTATATGTTTTGCGGAATATCGCGGAAGTAATTTATTTCTGGTAACTGTTTTTCGTGTATAGATTTTTGTGCTTGGTTTATACGTAATAGGGTCTTGTCTCGATTTATTTCTATTTTCAATGACTTTATTTTTATTCTCTTGTATTTGCTGGTTTACTTCCTTGTATAATTCCTTTGTTATCTCTCTATGATTTTGGATATAATTGTTCAGTATTACTTTCTGTATGTCAACGTCAAAGGGATCTTTTGCGTCGATATGTCCGTTTAATATGTCGATGGGTCTTAACTTCGTTGCTGAATGTATGGAATTATTGTACCCAATTATAGCGTATAGCATTTGTTCTTTAATCGAGAGCTTTGCTTTGGTGTTCCTTAGGATTCGAAGATGTTCGATTAACGTAGAATGAAATCTCTCAATCATCCCGTTGGATTGCGGATTCTCTGGTGTTGTATAGTGGATTGAGATTTTATGAGAGTCTACAAATTCTTGTATTACTCCATTTTTAAATTCCGTACCATTATCGGCTACTATCATTGTTGGGAGTCCATGATGTGTTATAAAAATCAATAGGGCGTTGAGTACATTGATTGCGTTTCCTCCATTTATTGGGTAGGCTTGCCCATATTTCGAAAATGCGTCTATTATGGTTAGAAACTTCTGTCCATCAGCTTGGAATAAATCAATGTGAACTATTTCCAGTGGTTTAGTGGGAGTTGGTGTAACCATAAATTTTGGTTTGGGAGGAAGTCTGTCGTATTTATTTTCTTGACATATATCACAAAAGTTTATGATATCTTCTATGTCCTTCTTCATATTAGGCCAGTAGTATCGTTTCCTTATTTGACTGTCTGTTTCAGCTATTCCTCTATGGTTCGTTTTTCCTTCATGATAGTTTTTTATAATCTCTTTTTGTTGTTCTTCTAGGTTAACATCTTCCAATAAAAGATTGCACTTTACTAAGTCATATGCGTTGTGTTTAAAAGTTTTCCTGATAATTTTGCAAATTTCTGCAAAAATTTCTTCTTCTGCTTCAAATAAAATTGCATACTTCTTTTTCGGGTTGAGGTGTTCCTTAAAAATTTTTATGGTATCAGCTTTTAACTGATCTTTCGACAGCTGGATATGATAACGTCTTTTATTCGGAAAGGTTTGTATAATTGCTGGAGGTCGTGGATTGTAGTTGACGATTCTGACTATAATTTGGTTATTGTAGAAGTTAAGTGGTTTTTCCGAAATAGGTATACCAAGAATTGGGTTTTCTACTGCTGTATGTATGGTTTCATTTCCGTCTTCGTCTATGTTTTGATCTTCGTTTTCGACAGTGCCTTCTGGGATGTTTTGATCTTCGTTTTCAACAGTATCTTCTGGGATGTTTTCTGGAATTAATTCTGTTGCTTTTTCTTCTACAATCTCGTCGATTATTGGATCTGCATCTGGATTATTAGTCGTTGACCATCCATCGTCTTCCATGTCTACTAAATCATCAAAGACTTCCTTAATTTGTGAATCGATGTCCTTAGTTTCCTTTGTGTGTATTTCGATTCGAGAGAGTGCGTCCGCATTTGTATTAGCTTTGCCTTTTTTGTAAATTACTTCGTAGTCAAATTCTTCTAATTTTAATCTCCAACGTACTAGTTTGGAGTTGGGTTCCTTTAGGGAGAATAGATATTGCAAAGGACGGTGGTCTGAAAGTATTTTAAATTTTCTTCCAAATAGGTAAGGTCGAAAATACTTAGTTGCCCACACCATTGCTAACATTTCCTTTTCTATTGTGGAGTACTTGGTTTCGGTTTCGTTTAGTGTCCTGGAAGCAAAGGCAATTGGTTTATCACTGCCAACTGGTCCTTGAGAAAGTACTGCACCGATAGCGAAGTTACTGGCATCTGTTGTGAGGTTAAACGGTTTGGAAAAATCTGGATATTGCAATAATGGCTCATTCATTAATAATTTCCTGCACGTTTCAAAGCATTCTACGAATTCGGGTGTATGTTCGATCTTTGCATCTTTTTTCAGGCATCTTGTTAGAGGTTTCGTGATTTTTGCGAAGTCTCGAATAAACTTTCTGTAATATCCCAGTAGTCCAAGAAATCCTCTTATTTCTTTTGCTGTTTTCGGTATTGGGTATTTTTCTATTGCTTCATCTCCGTAGCATTGTATATTGTAAAGTTCTTCTACGGTGAATTTTGGCTGTGCTCGGTAATTTGGTGTAAAATTTTGACGGCCTCTGGTTGTGGTTTCTGATATTCCACTCATAGGTGTTGGTCTAGACTGTTTTGACTGTCCAGGTTTGGGTGCCCATACATTTGACTGGTTCTGGGTCCTGAATGCTGGAGGGTTTGAATTTTGTCTAAATTGATCGAAGTTTTGTTGCCGATGTGGTTGCTGAAACTGATTCTGCGGATAGAATTGTCTCATTGGTTGCTGCCATCGTGGAGGTGCAAAATTTGTCTGCTGGTACAATGGTTTCTGGATTTGTACAGGCATCTGCTGTCTCTGAGGTCGGCGTTCTTGATAATTTTCACTTCTTCCTGATGTTGAAGGTTGACTTATTTGATTTTTTTGAAGATATCGAACATTATTTTCTTCCTGTACGTACTGTATTGCCGTGGCTAAACTTCCTGGTCTCATTGCTCTGATAACAGAGCCCATTGGTTCTCGTAGGCCTGCTAAGAATGTTGTAAGAGCTTGTTGACGGAAAAATTCTTGTTTGCTCCTTTTAATATCGGCATTTATCGTATGTAATTCTAGGTAATTATTAATACAGCTTAAAAGTCCCATGATTTTTTCATAAAAATGCATAATAGATTCTGTTGAGCCTTGTCTTAAATTTACTAGATCCCTTGTAAGCGAATTTTCGTCTCTCTGGTCTCCAAAATTTTGAATTAATGCGTTTTTTATTTCGTCCCAACTTTCGCATCCATATACAGATATAACTTCCTTGGCTCTACCTGTTAATTTACTGATAATACCATGAAGCAAAAATTTGTTTTGTATATTAGCTGCATTAAGTCTGTCATAATAATGGTTTAGAAGTATTGTAGAAACTTTAATAAATTCATGTAATTCATTTGGATTTCCGTCAAAATTTGGAAGAATGCATAAATTTTTAACGTCAAATTGTGGAACTGCCATATTTTAAAAATTTTCAATATAATATATAGTCAATAGTCAAAAATCGGTATAGTAATTTTCAATAATCAATATATAAATCTTAATCTACTTATTTTCTATCTATTAATCTCTATGTTTATTAATATACAGTATTTATTAAGCTATTCAATTTTGTCTAAATCTGACTCTAAAGTCAATCTAAGGACTTAGAGGAGATATTTTTAAATTACTTTAATCTTTGTGTTAATCTATTCAAATCTTTGTTTTATTTATCTTCTAATTTAGCTCTGATTCAATCTAAGGACTCAGAGGAGTCTGATTTATTAAAAATTCTTTCAAAATCTAATCTTCTTAATTCTAAGTAATAATAAAATCGCTTACAGGATAAAGACGATGCCGATGTGCATTCCTTTGCTCCTGAAGGCTTCTTCTAAATTCTAATTCTCTAATTCCCTCGGGTGAACTCTGCAGACGGTTTCCCTGGGGCTGGTTCTTGGAACAGTGGACAAACACTTAAAAGTGACGAGGATCTATAAAGACTCTTCCACTTCCGTACTGACTCTGCGCCAATTATGAATGTTCTTGGGAAAAATACTTTTTTAAAAACTGAACTTCACAATTAAAACTTTTATTTCGACTTACAAAGATTTTAGTAACAACAATAATAATTTAAATCAGACTATATTTTAAATCAGACTTTTAATTAATCAGACTATAATTTTAAATCAGACTGAAAAATATTGATTTTAACATGGTGTTTTATAATTTATTAATTGCTGATCTTGCTGTTCAATACGTCGCAATTTAGTCCAGAATGTTCAAGCGGTAGCCCCGTGTTGGAATCCACGTGGTGGAACTTACTGGATGGTAGCGGTCATTGTACTGTAACTCGCGTTACTTTTTTTTAAATGGGTGTTCGCCAAGAGCCATATTGTCTCATTAAATAAAATAAACAAAACACTTAAACAGTATAAAACAAAACAAAATAAAGTCCTATAAAACAAAATAAAGTCCTATAAAACAAAATAAAGTCCTATAAAACAAAATAAAATTCTATAAAAACAAAATAAAAATAATTTTGGATGTAACAAAACATTGTACTATTCTATTTAACAAGATAACTGCCAAGCTATATTTTTAAATTCGTCCTATAGGCCAACCGAACTTTGACAATTATTACTGTTAAATATTTAACGTCATTGTTGTAATTTTTTTTAAAAGTAATTAATAACGAAAAAAATGTCAATATTTGACTGCCGGTCCGATGGGCCCGACGCGGCGTAGAAAGAGTTTGAAAGTCATTTCACGCCACGCCGGTCCATCTTCGCAGGTGTCGCCCAGCCTGCTGAATTATGATTGGTTAAATGGCAACAGTAATTGCAGCCAATCATAATTCAGGAGTCTGTTGCTCATTTTCTGTATTATCGTTGGTCGAAACCTTAGAACAAGAAAAAACTACCCCTTTAGGCGTTGTTATGAAGTTATGCACACCAATATTAGATGCGAATAGAACTGTTTGTATGGATAATTAGTATACCAGTATAGAGTTAGCAAACAAACTGCTAGACAGAAATACACATCTTATAGGAACAATCAGACGAAACAAAAAAAAAGACGAAGAAAAACACCAAAAGAAGTAGCTAACAAAAAACTAAAAGTAGGTGAAGTAGCAGCTATGGAGAATAGCAGAGGGATAACTTTTCTAAATTGGAGGGTTAAACGTAATGTGTTGATGCTGTCTACTTGCCATTCGATTGAAACTGAAAGTGTACAAAGAAATCAAGGAACTTCTGTAGTAAAACCAAAAATGGTTTTAGCTTACAATACAGGCAAAGCTGGAGTTGATTTATCAGATCTTATGACAGCATACTCCAGTCCACTACGTAAAACTGTTAAGTGGTACAGAAAAATAGCAATAGAGCTATTACTAAATACTTCAGTAGTGAATGCATACATTTTGTATGTGCAGATTACTGGTAACAAAATAGGTGTGGTTGAATTTCGCAAAGAAATTGTAACGTTTCTCTGTTGTAGCAGTTCAGCAAATCCCATCACTATGGTCATTCCGAAAAGACAATGCCACGAGTTAAGTGAGGTCCAGGGACATAAGCATAAAATACGAAGATACTGCAAATCGTGTTATGAAGCAAATATGAAAAATGAAGGTCGTATAGTAGCAAAGAATAAAACCATTGTTTAAATACGACTAGTTAGCCAACGCAATGCATAAATTTGTTAGATTCTAATTGAGACAGCCACTAGATGTCACCACTCTTTCTGTCTCAATAGATTTTAATATACCATTGTTTGTTTGATATACGTTATACTAGATGGTGCTATGTGAAAAAGTTAAAGACTAAATTAAACGTCCATTTTTGATCCCCTGAAATAAATTCACCAGCGTTGCAATATTTCACTGACATAGTAGCAACATGTTTACTTACAAATAAAAATGTTACAAAAAACAGACTATGAATCATTATTCATTTAAAATAGAATTATTACTATCAACTAGTAAATATCGTGTCAATTAAAATTGTACATAAAAATACTGTGGCTTTTAAATCTTCCTATATCTAAATAACTTTAAAGAATTTAAATATTTTATTTTATTTGGAAGTGTATTACAAAAATTTGGTCCGAGGTAAGTAAAACATTTTAATCATATGTGTTTAAAACATAAAAAAACATTTGTATGAGAAATGAACAAAATTAGGTATTCAGAAATAAATTTTACCGGATAATACATACATTCGATAATATTTGAAAGAAAGTGATTTTAAATTAAAATAATGTTACTTCCATAATAAATAAATGGTTTTTTACAGATGGCTGGAAATATTTGTTGTTATAACAAATGTGGTTTATCACCATACAAAATTCATGGATTAAGAATGTTTAGATTTCCGACAAAAAATCCTTAGGCTTGTCAAACATGGATATTACACTCTGGTAAGTAAAAAAAAACTTTTTTATATTCTTGTATTTAACACCGTTTCCGTTGCGTAAATAACTTGAAAAAATGTTTATTTTTTTTTCATTCATCATTTTTTATTATCGCCAGGGTGCACGAGTCATATTCGAGATGCATTAATTTGAATTTTACGTTTTCGTTGTTATTATAATTATGATATAATAAACTTCGGAAAAACAAATTAGTGAATAAATATCAAGTTAATAAACATAAACAAAGCATTAGATATTTAAATATGTACTTCTTTAGCTATTTTTAGTTATTGTATTGAAAAGTAGAAATAAGTTCATCTTTATCGGAGAACTAATTTATACACCAGTCCATCTGTGAAAAAATCATTGATTTAACGTAAATATCTTATACAGATATTTGAAGGTTCTAAAAGATATATGAGGGTTAGTTAATAATAAATATGTGAAGACATACAGGTGATTTTGGTTTGTTTTTGTTTAAATAATTTTAAAAAGTGAGAGGTCATTATTTTGCCTATAAAACGTTTTTTATCCAGTTTAGAGAAAAATAGTTAAAATAAAAATTGTACATCTCGAAAAGTTCTTCCATTTGCAAGTTTCTAAACTAAAACATATAAAGAATTCACTAAAATAGTTGCAAAAAACCCTTGATTTTGCAGAAATTTAAAAATTTTAATAACTTTGTTTTTGCATAATGGTATGTAATGTAACTATTTCTTAATATTGTTCTGAAGCTATTTTCTTGTGGCATTTTAAAGTAATTACTATTTAAATTATAAGCCACAATTAAAGGTTAAGTACGTTTATTGACGTTTCAATTTCAACTTCGGAAATCGTTCTCAAAATACAAACATTAGTTTGTTTAATTAATTAGTAATGTTTGTATTTTGTGAACGATTTCCGAAGTGGAAATTGAAACGTCAATAAACGTACTTTAACCTTTAATTGTGGCTTATTCCCATTTAAATATTAATTACGACTGAAAACAGTTGGATTCGGTTCGTCAAAGCGAATAGACGTGCGATACTTAAAATCTAATTAACGAAATCGGTGTTATCACCTTGTAATTAAAAAAACTAGTGTATTCATATAAAAATTACACATATCGATTTAAAAAAAAAAAAGTAAAATTTAAGTGGTTTAAAGATCATGAGTGTTACTAGCGGGGGTAGAAAACCCCCCGAAAAAGATGAGTTGGAAGGTGATATGGATGTGTCCCATCCGGATCTTCCACCTTCTCCAGTGGAGGAATTTAGAGGATTTCAAAATATCAACCCTATTTCACAGATAAGTACTGATCATGTTTCTGAAATTGTTTCCGAAAAAAATTTAAACGTAAACACGGTCATTAACACAATAAATCAATATTCTTCAAAAGATAATGGGCCATTTTTTGTAAAATTATTTCTTCTCTTTTGGTTCGTTACAATTTCCATGATCAGTTTTTTTTTTCTTCATGTCAAGATCAATCTGAGCTTGTGTCCTATAACGAACCAAAAGAGAAGAAATAATGAAGTTTTGAGTATCTTCTTGGACCCACTGCAGTCTTCATCGCGTTCTACTAGTTGCTCACGCAACTGTTTTACTGAAAGTTCTACTAGCAGCATCTTTGGTCAGGCACACACGTACTTTTTAGATGTACTTTTATTGAAAAAGACCTTTGAACTTTAAAAAAAAGTATTATTCGTCGGGAACATACGCGTAGTTCGGTAGTGATCTTTGTATAACATAACATTTAAAAAGTACGTGTGTGCCTGACCAAAGATGCTGCTAGTAGAACTTTCAGTAAAACAGTTGCGTGATCAACTAGAAGAACGCGATGAAGACTGCAGTGGGTCCAAGAAGATACTCCAAACTTCATTCATTCTTGTGCTTGTGATCTTGATTGACGGTGACCAGATTCATTACTAATGGATAATAAAAATTTTGATAATGATTCGAGCGAAGCAAGCAAAATGCCGGATACGGAAAACAGTTCATCTGGATCCGCTGTTAGTGGCGGGTCCTGCGGGAAAACTCCGTTTTCTTGCATCTGGATCATTCAGTTTTTCTCGGCAATCAGATACGGGGAATTCCATTTTTAACAGTTTTATGTATAACTGCTTCTCTGGAACAATAGACGGATAAATAAATTTGGAGGACCCGCCACTAGCAGCGGATCCAGATGAGCTGTTTTCCTTATCCGGCATTTTGCTTGCTTCGCTCGAATCACGAGCGAATCACTGCGTGATCAACTAGAAAGATCGCGATGAAGACTGCAGTGGGTCCAAGAAGATACTCCAA
This sequence comes from Diabrotica undecimpunctata, assembly GCF_040954645.1. Classification (NCBI taxonomy): domain Eukaryota; kingdom Metazoa; phylum Arthropoda; class Insecta; order Coleoptera; family Chrysomelidae; genus Diabrotica; species Diabrotica undecimpunctata. The sequence goes on from NC_092811.1 coordinate 53,978,632, forward strand.
ACTTCATTCATTCTTGTGCTTGTAATTGATCTTGATTGACGGTGACCAGATTCATTACTAATGGATAATAAAAATTCTGATAATGATTCGAGCGGAGCAAGCAAAATGCCGGATACGGAAAACAGCTCATCTGGATCCACTGCTAGTGGCAAGTCCTCCAAATTTATTTATCCGTCTATTGTTCCAGACAAGCAGTTATACATAAAACTGTTAAAAATTGAATTTCCCGTATCTGATTGCCGAGAAAAACTGAATGATCCAGATGCCAGAAAACGGAGTTTTCCTGCAGTTGCTGGAGAGGACACAAGCTCAGATTCATTTTGCCATAAAGAAAAAAAACTGATCATGGAAATTGTGACGAACCAAAAGACAAGAAAGAATGAAGTTTGGAGTATCTTCTTGGACCCACTGCAGTCTTTATCGCGTTCTTCTAGTTGCTCACGCAACTGTTTTACTGAAAGTTCTACTAGCAGCATCTTTGGTCAGGCACACACGTACTTTTTAAAGGTTCTTTTATACAATCGACATACGTGGACATATCCTAACCTGGATTCAGCAATAAGACCAATTCCACATCAGCTTGAACAGATACCCATTCCAATATTTAGCTGTCTACAACTACAGACTAATAGATTTGAGGAAGACGACAGTGATTTTGAAGAGAAGTCAACACGTCCTGAACTCTTTACTTATCTTTTGCTTTTTTTTTCTCAGCAAAATGATATGTTTTTTTGTAATAATATTAAAGGACTGTTAGACAAAATGGGTGTATCGGAATATACACCAGATCACTGGCGTCTTTTTATCGACAGTTCCAAACGAAGTTTAAAGTGTTTACATAATGGCAACAAATATGGAAGTATACAAATTGGGCATTCTACAAAAATGAAAGAAGAATGTAAAACAATTTCGCTGGTGCTAAAATACAAAATATCCTTGTTTCCTGTGTCTTTGGGATAGCAGGGCTAAGGACCAACACTGGAGTAGAAGGAAATGGCATCCCAGAGATGCTTTAGTTCAAGAAGAAGCTAATGTAGTTAACGAAGCATTGGTCGACCGAGAGAAAATAATATTACTTCAGTTACATATTAAACTAGGGCTGATGAAACAATTTGTAAAGGTCCTAGATCCTAAAGGTCAATTTTAACAAAAACTGTTGTCAGATGAGTATTAAAATTCATTACCTCCACAGCCACATAGACCGTTTCCCAGAAAATCTTGGTGACCTTAGTGAAGAACAAGGGGAACGCTTCCACTAAGATATCAAAACGATAGAAGAGACGTATCAGAGGAGATGGGACACTCACATAATGGCGGATTACTGCTGGATTCTTTAAAGGGACAGTCCTTTTAAAGCCTTTGCAAGAAAATCATATTAAAGGAAGTTTTTAGGTGACGCTGAATAGCAGATTTGTGCTGCAATGCTGGTTAGGTTGGATGAAAAGTTAGTTTTTTTGACAGATCGTTGTGATGATTTTTGTAAGTACATTATTGTACAATAAATATCTTACTTTTTATTAGTGTTTTGTTTATTAAATTGGTAGCAGCACTACATATATGTAGCTAGAGCTGCGTTAAATTACCCTATATGTTAGAAATGTGATCTGTTGTATTTCCTGAAAACGATCTGATGGAGCAAATCTGATCGCATTTTTGGATTCAGCAGACTCAAATTACTTAAAAACAGTAAAAAAATTTCCGACGGCAAACTGTGTGTTTACCAGTGTAATAAAAATTCTGATAACGATTGCTAGTGGCGGGTCCTCCAAATTTATTTATCCGTCTATTGTTCCGGAGAAGCAGTTATACATAAAACTGTTAAAAATGGAATTCCCCGTATCTGATTGCCGAGAAAAACTGAATGATCCAGGTGCAAGAAAACGAAGTTTTCCCGCAGGAGCTGGAGAGGACACAAGCTCAGATTCATCTTGCCATGAAGAAAAAAAAAACTGATCATGGAAATTGTAACGAACCAAAAGAGAAGAAAGAATGAAGTTTGGAGTATCTCCTTGGACCCACTGCAGTCTTCATCGCGTTCTTCTAGTTGCTCACGCAACTGTTTTACTGAAAGTTCTACTGGCAGCATCTTTGGTCAAGCACACACGTACTTTTTAGATGTTCTTTTATACAAAGAGCACTGCTGAACTACGCGGATGTTCCCGACGAATAATACTTTTTTTTTAAAGACTTTTGAACTTTAGCTTTTACAATAGACTTTTACAACATTTTGATATTTTAGACTAAACCTCTTTTTTGCATGATGTACAGGACAAAGTTAACCATTGTGCTTCAGTAAAATTTTTCAAACCTAATAATAAACTTCACAATCTCATTGAACAAAAGTCACAATTAGTGTCCACCAATTCTTCCAATAATAGATCCAAATTTTCTAACTTCAAATTTCACCCTAGAATCAAAAATTTATCCAATATAAAATTCTCACAAGACGAATTAGAACTCTTAAATCATGACCTCCAATTTTCTATTCCCACAGACACCTCTGAAATAGACCTACAAGAACTTTCCATAGAAATAGACATAATAATAGAAAAACTTTCAACTTCTTTACAACAAAAAAATGTCATTAGAAATAATTGTTTCAAAAAACTTCATGCTGCATACAAAAACTTAACTTCCAATTCACATTCTCATCATCCACATCATAATAGTTTAAAAATTCTAAATTCAATAAAAAAGAAAATAAAAAACCATAATCTAATAATATCCAAATCAGACAAAGGAAATTGCTTAGTAATTCTGGATCACACTGAATACATTAACAAAGTTTCCACCTTTTTGAATAATAATGGGTTCATAATACTTCCACATGACCCACTGAACAGATTCATTAATAAACAAAAAGCCTTTTTAAAGAAATATTCTACTTTTTTCACTGATTTTCAGGCATGGTCTTCCAAAAATTCACAAAGAGGGCATTCCAATCCGTCCAGTAGTCAGTTTCATCAACACCCCTGTCTCCATAATTTCTAAATTCATACCCAGGGTAATAAAGGACATAACTGGTTTTTCTCCCACTTTTTCCATGAAAAATGCATCCCAACTAAAATCCAAACTCAATCACATCAATCTCCTACCAGATATGACTATGCTTTCATTTGACGTTAGCAATCTCTTTACTTCAGTACCTAAACTTGAAACTATTCAGTTAGTCCACGACCTTCTCACATCTAAATCAACTAATCTCTCAGTCATCACACCAATAATAGAGATACTTTCCTTGTGTTTATCACAAGATTATTTTTCTTTTAATAATACTTTTTATAAACAACCTGATGGCTTGGCCATGGGAAGTTGTCTTTCCCCCCTTTTTAGCTGACCTCTTCATGAATCCTCTAGAATCCACTCAAATCCTGACTAACAATACAATTCTACACTGGTTCCGTTACATTGATGATTGCTTAGTGTTCATTAGAGGTAACTCAAATACAGCTTTTTCTTACTAAACACTATCAATAATATTCACCCCAATATTAAATTCACTATGGAATTAGAATCCAACTTCTCCATCAATTTCTTGGACCTTTCCATCAATAGAATTAATAATGTCTTTGATTATAGCATCTACAGAAAACCCACACAAACAGATCATGTCATACATTTCGATTCTAACCATTCCATTTCACACAAATTATCTGCATTCAACAGTTTCATTCATCGTTTAGAAACCATCCCATTATCCAACATTAACTACAACCAAGAACTCAACATAATCAAACAGATTGCTTTCAATAATGGCTATAACCCTGATATCATCCATAAACTAATTTATAAAAAGAAACGTAAATTGCTTCAACAATCAGCTTACCCTAACATTACTTCAGATTCCCCATCTTACTTCTCATTACCATTTCACTGTCCAACACTCTCCGAATCAATCAAAAACACTATCCTGAATTCTGTTGAAAATATTAAGATTTCCTTTAAAGTTAACAATAAATTGAGTAGATCATTATGCCTATTAGTAAGTACTCTATTGACTTCAGCAAACGCAGTGGAGTTTATAAACTTCAATGTTCTGACTGTGATGCCACTTATATTGGTAGAACTTGTAGATCCCTAGTAACCAGGGCCATTGAACATTCTAAGTTAGAGAACACTTCTTCTTTTTCCCATCATCTTAAATATCACAATCACACAATCAAGGTACCAGATGATATTTCTGTTCTTCATAACATCCCAGGTAGAGATTATCTCAAACTCTCAAACCTTTTTGAGGATTTGGAGATAGTCAAGGAAAAGAAAAATAGTCCCAATTCTGTTAATCGTCACACCAGCATCAATAGAGACTTCGTCCCACTACATCGACAATTATTCTCCTGATCTAACTTTCTTTCTTTTAACTACACATCCAGTTTTACTTACTTCTACATTTCTTTCTATTTTCCCATAGCTTAATCACCCTATATAATCCGCCATACTTAACTCTATTCTTGTCACCATTAATACACTAACATCCCCCTTTTCCAATATCCAATTTCCCATCCTCTCCAATAACTACCATCTTAACTAATCACACAGGTTTTCTTATAAATACTCACTTTACATCTATCAATGTCTTATCACAATCAGTTTCAGTATCCCCAGCTTACATCTTTACATTCATCTCCTATTTCTTTTTCTTTTATTTCTTTTTCCTCGATTCATCTTCCATAAATTTCAAACCAACTTTTATCTATACTTACTTCATACAATGAAACAATTAGGTAATAACATTCTTTTTATCGCATTTGAAATGATTTATTAATTTGCAACTGCCTAACTTAGATTTTGTCTTACCCTGGTATACCAAATTTATTTTACATCACAGTCACTCATTGTTTGACATTCTCCCATCTTTTTTAAAATACCAAAAATTGCTATTGATCCTACTACACACAAAACACAATTCTTCACTAAAAACTGCCTATTCACAAACTTAAGCACAATGACTTTTGCTCCTACTACATCATTCCACTTGACATTGACGGGTACTAACTGATTTTTCATACCATCTTTCTATCAGTTAGCCCAAGACTCCAGCACAGATCAGAGGTAATGTAAGTCGATAAAACCTCACCAGCTACAGGGGGTCATGTAAGATGCCCCCATTTTCAGTTTTTAATAATCAACAAGTTAACAGTCTATTGCATTTACCTTGATAAATACCATGAGGATTGATTTTTAATACGGATGTCCTTCCAATGTTTTTATTTGGCCATACAATGTTTTTAACAACTTTTTATGTAAGTAGTAAAAAACCAACGTGTTCTTTCTATATATTTAAATTTTAACTTACTTGTTTTTTAATATTGGTATTTTTACTCTCTTTTAGTAAACTGATGATGGAATGATTTAATTCCGAAAAGATCTTTAAAATAAAAATTTTAAGCTTTTAATAAGCATTTTTTATACCTTAATACACACGAACACCACGTGCTTTGTATTCAACAGGTATACTAGCCACTCCTGGATATCTCCACTTCATGGTTTGTTCCAGTTTCACTTTTAATACCTTAATAATTCCTGTGTTTTATTACGCATTAGTCTAGCATTCACCAGTTCCTCATTGATTTTTCTTTCGTGTTTTCCTTTAGGAAGGCATTGAGAGGGAACAACACCTTTCTTTAAAAGTTTCTTTTTCCCTGCTGCAGCTGTAATAGAAATTTTAATTAAGGTCTATGTTAGTGTATATATTTGGTTAGGTTAGGTAGGCACATTATATACGGGGTGTCCCAGACTAATTTACCCACGCTATATCTCTTAAGCGAATAGAGATTTTCGAATGGGACAAAAAGTGATCTATTCTACTTGTAATACACTTTAATATGGCGTAGAAAAAATCATTTTTTAATTTTTTTAATAGCACCCTGTATATTTTTTTATAGTTTTGGATGTGGTCTTCTATCGTCTATTTAACAGATTTATTAAAAATAAAATCGGTTTGTAAATGATCAAGACATCAATTTATTTTTTATTTTTGTTAATTAAGTGTCCCAGACTAAATTATCCAGGCTATATTTCTTAACAAAATAGAGATTTTTTAAAGGGACAAAAACTGGTCTATTCCATTTATAATACACTTTAATATGACGAAGAAAACATCATCCCTTAAATATTCATCTCTTAGTTACAACCCCTAACTTAAATTTTTTAATGGCACCCTGTACATTTTTTATAGTTTTGGATGTGGTCTTCTATCGTCTATTCAATCGATTTTTTAAAAATAAAATAGGTTTGTAAGGTATCAAGAAAATATCAGTTTATATTTTATATTTGTTAAATTATTCAAGATAGCCTTAAAAAATAGAAAAGAAATATTATGCTTTATTATCACTGAAAATTTTACTATTTTAACTACGTAGTAAAACTTCTTACGTGCGTACGAAGTACACACTCTTTTTATTTAAACATTATTTTTAATTTTTCAAAATTTGATCTTTGTAGGAGCATACGTTATCTTCCAGTGTGCAAAAATTAACAAAAAAATCTCTTATAATAAATTCACAATATTTGAAAAACTTTTGCGGTTATTTTACGTCTTGGATATTACCCTTAATTCAGGTTGCCATGATTTGATCTGTCAAATCAACAATTATTATTTTTGACGTTTGGTATTAGACCAGTAGTAATTATATTTGTTGTAATTGTGGATCTATAATATTTCAATATGCCTTATTTATTTTTGCCTGACGAGTACGTTCATATCATTTTGATTTATGAAGAATGTCTAAAAAATAGGAGAATTTCCCGACAATTATATCAAGAAAGGTTTCCAAATCGAAACATTCCAAGCGAAAAAACCTTTGAGAATTTGGAACGCTCACTTAGACAGGGACATTTTCCTAATAATAAAAGAGGTACAATTGAACGCACAGTAAGATGTAACCAAAACCTTATTAATGTACTAGCATATGTTAATTTTAATCCCAAGGTGTCTGTTATAACCCTCGCCAGTGAATGTGGCATTCAAAAAGTTCTGTGCATAGAATTCTCAAAGATTTTAAGTACCATCCTTTTAAAGCAGTTTATTGCAAAAATGATGTTAAAAATCAGTGATGATCCACTTTTTTTATCAAAAATATTGTGGAGTGATGAGGCTAGATTTTACAATATGATGGTGTTGTCAACCGTCACAATTCCAATTATTGGTCTCCCGTGAACCCACATTGAATGATGGAAACAAGATTTCAGAATATTTGGGGTATAAATGAGTGATGCGGTTTATTAATTGGCCGTGTTATAGGACCTTACTTTTTTAATGGCACTCTAACAGGTGCTCGATATTTAGACTTTTTAGAAAACATTCTACCCGATTTGTTAGAAGATATTCCTCTTCATGAGCGTCAAGAAATGTGGTGGCGACAAGACAGAGCTCCTCCACATAATGCGAGAATCGTTAGCGACCACCTACAAAACCGTTTTGATAACCACTGGATAGTAAACAACTCTCCAGAAATTAAGTGGGCCGCACGTTCATGTGATTTGTCACCTCTTGACTCTTTCTTTTGGGGAGCGATAAAAGATATTGTTTATCAATCAAAACCGCAAAATTTAGAGGAATTAAAAGAAAAAATAAGACAAGCATGTCGACAAATTACTGCCGAAATGATTCGAGCCACATGTACCAGAAATCTTCTGGAACGATTCGAAATGTGTGTTGCAGCAGGTGGGTTACAATTCGAACATTTAATCTAAATAATATTAGTTAGTTAGTTGGTGTTTTGATTTATTTTTTCATATTGTTCCGAAGGTTGTATTTTATTTGTACGAGTAGTATGTTCAATTTGCAATTTATTTAAAGTTTGCAATAAATTGTTTTTGTTTTACTTTCATTCTTTTATTTTGTAATATTGACGATTTATCTAATTTCAGTGACAATAAAGCATATTTCTTTTCTATTCTATTTTTTAAGGATATCTTGATTTAACAAAACTAAAAAATAAACTGATATTTTCTCGATACCTTACAAACACATTTTATTTAAAAAAAATTTATTGAATAGACGATAGAAGACCACATCCAAAACTATAAAAAAATGTACAGGGTGCTATTAAAAAATTTAAGTTGGGGGTTGTAACTAAAGGATGAATTTTTCTTCGCTATATTAAAGTGTATTACAAGTAGAATAGATCTCTTTTTGTCCCATTCGAAAATCTCTATTCGTTTAAGAGATATAGCGTGGGTAAATTAGTCTAGGACACCCTGTATAATAATATTGCAATTCTGTTCAGCAAACTTACTTGAAAAAAAATCTGTTGATAAAAAATGTTGTGAACAAACCATCATACTAATTTTTAATTCCTGTGCCCAACGATCCTGTAGATTTTTGTCCCGATGAAAAAAGTGCATACTTATTCCTTCCGATCGATAGTTACTGCATTGCGGTGCAGAACAATACTGTTTACATTTACTTTTTAACATTTTACCTTATTGTGCTTTATTTAATAATATTTAACCCGTCATTGTTCGCGTGCTGAGCGCAGCGCTCAGTTGGAATTATTTTTAAGGCTACAAAAGTATTCAGAAAACAACCGTCATTCAGACTCATTGTAATCTCTAATGGTAGTATGTAGGAGGCACTTACGTGTAAAAACATTGCCGGCAAGCAAAAATATCCCACCAATAAATATTTATTTCTTGTCCGGTCATAAGCTGAGCGGCGCGCTCAGGCCGCTCAGTACGCGAACAACCGTGGAAAGAATTTGTTGTGTTTGAGTCGTGCTGTTTTAACGTCACCGCGGAGATATAATTGTACTACTTGCGATTTTTATTATGGATTCAGTCCGAGAGAGACAACTTTTGGCGTGGTTAGATGAAATTGAAGCAGAGGACAATGAAAATAAACCTGGTTTACAAGATGAAGAAGACAGTGATATTGACCAGTGTGAAAATTTAGGCCATAATACAGACTACGAATAGTCAGCAGATTCTGAAGACAATGATGTGGTTTCTGTTTGTCGTAAAGGTGATCCAGTTTATCTTGGAAAAGATGGTATAACAAAATGGGCTGTTCATTCATAGCGAAAAACCAGTCGCACACGTAGGCACAACATAGTTACTCGTCTACCAGGTGTAAAACAAATAGCGAAAAATATGTTAACACCAATTGAATGCTGGAAATTGTTTTTCTCTGACGAAATAATAAACGAAATTGTGCAACATACCAATACGTATTTAGTCAAAATGCGCATCCAGTTTTCTCGTGAAAGGGATGCAGTATGTACCAAAAGTGATGAAATTAGAGCACTATTTGGCTTGTTATACTTAGCTGGTACTTTCAAAGCTTCTCATGTAAATCTGGACGATCTTTGGGCTACAGATGGAACAATTCCTGAATGTTTTCGGACATTCGGACAAAAATATACAGTTGGAATGTATTGCTGCATTGACGAGATGCTTGAAGGTTTTCGGGGAAAATGTAGCTTTCGTCAATATATACCCAGTAAGAAAGCAAAATATGGAATAAAATGTTCGCACTTGTTGATTCACGAACTTTTTATACAGCAAAGTTGGAAATATATGCTGGAAGGCAGCCAGAAATCCCCTTTGAGATGGATAATAATTCTAGTAATGTGGTTAAACGTATGATAGAACCAATTGCCCATACTGGACGCAACATTACTTGCGACAACTGGTTTACGTCCATTCCACTGGCTACATAATTAGAGGGCAACTCTAGTAGAAACCCCGAGAAAGAATAAACCACAAATTCCTCCTCTTTTTGTAGCTACAAAAGGAAGACCACTAAACAACAGCATTTTTGGTTATGGTAAAGACTGTCTTTTACTATCATACGTTCCCAAGAAAGACAAAAATGTTCTGACGTTATCTACGTAGAAGAAAAAAGAAAGAACAATACGAACACGCTCTAAACTAAATTGTTAACCACCACAATGGAATAATCTCCCCCATGAGGGGGCGGCGACCCCCTCATGAAACACATGCATAAACTGATGACTGCAATTTGGCAACAGAAAGAAACACCCACAGACTGGAAGTTAGGTGTACTGTGTCCTATACACAAAAAGGGAGACATGATGGTGTGTGATAATTATAGAGGCATCACTCTACTCAATATGGCATATAAAGTGTTGTCCAACGTATTGTACAAAAGACTCCTCCCCTACGCCGAACAAATAGTGGGAGGATATCAGTGCGGTTTCCGTCCTAATAAATCAACAACGGACCAGATATTTACAGTGAGGCAGATCCTTAAAAAAAACCACATATTTGTTGACTTCAAAGCCGCATACGACTCTGTTAATAGAAATAAACTTCTACTTGCTATGGTAGAATTTCGCATTCCGTTTGATCTTGTCCGATTAACTGAACTTACACTCACAGGTGCAGAGAGCATGGTAAAAATCCAAAACGATCTCTCAAGATCCTTCCATTGCAAAAATGGACTAAGACAGGGTGATGGACTATCGTGTCTCTTATTTAACCTGGCATTAGAAAAAATAATTCGAGAGTCGTAGATTACTATGAATGGTACTATCTTTAACAAATCAGTACAAATTGTGGGATACGCAGATGACATAGACATCATAGGTAGGTCCACAGAATCTCTAACTGAAGCATTTCGATCGTTAAGAGAATCTGCACACATAATGGGACTAAATATAAATGTTCAAAAGACCAAATATATGTGTTGCACTAGGTCAAGCAACCCGACACCCACACGAATAATAATTGATGACCTAGAACTGGAAGGTGTTGACACCTTCATATACTTAGGGTCGCTGCTAACCAAAGATAACAACGTCAGTGAAGAAATCAAAAGAATAATAGTGCTCGCCAATAAGTGTTACTATGGCTTAAGAAGACAGATGGCCTCAAAAATGCCTAGAAAAATTAAACTGACTGTATACAAAACACTAATAAGACCAGTGCTAACATATGGTTCAGAAACTTGGACACTAACACAGAATGACCAAGAATCAAACGTTTTGAGCGAAAAATACTAAGACGAATATATGGAGGCATAAAAGAACAAGGTTTGTGGCGCAGGTGTTACAATTTTGAGTTTTATAGAAGATTTGGAGAACCTTAAGTTGTAAAATTCATTAAGGTAACACGCCTCAGATGGATAGGTCATGTAATCAGACGAGAGGAAGATACCATAGTCAGAAAAGTTTTTGACCGAAGAGGGCCGATCGGACAACGAAGAAGAGGAAGACCGAGACTTAGGTACCAAGACAACCTAGAAAATGATTTGAAGTCTATCGGAATTAGAGCATGGAGAAGAGTTGCCAGAAACAGGGGCGAATGGAGGATTGTTCTGAAGAAGGCTTTGGCTCATAAAGAGCTGTAACGCCACTGATGATGGTTATCTACGTTTCATGATGATGACACAATTGATGAAGCAACAGGTGAAAACTTTAAGCCGCAGGTTATAACCTTCTACAATACGACGAAGGGAGCAGTGGATGTTGTGGACCAGATGAAATGTAATTACTCCGTTTCTCGAATAAGTTGCCGATGGCCACTTACAGTCTTTTTTTCATTAATGAATATTGCAGGAATAAATAGTCAGGTAATTTATTATAGCAATACTAATACTAAATTAGAATGCCGTAAATATCTAAGAGAAATTAGTACAAATCTCATCAGACTCCACTTGATAAGTCGTGTAGGTATCCATAACAACATTGCCAATATTATTACGACTTCAAATAAGGCTCCAAGCAGGTCTTCCTAATGAAGAAACTTCAGTAGCAAGTGCAGAAACTAAAGATAGAGTCAAATGTTTTTACTGCCCTCGAAGTAAAAATAGAAAAAACCACTTCAATGTGTGCAGATTGTTCAAAACCAATTTGTGGTTAACATATAATTACAATATGTCAAATATGTCGCAATAAATGCTATGAGAGTGAATAGTGAAGTGTTCACATTTCTTTTAAGTTATACAATTTTTTCTATATATATTATTTCATTAATAAAAAGTACATACGAGGAGCTATTTTTCAAAAGGCAACAAGTCCAATTTTTCCGAATTTTAAGTAAATAAGGCGTTGCATTCCTTAGACGTAAAGCACCATCTAAACTAACATTTTATTATTCAAATCACAACACGTCCCTTGTAAATAGATACTGTAACGAAATAGCCCATCTCCGATACGTCATAATTCTTAGAAGGACGAATCTAGAAAATGTAAGAATCGGCATGTCAATAGCGGCCGTCTTTCGGACGGGAGACAATTAGAGGTGGGACAACGCCAGAATGTTCTCGAAAAGTAACTTTATTATATATATGTAACGTTGTTAGGAGTGAGTTTGGTCGATAAGAGAGTACCGAACTGTAAACTTATAAATAAATATATTTATATAAATTCAAACCGCTCGTTTTATTTAATCACGCTAGAGTTGGTGTCAGGTGTGGGGTTTGCAAATAAATTCAGCAGTGACTTTTGAAAAAGACTTTTGAACTTTGGAAAGTATTGTTCATCGGGAACATCCGCGTAGTTCGGTAGTGTCCTTTGTACGAAAGAACATTTAAAAAGTACGTGTGTGCCTGAACAAAGATGCTGCTATTACAACTTTCAGTAAAACAGTTGCGTGAGCAACTGGAAGAACGTGATGAAGACTGCAGCGGGTCCAAGAAGATACTCCAAGAACGACTAAAAACTGTTCTTAACAAGAATGGAAATGACCCAGAGACATTCCATAAATTCGAGACTGTTTCCAAAAGATTCGATGAAACGTCTCAAATGATAGAAGAAACTTCTAAAAAAATTGAAGAAACTTCTAAAAAAAATGATGATAAATTAGAGAACGTTTCCAAAAGATTCGATGAGAAATTCGAAAATGTATCTCGAAGATTCGACGAGAAATTTGAAAATGTTTCTCAAATGATGAAAAAAACTTCTAAAAAGAACAATGAAAAATTTGAAGAAGTTTCTAAAACATTTGATAAAATACAGAAAAATGTAAACGACAAGATAGAAGACGTAGAAGAGAAGATCAAGCAATTAGAGACCATGATAACTAACACAAAAGTACTACCACCAGTTAATACAATAGCCTTAGATCCGGTAGTGAAAGAAGAATTACCCAGAGACGAAACGACACATAATATGAGATTCAAATTGCCACCATTTGATGGAAAGTCTTCTTGGTCCATATACCTTAGACAATTTGAAGCTATTGCGACAGCCAATCATTGGACAGAACAAGAAAAAGCTGTTTCCTTGACTGCTGCTTTACGAGGTGATGCTGCAGATATCCTAAGATCGATTCCTAAGGGTCAAGAAAAATGTTACCAGACCTTGTTCACTCGACTAGACAAACGTTACGGAGATGCCCATCTACAACAAGTCTACAAGGCGCAACTAAGAAGTAGAATTCAACGAGCAAGTGAAAATTTGCAAGAGTTTGAAGCAGATGTTGCTCGTATAGTGCGGTTGGCTTATCCGGAGGTACCAGACAACATTTTAGAAGAAATTGCTGTAGATACCTTCGTCAATGGGTTAAAAGAAAGTGAATTACAGAAAGCTTTACGACTAGCAAGACCGAAAGTTCTAGATGAAGCGCTCGCTATTGCCTTGGAACATGAAACAGCTAGTCAAACTTCACGGAGTCATCGAGTAAGAACCATTGAAGAAGGCGACGAACCAAACGATGAACGTCTGGAAGAAATGGTACGAAAAGTAGTTCGTAACACGATGCCGAAGAGACGCGAGCCCAGATGTTGGAATTGCGGTGAAGTAGGTCATATTCGCCGTAATTGCAAGAAAATGATACAACAGTCGGAAAACTAGAACGGGTCGACAACAAGGAGCAACTGCCGACCTCGAGAAACACAGCCCCCATAGTAACTGTGAACATTACGTCCTCAGGTGGAATTCATAGCTTGTACATAGAGGGTCGTATCAATAATAAATGTAGATCGTTTTTGGTAGATACAGGTGCAACTAGAACTATTGCACGGCCAGAAGTAGTACGAGGCCATCTTAAATTATTGCCTGCAACAGTAAAGCTTAGAACAGCAACTGGTGAGATAATTAATACATATGGCGAGGCTAATATGTCAGTATCCATTGGCCAGACCACAGTGAAACATACGGTATTAATTGCAGAGATCTCCGATGAGTTCATATTGGGGATGGATTTACTAAGGAAAGTTGGGGCTGTATTGAATGTCAAAGATGGAGTTCTCGAGATCAGTGGTGAAGAGTTGCCGTTTCATGAAGACAAAGAAGATGTTATCAGCTTAATAACTACTTGTGACGTAACAATACCCGGTAATAGTGAGAAAATTTTGATGACCAGACCTGATGGTTACTGCCGAGAGGGAAGTTTAAGGATGGTCGAAGATGTGAATAATGCCGAGTTCCTAACAGCAAAAGCTTTGGTGAGAATTCGAGATGTCGTTCCTGTAAGAGTTATGAATTTAAAGGGAACTGCTATTAAGTTAAGTAAAAGAACTTTGATCGGACAGTGTGTTCCCGTGGCTTTGATTTGTTCCATGAATACTAATGAGAAACCGTCGAAATCTAAGTATCCAAAGGAGCTTGTTGAGACGATGATTAAAACGTGCCAAGATCTTGATGATGAACGAACTAAAAAAGTGAAGTCTATGCTGATAGAATTTCAAGATGTTTTTGCCATGGATAAGAAGGATAATGGCAAAACAAGCATAGTAAAGCATAAAATTAATACCGGAGACGCTCAGCCAATCAGACAACAACCTAGACGACTTCCATTTGCGAAAAGAGATGAAGCCGAAGACATCATCAAAGATATGAACAAACAAGGGGTAATTGAACCATCAAACAGTCCATGGACATCACCAGTAGTCCTAGTAAAGAAGAAAGATGGTTCAACACGTTTTTGTATTGACTACCGACAGCTCAATGCAGTAACTAAAAAAGATAGTTATCCTTTGCCCAGAATAGACGATACTTTGGATACACTTTCTGGTTCTCGTTGGTTCTCCACACTCGATCTGAAAAGTGGATATTGGCAAGTAGACATGGAGCCAGCCGATCGTGAAAAAACCGCATTCTCGATAGGATCAGGGCTTTGGCAGTTCACAGTTATGCCCTTTGGTTTATGTAATGCCCCGGCCACATTTGAAAGATTAATGGATACAGTTTTAAGAGGTCTAACATGGAAAACATGCCTGGTTTATTTGGATGATGTAATTGTAGTTGGAAGATCCTTCGATGAACATGCCAATAATCTAACAGAAGTCTTTCAACGATTGCGGGCAGCGAATCTGAAGTTGAGTCCGAAGAAATGTCACTTGTTTCGACGAGAAGTGAAGTACTTGGGACATATTGTAGCAA
Organism: Diabrotica undecimpunctata; assembly: GCF_040954645.1. NCBI lineage: Eukaryota > Metazoa > Arthropoda > Insecta > Coleoptera > Chrysomelidae > Diabrotica > Diabrotica undecimpunctata. The sequence goes on from NC_092811.1 coordinate 53,993,922, forward strand.
GTAATGGTGTAACAGCTGATCCTGAAAAACTTGCAGCAATTAAGGATTGGCCAGTACCAAGAGATAAACACGAAATTAGAAGTTTTCTTGGCCTATGTACATATTACCGACGATTTGTCAAAGGATTTGCCAATATCTCCAAGCCATTAACAAAGTTGACAGAAGAAGGCAAAGAATATACATGGAGCGAAGAGTGTCAAAGAGCTTTTGAACACTTACAAATGGCTCTGATCAGCGCACCGATTTTAACCCCTTAACGTACACATTAATTTTGAAGTTATGGTCAAAAAATGATCGAATTTTTTTTTTAGTGAAAATGTTTTGTTTTGATTATAATTGAATGAAAAAAATATTTTCAGTGGCGTAGAACCTTTACTTTCCTGGGGGATCAGGCGAAATATTTATTTTTGTTGTCATACAAATACTAATAGTATACGCATATTATATATATATATATATATATATATATATATATATATATATATATATATATATATATATATATATATATAATGCCAATGGTCCTACAAATTACTATAGATGACAGTGGCGCACTGTTTTTGTATGCAAATCCGTAGAAATTTAAAAATTTTGTGCAGAGGAAATACTGTGAATAGGTAATGATGATATGATTTATATGAAAAATACAAATAATTCAAAATATTTTATTGACACATAAACACACATAAAAAAATTAAAATTAAAAATTCAATTGTGTGTGGTACACCATAAAACACGGCACAGCACATAATCCCACATTACAATTTTTGCAAAAGTATCTGGTTTCTTTTCGCTTTTTCTTTCCTTTTTCGTCTCTTTTGTTGCAACATACTGCACAATACCTACATGGATTAACCTTTTTGTCGGTTGGCGGAACATATTCCGGAAAGTGCCTCTCAGTTAGACGTAAAGGTCCAGGTTGTATGCTACGTCTTCCAGCTTTTTTAGTGGGTGTATGATAAGTTTCAATTATTCTCTCTACTAGAGTTTTTCTAAATTCCAAATTTCTTTTTTGGCCCCCATTTTTTTGGTACAACACAAATGCGTTCCATACCGAAATATCCAATAAATGAAAAAATATCTTTTTGTAGTACTTTTTTCCCCTCTTTCTCGTTGTTGGGTAGTCATGAAGATGTTGATCTAGCCGATCAACACCTCCCATTGTATTATTATAGTCGATGACTACTTTCGGTTTAGAAATGTGATTTCCTTCTCTATCTCTTTTTCTTGTAATCTCCATTTGTGGGTTGTGAACTGTAGATAAAAGACAAACATCTTTCTTGTCCTTCCATTTCAGCACCATTACTTTCCCCTTTTGAAACGCGATCGTTTCTCCCTTCTTCAACTTTTTCCGTTGCAATTCTATGGGAACTTCTTTACGATTCGAACGCAAAGTTCCGTACACATCTGTTTTCTGTTTTATTAGTATGTCTGCCAACTGAGGAGATGTATAAAAATTATCTGTTGTTAGGCAATAACCCATACCTAACAGTGGTTTCATTAGGGAGAGTACCACTTGGGAAGACTTGGGTAAATCTTTGTATTCTTCACTTACTTTTGTACCTTTCCCTGTATATATTATGCTAGAGTATAAATATCCAGATTTTGATTCGCAGAGACAATAAAGTTTGATGCCAAATCGAGCCCTTTTCATTGGGATATATTGCACCCAACCAAGACGTCCTTTATACAACATAAGACTTTCATCGACACTGATGTCCCTTTCTGGAATATATAAAGAGCTGCATTTATTATTTATATTGTCGAAAACAGGCCATATTTTATTTAGTTTGGGCTGTGGATGAGTTTCAGAATTGTACTCATTATTATTGCTAAAATGCAAATTCTTTTGGATATCATAATATCTCCTGTAAGCGAGCAACTTTGAGAAGATCGGAGTTTCAAAGACTTCTGATGCCGTCCAGTACATTCTTTCCTCTGGTTTACTGACAATTCCTTGAAGTATTTTCATTGACAGAAACACGTGCAATTCTTCAGCAGTAACTGGTGACCATGATGTTGATGTTTCCTGTTGTTGAGCAAATCTATTGGTTTCTGTTACAATATGATTGACGAGAACATCATCAAAAAATAATTGATAATATGATAAAACGTCAAATTCATCAGGCAAAGCAAAAGTGCATCCAGGAGCTCCAATAAAGGCAAATCTTGGTGGAGCAAAGGCTGGCTGATTTGTACTAATAGGATACCAATTTCTAGCTAAATCTAAAGAGGTGTCAGCATCACTTTCCTCTGAATCAGTTTCAATTTCGGTATCACTCTCTTCGGAACCACTTGCTGATAGATTTGCGTATTCTGATTCACTGTCACTCATTTCCAAGCAGTTTTACTGAAATAAAAACAAAATATATTACGACAAAGAAAAGTTCTGATTTATAATTCAAATAGTATTTTAGATAAATTATAATGAAATTTAGTAAAATAAAAAATATACACATTACTATAACCCGCCGATTATTATATGCAAAATTTACTTACCAAACAATATAATAATAATGATGAAAATAAGGCACAAATTAGTTCAAACGCAAAACACAATAAATATCAACTTCAGCAGACGACTTTACACCGGCAAGACAAAAGGTATAAAAACAAAATTTCGACAATAATATCGGTTATCAACGGTGACTATTGCAAAATTGCAAGTTATGAGAGAATAAATATATTTTTAAGTAACTCAATACTGACTGAGTCATCTATTTTATAATAAAAAATACTTAAGATATAATTATGCTTACATATTATGTCTCTTTATACAAATATCCGCTTTGCAAGGGCTTGAAAAATTTGATGGATAAGATTTAACCGGCGCCCGTGTCCCAGACGAGCGCGTACAAAATTACCAGTAAGGCGCGCCCGTGTCTGAGACGGGCATGTACGTTAAGGGGTTAAGCTACCCTAGACAGGCAGGAAAATTTGTGTTGGACACCGATGCAAGCAACAGTGCAATAGGAGCTGTTCTTTCCCAAATCCAAGATGGGCAGGAGAAAGTCATCGCTTACTTTAGCAAAGTCTTGTCAAAACCAGAAAGAAACTATTGTGTTACCAGAAGAGAATTGCTAGGCGTAGTGAAGGCTTGTGAGCATTTCCATAAATACTTGTATGGCAGAAAGTTTCTTCTTCGCACGGATCACGCTGCTCTAAAATGGCTCCTACAATTTCGTAATCCAGAGGGCCAGATGGCAAGATGGTTAGAACGATTACAAGAATATGATTACGAGATCGAACACAGGGCTGGCAGAGTTCATTCAAATGCTGATGTCCTTTCGAGACGGCCGTGCAGTGCAAATTGTAATCACTGTCTTAAATTAGAAGAACGACTTTGCCCCGTGAGACGAACCACCGTCATTAATGATCAATGGCAGCCTCAACAGCTACAAGACGCTCAAGCAGATGATCCATGTATAAAAAGAGTATTGGATTGGATGCGTCGAAGTGAAAGACCTTCTTGGCAAGACATTAGTGCATGTAGTCCAGAAGTCAAGTGTTACTGGAGCCAATGGAATTGTCTAGTGCTGAAAGATGATCTTCTGTATAGAACCTTTGAGAACGATGATGGCACAGAAACTAAGCTTCAGTTGATTGTACCTAAAAGTAAAGTGTCAGAAGTATTGCGTCAGTTGCATGACGGAGCATCAGGTGGACACTTTGGTATCACGAAGACTCTGCAAAAGGTTCGAGAACGGTTCTATTGGGTGAACTGTAAAGATGATGTAAGAAGATGGTGCCGGAAATGTGAACTGTGTGCAACCAGTAATGGTCCAGCTGGTAAAAAGAGGGCACCCATGAGAGAGTACAATGTTGGTAGTCCTATGGGAAGAGTAGCAATCGACATTGCAGGTCCACTTCCAGAGACAAATGATGGAAATAAATATATCCTGGTAGCCATGGATTATTTTACGAAATGGACTGAGGCCTATGCGATACCAAATCAAGAAGCTGCTACCGTTGCAGAGGTACTTGTTAAAGAATTCTTTAGCCGATTTGGTGTTCCTTTGGAGATCCACTCCGACCAAGGGCGAAACTTCGAGTCAACCCTTTTCCAAAACGTTTGTAAATTGATTGGTGTCAATAAGACCAGAACGACACCCCTGCATCCTCAATCAGATGGAATGGTCGAGAGAATGAACCGAACAATGGGTAAACACCTGTCCAAAGTTGTATCAGAACATCAAAGAGATTGGGACCAGCACATTCATTTATTCCTAATGGCCTACCGCTCGGCCGTGAATGAAACTACAGGCCAGACTCCAACCTGCCTGATGTTAGGTCGTGAAGTTCGTTTACCGTGCGACCTAGAGTTTGGCTGCAGACCTTCCGAAGAACATGTTGCAAGCGAAGATTATGTCGACCGCCTGAAGTTAAGAATGAACAACATTCATGAACTTGCCCGACAACACATCCAGATAGCCAGTGACAGAATGAAAGATCAATATGATTCTCGATGCAAGAGTGAAAGCTATGAAATAGGTGATCTTGTTTGGCTTTATAATCCACAACGTCGTCGAGGCTTGTCTCCCAAACTGCAAAGACAATGGGAAGGTCCATATGAAATTAAAAAGAAAATAAATGACGTAATATACCGAATTAAGAAGTTGCCGAAAGGTAAACCAAAAGTAGTTCACATAAATCGTCTTGCACCATATGCTGGCTCAAATGAAACAGAAGAAGCACGAACCCTTCAACATGAGATCAAAGATGACCGGCGACCAAGCTTTAATGAATTTATGACAAATTACGCAGAGAGAAAGAGTGCTAGATTCGGCGTAACCACAGAAGTTCAGCAGGATCTTTTTAGTGTTCCGCATAACGTCTCTCTAGCCCACTGTGTTGCTAAGATCTTGAGATGACTAAAGGAATCTCATCCGTATTTTATAAGAAATTCGGTCGTTTGGACGAGTTAAAAAACCAGCAGCCTAAAGTTGGAAGAGTAATGAGATTAGAAGATGGTTCTCGATCTTTACTGTATATGGTGACCAGGAAGTCGTATACAGACAGGGCAAACTACGAGGATATATGGCGTGCTCTAACTAATTTGAAGAAAATTGTGTGCAATTACGACATCAAGAATTTGGCCTTACCCAAGATAGGCCATGCACTAGATAATCTGGACTGGAAGATTGTCAGAAGCATGCTTGAAGTGATCTTCCGAGAAACCGGCGTACGAATTACTGTGTGTTGCATTAACCCGATGAGATCGTATCCTTCAAAGTCAGTAGACTGTTATTTCTTTCTAAAGGGTTCATGCAGAGCTGGAGAGTCCTGTAGATTCCGCCATCCTGTGCCTACATATAGAGTTGCTGATCGGGACGATCAGATTTAAGAGGGGAGCAGTGTAACGAAATAGCCCATCTCCGATACGTCATAATTCTTAGAAGGACGAATCTAGAAAATGTAAGAATCGGCATGTCAATAGCGGCCGTCTTTCGGACGGGAGACAATTAGAGGTGGGACAACGCCAGAATGTTCTCGAAAAGTAACTTTATTATATATATGTAACGTTGTTAGGAGTGAGTTTGGTCGATAAGAGAGTACCGAACTGTAAACTTATAAATAAATATATTTATATAAATTCGAACCGCTCGTTTTATTTAATCACGCTGGAATACAATACTTTGCATATATTTTGTAAAACGTAACAAGTCCACCAACTTCTATTTTTCAATAGGCAACATGTCTCATGTTTTGTTTCAAAATGTGACAGGTTCGTATAAATGCTTTAGTTTTCAATCATTGTTCATTGTGGCAGCGTGTGTCAATTTGGTGCAGTGTTTTGTTACTGTTATAGTTTAAAATGGATGTAAATGAAGGTGTTACTGTGTCAGAGCACAATGTGGGCACTCGCAAGAGTTCAAGATCGAATACCAATGAGAGAATTGCTAAAAGGAACGCAAAGTAAGTTGAGTAGTCAGCAATATTTTTTTAAGGTTAAAAATGGCAATTACTACAGTACCGTTACCGTGTAAATTAATGTATTGAATAAAATGCTTTTTTTTATTTAAATTTCTTTCCATACTTTTGGATTTTTACGTAAGTATTGGTTTTAGATATGTATCTACGGACCTAAATTTGGTGCGTTGGGAAATTCCATACCAACATAATAAAAAGCAAAATTACATATGCCAGGAAATTGACCTTCCAACCTTAAAACACGTTAAACATTATGTCTACAAGTATAATTCCAAAAATAAGCAAAATGTAAGATTAGCGTCTTTACTGCAAGTTTCCAAGCCTGTAAGGAACCGAAAGAGAAATGCGACTACCTCTAAGCCACACGATTTTCAAATGCAGTATACTGTAAGTTTATTAACATCAATTTGACTATAATAGTTTCTTATTAAAGGAATATTCTTGTTTTGCAGGTTTAAAAATTAAATGCAAATAATAAGAAATCCCGGAAATTCGTAATTGTAATTTGATACCTAAACCATAACAATTAACATCATTCGGTATCGGCACGTATTGGTAACCATAAATCATTCACCCACATAAAATTTTATGTAAATAGGGTAAATATTATGACCTAAATTAAATTCTGATGTGAGCCGCCTTTGGTCCCATAAAATTTGAATTATGGAAATTTGGAATAATACCAACTAATGGTCTTTAACAATCGCGATTCAGCGATTGCCATACCAATAATCACTCTAAACAGTTTCATTCTTTCGTTAGGAAACTGTAAACATTATTCGTTAGTAGAAGGCAATAAGCATAAGAGGTGTTTGTTTTTTTAAATTTTTAAATATAATCTATAAAAGTATTTAAAATGAAAAGAAAATATGAACAATTGTACAGGACAGAATGGGAGAGCGATCCTTTGTTTTCCAAATGGCTTTGTAAATCACAGGATGGAAAAAGTGACAGTGCCCATTGTAAAGCTTGCAATTGTAAAATATTGCCTCGTATGGCTTCTTTAAACGAACATTTAGCTACAAATAAGCACGAACAAAATATGAGAGGATATACAGGTTCTTCACCGGTTTGTAAATTATATTTTATGTTTCGAGTTTTGTAATAAAATGAAAAATATTTTTTAGATAGACAAATTTTTCAAAACGACGTCCATTTCAAATGAAGTAAAAAAAGCCGAAATAAAAATGGTTGCAGTACTTTTAGAGCATAATATACCGTTTAGGGTAATGGACCATTTAAGTCAGGTACTTAGTGATGCTTTCCACGATTCTGAAATTGCTAAGAAGTTCTCCTGCAAAAGAACAAAATCACTGCAATTGCCTACAACGTTCTGGGAAGCAATTTTGAACAAAGCCTCTCTGCAGATATACACTCAGGTTCTTTTTTCTCCATTATAATCGATGAAAGCACTGAAGTAAGTACAGTAAAAAATCTTGCAGTAGCAATAAAATATTATTCTAACAATTCAGAATCAGTAAAAACTAAATTTTTGTGCATGTTTCAACTTGAAGGTGAAACAGCGGAAAGTTTATTTAACACACTTTACTCGGGTTTGCTGGATCGTGGACTTAAAATGGAGTCAATGATAGAGTTTGCTGCTGACACAACAAACGTAATATTTGGAACAAATTCTGGGGTAGTTGCAAAAATAAAAGAACTCAATCCTTACTGTGTATTTATTAAATGTGTTCAAATGTCATTCAGTGGTGTTAGCAGTAAGTTATGCACGTAAATGTTTACCTCGATCCATAGACCAACTAGTTCGTGAAGTATATAATTATTTCTCTCATAGCAGCAAACGAGTAAGGGAATTTGGTGAATTTCAAGCCTTCACAGAGACCGATAATCACCGAATTTTAAAACATTATAATATTAGGTGGCTATCCTTACATGCATGCGTCAATAGAATTTTAGAACAATGGTCACCTCTAATGCTATTTTTTCAAAATCAATATCTAACAGATAAAAGGCAACATGCACCTTGTGAATTTCTTTTTATTAGTTTCAATGATCCCGTGATAAAGCTTTATTTCTTTTTCCTAGATTTCATCCTACCTATAGTTAATAAATTTAATACCATTTTTCAAGGAGATTATCCATTAACCCATAGATTGTATAGAGATATTAATAATATGTATTGTTCAATTCTGAGTTGCTACATGAAAAAAAAAAAATTTTTAAAAACTACAGCCCTTTACCAATTAAATTCAAAAGCTGAAATGTATTTCTTACCTAAAAATGAAATGTACTTAGGAGTAAATGTAGCTAAACATTTAGAAAAAAACAAAAAAAAACTAAATTCAAAAAGACATAGTCACTGATTTTTTTTTAATAGAGCTCAACTTTTTTAAATTGAATTATCAGAACAATTAAAAAACAGGCTACCTGTACAAGATAATTTATTTGAAGAATTGTCTTTTCTTGATCCACAGAAAGCTGTATTTAAAGATTTTTCTAGTCTTTATTCCCTTCTTTCTAAATTTCCTAATTTAATTCATGAAACATCGATATAGGACGTAAACAATGAATTCAGAGAACTGAAACTCGAAACAGAAGTGTCTAATTTACTTGTATCTGGGAGTGATTCATCACCTGATGTAGAAAAGCTTTGGGTTAAAGTATCTAAACTGAGTGGTACCAATGGAACCCCCAAATATAGTAAATTAAGCACATTTGCCAAACATATGCAGTCTCTTCCAGTATCGAATGTTAAATGTGAACGAATCTTTTCGGACATTAACAGAATTAAAACCAAGAACCAAGAAAATAGGTTTGAAAACTAAAATGTGTCTCTAATTATGCATGCTAAGGAGGGTTTGCGAGAAGGGAATTGTACTAACTTCATCCCTAATCTTAATATGGTACAATCAATGGATTCAAAATTGTATAGAAATATTAACGAAAATTATAAAGAAAAGAAAGAGTGCGGGTAGTTATGCCTAATATTAAATTAAGTATATGTATATTATTAAGTATTAATGTGTATTTAGTAAATGTAAATAAATAGAAATAAATTATAAGAACAAATCCTTTTTTATTTTGAAAAAGATTCCAAAGGAAATTATCAACATTCCTATTTTATTAGTAAACAAAGTATGAAAAAATAAAATGGAAAATAAGTAATCCACATTCACGACATCTATGATTTATAATACCAATTTAACATTTAAACCGCATATTTGTAATAGAAGGCGATACTATTGGTTCTCACGTCACATATTTAAAGCATAAACCATTTTTTTGCAATGGCGCATGCGTAGTATCATTTGGTAGTTTTTAGTAGATTTTCAACCCGATTGTTGGTAGATTCTCCAAAAAATATTGGTACACACTGATTGGTAACCATAAAAATCATTCACCCACTCCTAAACTTTTATGTAAATATAGTAAATATTATTATCTAAATTCTGATGTGAGCCTTTGGTCCCATAAAATTTGAATTATGGATGTTTGGAATAGTATCAGTTACTCGTGTCGGCTGTTGAGTTTTAACTGATTATTGTTTTTCATATTGGCAGTTTTGTCACGTTTTGTGTTGGTTTAGTCATCAAAAATATAAAAGGTACGTGTAATACTAATTATTATTTTTACAGTTTTTATTTGTATCAATAATATGGACAAATTTGTTATAAAAAAAACAAACCTGTTGTTCGTCCACATTCTCCACAACCAAACAAAAGCAATATTCATGCAAAAAGACAAGTTTTACATGAATCTGACTCCGACTCAATTCCCGATTCTGTGCCTGATAGAAATTTTGATCAATGTTTAACCTAAATTACGAAAAAGAAGCTATACGAGCATAAATATAAAGCAGAGTGGGAGAATCATCAAGATTTCCGAAAATGGATAAAACCAAGCTCGCAAGGCGTTCACTATTTTAAATGTGAAATTTGTAATAAAGAATATATAGATGGTATAGCTGCTGTTTAAAAACATAGTTTATCAAAAAAACATATCAACAACATGAGTGCAATGCGTGGTCAATCAATGTCACGAAAAGTGTTTACTATTGCCTCAGATAAAATTATAAAACAAAATGAAATTAGAATTGCATCATTTATTGCAGAACATAATCTTGTAATTAACGTTTCTGATCATTTGACAGAACTTATCAAATCTACTTCTTTGTCTGGAATGGAGCCTAGTCAAATTTCTAAAATGTCTTGTGACCGAACAAAATGCATTGCAATAATCAATAACGTTTTAGAAAAGACAAGTTTTGAACACCTTATTTCTCAGCTAAAACTTAAAAATTTTTCATTGATGGTTGATGAATCCACAGACATTTCTTCAGATAAACATTCAGCCTTAGTAGTTCAATACAATAACAATTTTAAGATAAAAGATGAATTTTTAGGGCTCATGTTAGTTGAGACAGCCACTGCACAATATTTGTATATTATAATAGCCTTTTTTAACAGGTTGACTGCCACATAAAAATGTTTAAAAAAGTCCATGGTGCCAAGTTGAAAAAAGTGCATCTGGCAACCAACTGAAATACTTCCATTACTAATATTTCACCAATTTCATTTATTAGTCCCAATTTTTGAAAAAAATAGGTCAGCGGTCGAATACGACGGCCGGGGCGTAGGCGGCATACTTATTCCCCTGGTGCCAAGCGGTCGGTCGGACGGTCGTTCTGTTCATGATGAGACTTATTTTGTTGAGTGGTTGTTTTGACCAATATTTTATCAGTAGAGGTTTGATTGTTAGTAAGACAAGTAAGTTAATTGTGCTCGTGTTATTTTTAGAGTTAGATAATAGTAAAAACAATTATTATTTCTTGAAATAAAATGGGAAGTCGCTGTAAAATGATCGTTGGTATGGTTTTGGAAAGCAATGAACGTTCAGGTAAGATATAATTTTCATATTTTCATAATATCATATATTCCTATTATGTTTTCAGATGTAAATCATTGCATAGGATTACTGTTTGAAGTACGTACCTACACAATAAGCAAGATAATATTCTGAAAAATACACGTTTATTTATTAGTAGAATAACATAGAAATATGCTTTATTGTCATTGAAAGCTATATAGACAATATAAGATATCGAAAGATTTATAGCAAAAGTTTACAAAGAGTCAGAAAATAACAATAGCTAATACCATTTACTAAAATCATACAAATCGTCAATATAAATAAAAAATAATGAAGTAACACAAAACCAATTTATTGCAAAATTTAAATAAGTTGCAAATAATTTACGTTTTTTTTTGACAGTTTCACGGTTAAAAATTTTGTTTTTTTTTTTCAGATGACGAAGCTAATGATTTTTCCTTTGATTCTGACCTAGACCCTCTGTTCTTACCGTCCAGCGATGAAGAAATTCTATATAGCTCCGATGGGTCAGAAGCGGAAGAAGAAATAAATTTGAAAAATAAACGTAGAAAGCTAAACACTCTTGTTAAAAAAAGGGAAATTGGTAATGAGCCATGCTGTTCTAAGTCACTTTCCAGCCTCGATAACATTAACAAAGAAATACACTCTTTGGGTGAAAATTCAAAAAATATTATCCAACTACAGCCTTTGGAATTGAACAGCGCTATTTCCTCGGAAGAATTAGATGACTTTTTTCAAGTTACAATCGATCAACAAAACCAACAAAACATATTATCATTTGAGCAAAATGAAGATCACCAAAGCCAGGAAAATTCTGCTGATGGATACGAACAACTCTCATGGAAAAAACCTATTGGCAATCCCAAAATTTTCAACTATTCTGCGGAAGCTGGATTACAGGCAAATTACGCTGCAGCTCTTATAAAAAAATTGTCCCTCTATAATTGTTTTCGAATTTTCGTAGACGATGAAATTATAGATGAGATGGTTAATCAAACTAACTTGTATGCCACCCAGATTTTGTGCGATACTGATATCAGTAACGAATCTAGACTACATCGATGGGTTCCAACCACCAGAAAAGAATTGATACAATTTATTGGCCTTGTAGGTTATATGGGACTTGTGAGGCTGCCTTCTATTGACAAATACTGGAGCACTGACAATTTCTACAAAAATTGTATGGTTCCGAAAATTATGCCTAGAAACCGATTTCAGCTCCTTCTAAGAATGTGGCACTTATTCGATAATACCTCGTGTCCAGATGGTGACCGCCTGCACAAAGTCAAACCATTGCTAGATAAACTTATTAAAAACTTTCAAGCAGTTTATACACCAGAGCGTATATTCTGTATTGATGAGTCTGTTATTCCTTTCCAAGGTCGTCTAGTAATGAAACAGTACATACCGCAAAAGACGCATAAGTATGGAGTTAAGCTTTTTAAGCTTTGTAGTGACAATGGCTACACGTGGAATATAAGGATTTATGCAGGTAAGGAGAAAAATAAAGGTAACGCTTCCGTACCAACAAATGTAGTGATTAACCTATCAGAAAACCTTTTGAATTCGGGACGTACGATAGTAGCCGATAACTACTATACAAGCCTAGAGTTAGCTAACATTTTACTTGACAAGGAAACTCACTATATTGGGACGCTAAGAGCAAATCGTCGTGGAAACCCAAAAGAAGTAATAAATAAAAAATTGAAAAAAGGGGAAACGTTTGGGTTGGAAAACGAGAGAGGCATCTGCGTTTTGAAGTGGAAGGATAAAAGAGATGTCTTATTACTATCTACTAAACACACTACCGAAAAGATGAAAATAACTGAATTTAGAGAGCATGTAATAAGTCGCTCTTAAGTTATGAAGACAACATTGAGTCACAGAATGATTCCGAAAAGGAACAACAACAAATACGAACTACAAGGAGATCGATGCAAACTCATACTTTGGTGAAAAAAGAAGGACCATATGATAAAATAAAGAAATACTGTAAAGGTTGTTATAAAGAGAAGATTCGGGGAAAGATAACAAAAAATCAGGTCAAAAAAGTAGTAACTTACCGTGACACTTGTGAAGGTCAACCACACCTTTGTTTAGATTGTTTCAACAAACATCGATATAACAAATAACCGATAATTTTTAATTTCTTTTGTGTTCTTATTTAACTTTTGTATGTATTTCAGTTTGTAATGGATATTTTTTATAGTTTTATATTTTTTACTCGAAATAAAGATATGTCAAAATTTCAATATCATTTTAGTCTCCCCTAATTCCTCCTCCCTCCCACCCAACATTCTTGATAAAAACGGATAATAAACCAGTAACGCACCTATTTTCGATGACAGAACCTACCTCGAAACTCACGAGAATCAGATTAGATTTAGAAGAATACGATTTTGAGATAGAGTATATAACAGGGAAAAATAATTACGCGGACAGCCTTTCGAGAATATCAACGAACCAGCTAAAAGACTTATACATAGACAACAATCATATATTAGCTATAACCAGAGCTCAATCAAAGAAGATAGCGGAAAGAGCAGAGCACAGGGAGACAGAAGAGGAAATTATATTACAGCATAAAACCCACAAGCACACAGTAAGAAAGGTACTAAATAATATGGAGGCGCATAGACTACCAATTTTGTCTTTTGGAGTAAACCGGGTCTCACCAAGACTGAGCATTCGGGTCAAAAACAAAATCAAATGCAGTAAGAGCATGACCACAGGATTCCATCACTTTGATTTAGGTCAATTGTTGGTACAGCTTGATCAGCTAGCGGTAGAGAATGCAATAAGTAAAGCAAAAATATATGTAAATGATATTATTTTTAAATTGTGCACAATTGATGAATTTATAAACGAAGGAAATAAAATATTGAAAAATGTAGAAATATACATATGCGAAGTACCAGAAATCATAGAAGATGACCAAGAAAAACTGAGAATAATAGAAGAATACCATAATCACCCGATGTTTGGAGGTCACGAGGGAAATAATAGACTTGTAAAGAAACTAAAAGCGAGATTCAGATGGAAGAACATGGAAAAGGACATACGTAAATATATTAAACATTGCCATAAATGCCAAATTAATAAACCAAAAAGATTACATGTCGAAGAATTTGTGATATCGGACACTTCGTCAAAACCATGGGACATAGTGTATATAGACACGATAGGTCCATTCCCTAAAAGTAATGAAGGCAATCGATACTGTATTACAATGCTTTGTGAACTGACGAAATACGCAGTAAGTATTCCAGTACCTAATAAAGAAGCCGAAACGATAGCTCGTGGAATTTTTGATAATTTCATACCAACATACGGAGTCATGAAACAGATTAGAACGGATCAAGGCACGGAATACAAAAATGAAATAATGAATGAATTAACTAAAATGCTAAAGATCACACACAATTTTTCAACGGCATACCACCCTCAGTCAATAGGGAGTTGTGAGAAGCTACATAGGACACTAAATGAATACGTAAGATCATTCATAGACGAAAACAAGGAAAATTGGGACCAGTGTTGCAGAATGTTCACATACTGCTACAACACTACCCCTAATGCATATCACGGCTACACACCTTTTGAATTGTTGTATGGTCGGAAGGTAAATTTACCAGAAGATCTCACAAAGGAAGTTCAACCATGCTATAACATAGATGCCTATTATAATGAGCTCCGATATAAACTACAAATTACACACGACAGAGCTAAAACATTCTTAATAAAGCACAAAAAGGAAAGACAAGACGCAAGCAAGCAAATCGCAGCACCTCAACATTATAAAATAGGAGATCTAGTCCTGCTCAAAAGAGAAGAAAATAATAAGTTTGATAGTCTTTATGTAGGTCCTTTTGTCATAACAGAAGTAAATAATGTTAACTGTAAAATTAGGCTAGATACCGGAAAGATTAGGGAGGTGCATAAAAACAGATTATACGCTTACAATCAGTAGACATAAGTGAACAATATTAGTGATATCGCGGGAAAAGTGACAGAGCAAATGAACAATCGCGGCGTAAACAAATAATCGAATAGGGCTAACTAATAAACTATTTTTATCACATGTTTTAGATTTAAGATAATGTACATGTATACAGTAGCATAGGTAAACAGTACTTATTTGAGGTTGAAAAATTTCTCTTCTTCCTAAGGGAAAGGGAGAGGACATCCATAAAATAGCCTCGATTAGAATGTGTAAAGTCAGCAGAATTATGAATCGCCGACGCAAATTTGTCGTAGGTTATATAAAACAAACTTGACCCACTAATGAACGACTGCTGACTGTTGCAAGGTCTATTATAAAAGAGACAACGACTTTTATTTTGGGGATCAGAACTAAATTAACGTCAAGTTAGCAAGTTGGTGTAACGCGTATCAGTAATTATGAACTAGTCTCTTAGCAACGTCAACTAAGTACTGAATATAATTAAAATAAGTAATGTTAAGAAAAGAGTGTACAGTTGTGTTCTAAATAAATGGTCATCAAATATAACAACCCCATCATTTACCATAAAAGTAATATCCCCTATAAAAATAATTTAGTAGAATTTGCTGCCGATGGAGCAAATGCGATGATGGGGCCGCATAATTCTCTGAAAACTCTTTTGGTTAATGACGTTCCTGATCTATACGTCATAAAATGTATTTGCCACTCTTTAGCGCTGTGTGCCTCTTATGCGTGTGAAAAACTACCGAATGATACCGAGAAGCTAGTTAGAAATATTTATTCATATATGCATCATAGTTTTAAAAGGCAATCAGAATTCAAAAAATTAAGGACAAGTATTAAGGGCAAATGAAATTAACGATATGCTAAACAATCCATTAAATAAAATCTATCTTCTCTTTCTTGAATACATATTACCAACTTTTACAAATCTAAATTTAGAATTCCAATCTTAAACTCCAAAAATGTACAATCTCTACCCCCGAATGTCTAGTGCCTGTAAATTTTTATAGTTGTTTGCCAATTTTAAGTTGTTTTATAAAACCAGATTACCTAAAAAATACAGATTTAGAAAATATCCAGTACCGCGACTCACAAAACTTTCTTTCGCTTAATGAAATTTACTTAGGTCCTAAAGTAGCTGCAGAATTGACCAATCACCATTTAACCGAAAATGTAAAAAATAATGTTAAAACAAAATGTCTGGATTTTTATATTGAAGCAGTTAATCAGATTCATAAACGGTTTCCTTTCAATTCTCGTGAAATAAAAATTCTTCAGTTACTGACTGTATTGAGTCCGCCAAATATTAAAAAACAGAAAGTATCGGTACCCTAGGCTTAATGTTCCTAAATCTGGTTAACGACATTAATACTTCAGATAGAGAGTTTAGAGAATTAAAATATTCAAACTTTGATTTCTACTTAAATGAAGATGAATTTTGAAAGAAAGTGTGTAACTCCAAAAAAGGTGACAATAGTCTTGTCTTTCCAGAACTTACAAATTTTGTAAATATCGTATTTACATTACCACACAGTAGTGCAAGTGTGGAAAGATTATTTTATGAAATTAACTTGAACAAAACAAAACTGCTAAATAAATTAGGCTCAAACACAATAAGTGGAATTTTGCATACCAAAAGACTAATTTCCCTAAATGATAACAACTGTTTTAACGTTTCTATAACTACAGATATCATTAAGAAGCATAATAATAATATGTATAAATAATTTTTTCCGATTCAAGAACTTCTTAATTTTTCTTATGTAAAGAACTTATTGTTAGTTACTATTTTTTTAGTTTGTATAATTAAAACATCGTATTAGGTTTTATTCTAATTGTTGTATTTTGTATAATTAAATTGTTGTATTATCTGGTGATTTTTTGCAAAATCTGGCAACTTTTGAAGCAAGTGTCTGGTGATTTTTAGTTTTTTCAGCAGCAGCCGTAAGACGTGTTTGTTCCTCGTAACAAAAGCTAACATAATTTGTAAATGTTATCAATAAAGATTACTAATTCCCTATAAAAGTATTATTATGACGAAGACGTGTAGATCTCAAGACGATATAAAAACGAGACCTACAATTGGGGGCTCAACCGGGATGATGAGATAATAAGATGATACACCCTTAGTGAATTTGTTTTAGGACGACGATCTTACTATATGGAGACGAAATTTCATTTTTAAGCTGACGACACATTAGACAAGGTATAAAAATATCAATTAATAATATAGCTGATCATACCTGTACGAGACGTTGCGTGAGAAGGTCCCTGGAAACATACCATCTCCATGGCAACATACCATCTCCATGGCAACGTCGGCGGGTAGTTTGAGAGAGCTTTAGCTCTGAATATTGCTGTTCATAGTTCGTCTTAGGAGAAGCCCGTCCGAAAAACCAACGAAGTCTGGTGGCAGTGGACAGAGTCTAGTAGTAGGGGGTTACAGTAGAATATACTGGCCCCAGAAATTTTTCTTTGCCTGGCAAAACCACTCAGGAACAAGTGCGAGTACGACGATGCTTTTACTCTGTGATAGACGTCCATCGTGGGACCATATAGCAGCGTGTTAACCGCGCGGTAAGTATAGCCACTTTCAAACCCTACAGAGTATACGTTAGTAGAGCCAGCCTTTTTTTTTCGGGGGGGTTTTTACGGCCCCCTGGCTCCGTGAGGCTGCGGAGTCTGCTAGCGGTCTATGCTCTGTAGAATCCAGTCCCCTCGAAAATGCCTGGTTCAACCAGGTCTGCCCTTTCAACCCGGTCTGTGACTAGGTCACACACCGCGGCACTAGCTGCAAACCCATACGTCTCCCTCATTCATGATGAAGATTCCCAAACGTTCGATATCCCTGAGATATCAGATAATTCTTATAACCCATACTTCGCTGCAAAAGAACTCATGGATCTCAAGAAAACATCATTCTGTTGTGAGTATGCTAAAAATTGATATTCCAAATTTATATATCATGAAATGTATATCGATGACTTAATCTGCAAACAAGCTAACTTCACTTTTTTCGTAATATCGTTTTATTTGTGTATTGCTTTCTTTACCCAGTTATATATCAGTTCAAAAACCGCTAACTCCTAATTTTTATCGTATGCCTTTCAAATAGCCTGCCCAAAAACAAGCTACCTCCATGCATAAGACCCCAACTACGGTAAAAGCGCCAACTCCGTGTTGCGCCAACCGTTAGAAAGTAGTTTAAACATGGAATCGTGCCCAAATGGCTGTTATCAAAACAGTCGCTTTATGATTATTATGTTTCGGACTGGTGTTCTACAAACAACGTATTGCCTGTATCGGTGGCAAAATTTAATAACACTTTAGATACGGAAAACATATCATTATTTCATCCTTAAAAAGACGCCTGCGAAAAATGCACGTCATATAAATTGGGTTTTGTATCTGAAGATGAATACAAGAAACACACAACAAGAAAAGAGCCGGCTCGTGCTGAAAAAGAAAAGAATAAAAACTGAGAAGATTACGTATTTGCAGATAATGTTCAGGCTTTGCTACAGCACCAAAATCTAATGTATCATCACTGTATTACAAATCTAAACTTAATGTGCATAACTTTTGTGCATTGGATTTAAAAACTAAGAAAGCATACTGCTTTTTATGGAATGAGACAGGTGGAAAGGTGGAGTTTCCGCTGAAGAATTTGCTTTTGTCATTTCATACTTTCTTGTAGATAAAGTTCTACCACAAATCTTGGACACCATTGACAAAAAAGTAGTGATTTACAGCGACAGATGCGCAGCTTAAAATCGAAACGTTAGGGCCTCAAATGGTTTGATAAATGTGGAGATGACCAGGAACATCGTTATTGAACAGAAGTACCTTGAAGTAGGTCACACATAGATGGAGGTAGATTCTATGCATGCCTCAATAGAAAAAAAACTTCGAAATAAAATTATTAATGTACCTGCTAAATACATTGGTATTTGCCGAAGTGCTCGCAAACATCCAAAACCATACTACGTTGAATAATTAGCACATTGATTTTTAAGTCGTTTAAAGATGTCAAATTTCTTAAATCCATTTGACCTGGAAAAATGAAGGGGAATCTCGAGGTAAATTTTTTTTCTTCACCTTTGACAGGTAAGGTAGTAAATATTTTTAATTTTTCTTTTTAAGGTTAATAAAATCAGAGCCCTAAAATATACGTATTTTATAAAGTAAATTTTGAAGAAGAATGGAAGTTACTTCCCCAACGGCGTGAAAAAATGACTAATGACTAAACGATTAATTATTATTAACACCAACCATTAAAATAAAGAATTAAGATTTAGTAATTAACCGTAAGTATAATTATTCATGAACTGAACGGTTTTATGTTCATACTGAAAAATTTGCCTAAATGGAGTTGGCTTTTTTGCAGATTAAGCCATCGATATGTCACTCGTTTCATTTGTGCGCTTGTTACGCTTGTCAAAAACTCCCAAAACACGTTGAAGATCTGACTAGAGACATTTTTAATTATTTTAGTTCAAGTCCGAAAAGAATTGCCGACTTATATCGACGATTATCAATTATTTTGCAATATTAAAATTCACAAAATTCTTCACCCTTCACAAACAAGATGGTTGTCAGTACACCAGGTTGTACACCGAATATTGGAACAATTATTTTTTACAACTGCTGTTGCCGAAGGTGATGTCTCGGCTGCAGACAACATTCTTCAAAATTTAAATAATTCCTTAAATAAACTTGTTTTGTTATTTCTTGATTATGTTTTGCCATTTTTTAATAACTTGAACCGTGAGATGCAATCCGAAGCTCCAAAATAACATGTCTTGTATGCTAATATTGATTTTAAAAATCCAAGTAATTTTGTTCAGTTAGACAATTTATATTTGGGGACGAACGAATTAAATCTAAGTAATGAACATGTCAATGTTTTTTAAAGTTCGCTGCTTAGATTTTTATATTGAAAGTTGCTCTCAGGTAGTTGCACAGTTTCTCATAAAAAATAATCCAACCAAATTGTTTAATTTTATCGATCCTGTAATTGTTAAAAGTGGGTCTATAAGTTCTATTTCAAATGTAAGTTCACTTTTTCCAAATATAGTACCTAGGCAAGAATTGCAAGATTTAGATTCTGAGTGGAGATTACTTCGTAATAATGAGCTTTGTCAGACATTTAGTGACGATGTTTATGAATTTTGGACATGTGTGAAGTAAATTTCTCAAAGTGATGGTACACACGTATTCATCCTCTTAACTAAATTTGTGGAAAATATGTTATGTCTTACACATTCTTCTGCAAATATAGAAAGAATTTTTTCCGCCATTAACTTTATGAAAACAAAACAAAGAAATCAGTTAAGCACAGAAACAATTACAGGTCTGTTACACACAAAAACTTATATTAATAGGAACAATTGCTTCAGTTTTCCAATTGAAAAAAATTACTCATATGTATGAATGATACATTAAAAAATATACAAGAAAATGAGTAAAAATATAAAGTATTGTTATAGTAAAAAAACACAGTATAATTTATATGTAATAAAATGTAGCTATAGTTTATAGTCCATCTAATTTACAAACCGTTGCACGTCATGGGCGTCATAGTCCGTGACATCACATGATACCAACACGAAATATTTAGGCGGTAGGTGTGTTCTTTTTTAGAATCACTTTGCCGAGTACACTGGCATTACAGCCACTAGACATATTTTATTATATACGCGTAGAAATAATATTTAAAGATTTCTATTAATGTTAACTTAAAGAAATACACAATAATATGTTTCATTTAATTTGTATAATTGCATTATAAAGCGTTTTTATGAAGAACATTTGTTCGGAACACACTGTAACTGTAATCGAACGAACAGGGCCGACGCTACCATGTGTGCCAGTCCACTGATGATAATACTTTTTTAAAACGAAAATAAATTCAAATAATTAAATAGTAATGATTGAGATAATTCTGTGACTTCCAATATTCCAAACAATAATACTTATTCAGTACGTGATAATACTCAAATGCGTTTCATTTATCATGTATACTTCTTTTTTTCATCCTAATCTAAAAAAAAAATGTCAGAAAATATTATTTATTGTATAAACTGCCGCCCTTTTGTAGGTACAGTCATAAAGCAGTTTTGGGAATACTTTTTAATTCAAAGCGGCTGGCGGCTTCCGGACTTCGGTTATTTGAGATTTCACACGTAGATACTTTACAAGAATTTAGGCAAGTGGTTGTAAAGTTTCTGTTATAATATTGTTGCTATGGTTATGTTTATAGATGGGTTATTATGTCTTATGTTCAGTCTTAGTTGAGAATTCGATGAATTTAGACACGCTTTTGATAAACGATTTTGTTTGTGAAATATAGTAGTGCACCTGTTTCTTTTGCACAGCAGGTACTGTATTTCGAAGTAAGGTTGAGATCAGAGCAATTTTATTCTTATATGCGTTACGGCTACATATTATTTGGAGAATCATTAGTTGGACAACTTATTTGCAGTGTTTTTGGATTTATTTTGTTAGAGGACAGATATTTGGACCTCTGATAGTTGTAAAGCTTATATATCGGTTACAATTCATATTATTTACAATGAGAAAACATGTTCTTATAATATTGCAACCAGAGAAATAGTAGGATCTCATACAGGAGAAAATATAGGACATGTTTTAAGCGAAGCGTTAGAGGAATGGCTTCGACTGTTGTTTCTGATAACGGCGCTAATATCAAAAAAGCAATTAATGAGTTTGTAAAAAAATACCATCATCCATGCGTAGCACATACTCTAAATCTAAGTGTAACAAATACTATAAAGACAAATGAAGTTTTTAATACAATTTTAAAAAAATGCAGATCTCTAGTGAGTCACTTTAAACATAGCGTTGTGGCAACAGAAAAATTAAAAAATACACAAATTCAAATGAATGCTCCTATTTTAAAAGTCAAGCAAGATGTGGTAACAAGATGGAATTCTTGTGTAATTATGATTGAAAGACTGCTAAAAATTAAAGATTCACTGGCAGTGTGTATAGCAAATCTCCCAAGTGCACCAGAAGGTTTGGATGCTTCTGAATGGTTAATTCTTGAAGACTGTGCAAATATACTAAAAGCACCTGAAAAATTAACTACAGTTCTTTGTGGAGAGCAGTATCCCACACTGGCATTAATAATTCCACTAGTAAGGGGACTTCAACATTCCTTACAAAAGATTGTTCCTAAAATTGAGTGTGGCCAAATGTTGAAAACTAACCTCATAGAAGTAATTTTTAGACGTCTTGGATATTTGGAACAAAATAAGATAGTTGCCAAAGCCACCTATCTAGATCCCCGATTTAAGAAACTTGGATTTGGTGTAGAGCAAAACGCGAAAAATGCAGAGCAATGGATTTCAGAAGAACTTTCCCATTTAATAAATTCAAAACAAATTGCAGAAGCAGGTAATTTTTTTTATCTTTTATTATATATTAATTTGATTTTATTGTGTAACTGTTTTTAGCTGCTACAAGTTCAACAGAATTGGAAGCTACAGCGCACTCTCCGCAACATAAGAGCGATTCCGAAGATATTTGGGCATTTTTCGATTATAAATTGAAAAAAGTACAAAATAGCACTTCTAAAACTAGTTCAGCTTTAGTTAGTATCAAGCAGTATCTACAGCTGCCATACTTAAAAAGATTGGATAATCCACTGGACTTTTGGAAAAAACATAAAATCATGTTTCCAGAACTGTACGACCTAGCTTTAAAATATCTTTGTATACCAGCTAGTTTAGTTCCATCGGAAAGAGTATTTTCAAAGGCTGGTCAGCTCACTAATGTTAGGAGAAATCGGTTATTACCAAAAAATTTAGATATGATAATTTTCTTAAACAGTGCTGGTATATAAACAATTTTTTTCGTATTATTCAAACTTTTTTTAATTATTTTTTAGTATCTCATTTAGGTATGATCTGACGTAAGTACATTATATTTTTTAGTTATTTTCGTTTATATTTATAATTCTGCACCGTAATATATTTTAAAATATATTACATATACCCATATTCTACATATATCCATAACAGACTTTATTTTTAATTTAACGATGACGATGCTCAGCGTCAGCGATTATCAGTAATTTTATATTGCATAAAATAATTTTGAGAGAGGAGATTCGATTAACATAAAATATCATATAACTCGTTTTTTGCAGTCGATACCGTTGTATTGTACTCGAGTACACAATGAATACTTTTAAGTAACGATGCTCAAGCGTCACCGATTATAATATTCTGTAGTTGTAGTCCACAATCGTTGGCCGACAACATGTACTCGTTCTGAATTCGATTCCGGTATATTTGTCCTCGAGTACAATGAATACTTTCAAAAATCGAATACTTTTCGATTCATAGTATCCGAGTACCCCATCACTAATGTAGACTTTACACTACATGATTTTATCACATGACAAAATCATATGACATTTGTTATGATTCCTCGTTTCTATGATGTTTTAAAAAATCGTGTTTACACTGAACGATAAAGCTGTGACTTATGATATGAGTGACAATTAGGTTATGTTGATTTTTCTTTTGTTTATTTATCATCATAAAGATATTAGACACAGTGGTATAGGTACCAACTATTAGATTTATAAAGTATTATAATGGAAAATGAATATTTGCTTGCATTGGCTTCTTGCCTTTTAATAGTAATACGCCGGCAACAACTGCTTACAGCTAATAGTAAGAAAAAAAATATCAGACGCCTTTGGGCTCGCAGGTGGCTCTTACGAAGAGATAGTGGACGGGGTATATCAAATTTAGTGCTTAGGGAATTAAAATTCGAAGACCCAGCAAATTTTAAAAAAATTGCGAGAATGTTTATCTGTTAAAACAAGGTTAGTACAAGTTAGCAAGTACAGTTTATTAAAAAGTAAATATTGTGTCACTTATTTTAGGCTGTTGGTGACATTGAGATATCTAGCAACAGGAGAGACATTTAGAAGTCTTGGTTATGCCTTTCGCATGTCTGTACCCCCATTATCAAAATGTATTCCTGAAACAGTTGATGCAATATATGCAGTATTAAAGCCAGATTATTTGAAAACACCAACAAACAAAGATGAATGGTTAAAAATTGCAGACAGATTTGAAAAGGAATGGAACTTCCCCATGTGCTTAGGCAGCCTTGATGGAAAACATATTGCTTTTAGGGCAAGAAAAGCTGATGGATCTTATTATTTTAATTACAAGCATTTCAATAGTATCATTTTAATGGCATTAGTAGATGCAGACTATAATTTCATTTATGTTGATGTTGGTTGCAATGGTCGAGCTAGTGATGGAGGTGTATACAACAATAGTTCCCTATATAAAGCAATTGAAAACAACTTGCTTGACATTCCTGAAGATGCAGTTTGGCCAAAGAGTAATATCAAAGTGCCATATGTTTTTGTGGCAGATGATGCATTTCGATTATTAACCCATTTAATGAAACAATGTGGGCAAAGATGTAGTCAAAATGAGAAAGTTTTTAATTATAGATTAAGTCGGGCTAGAAGAGTAGTAGAAAACGCCTTTGGGATGCTTGCCAACCGTTTTCAAGTATTTCAAAAAGATATCAATTTGGATGTTGAAAAAGTGCAGAATATTACACTGGCATGTTGTGCACTTCATAATTACATCAAAGCAAAGGATGGAAAAAACAATTCTTGAAAGACATTGACAATGAAAATACAGGAAATGTAACACTAAGTCAAGGTGCTTGGAGATCCAATGCTTATATGACAAATTTAGAAAAATCAAATGTAAATAGATCTGCTGATGAACCATTAGAAATAAGGAAACGTTTTATCAACTACTTTAATAATGAGGGTTTTGTGCCCTGGCAATGGGAGGCAATTAAAAAATTTAACTTCAAAATTGATATAAAAGTTATTATGCAATGGGTCTATTTAAGTTGGAACCACACGAAAAACTATTATGTAACAACCAAATATTTTGTAGCTGTTATATACTGTCTATGTGTTTATAATTATTTTATAATTTTTTTATAGTGTTAACCTGTGTTAGTGTCATTATATTGAAAGGTAGATGAATAAAATACAAAAATAAAAATTATGTTAAATTATTTTTTATTCAGAACAAACTTCAAACACAATCGTTTCATGTTTTTCTTACCAATTTAACCATTTCTTCTTTGTTTTATACAATAGATTGTTAATACATATCATGTTTCAGGTCCGCTATGTGTTCTTCATCGACAATGCTCTTCATTTCATTTGCCAAATAGTCTGTAAATGATTGGTGCTTACCAGCTGAATATGTTTTTTGCTTGATGTTATTCTGAATACTTTGTAATGTTGCTACAGCTTCAGACATTACTGGGTCTGAACTATTTTGCACTCTTGCTTTTTTTTTGGAAATGGGAGATGATGTGGATGTTGATGCTATGCTTAGCGATTCTTCATTATCTAAATTTGTTTCATTGGCTTCAAGTTCCACAATGTCGTCAACCTGTAATTGTAAATAAAGACAATTAACATTTTAAAATTATTTACCATTTCTGTTCCATAATCAGTGAGCTGTTTGAGTTTTCTTTTAATATTTGTGATATTTCATTAAAATTGTTTCTAATTTTATTTATTATGTTGCCAATATACAATAAATTGTTAATCACACAAACTATGAATTTTCAACAGATTTGATCGTTTAATTTGTCAAAAGTAGCTACTGATATTTGAATATTTATTTAAAAAATGTTTCGACACTGAAGGTCTTAAAACAAAGAGGATACAGTAAGTAAAAAATAAAAACAAAATAAATAGCTGAAGAAGGCAGCAGTAATTTCACCAATGCTTCATAGGGAAAAGCTCTTGTCTTTATTGATTTGTACTAGTATTATTTTAGGTCAAATTTACTACTGTAATGGGGTATAGACATAAGTATATGTAAATGTCAAAATTATTTTTTTTTCTTCAATGGCATTTAATATGCAAAACAAAATATGGTAATTATTTAGTAGGCCGGAACGCCTTAAAAATGCCAAATTTTTTGTGAACTTGGCCGAAAAAGTGAAAAAACCTCAAATTTTAATATTTTCTTTGCTTTAAACTAGTAAAAGTGCCCAAATAATCTAAAATACAGAAAAAATAACAAAAAAAGTACTATGAATAAAAAAAAAATTACATAAAAAGCAAAGAAAAGTATATATACATGTCTTAATAAAAAAAATGTAACGGTAAAAGTAGAAAACATACTTGTAAGTCCAGTGTACTGTTTGTTAAGTCCAGTGTACTTTTTGTTTTGCGTGTCTTAATATGTGGTATCAGAAATAACAGTTTTTCTAAAAACCAAAGTGAGGATTCTGTTATTTCTTCAGTCCCTGCCCCTGATTTCTGGTATGATTGAATTCTGGCATTCTCATATGCAAACTGCTGCCTCAAATTCGCAATTTTCTTTTTAATGTCTTCGAATTCAATATTATTATTTATTTTTTTAATTTCTCCTAATATTTTTAGTAATGCCTCGTTACGAGCATGTTTATTGCTGTAAAATTTATGTTTAGTGTCATACAGACATGGATTCATTTCATATTGATCGATCAATACTAGAGAAAGCTCACGAGTCCAGTCAATCTACAAAAGAAAACATCAAGGTTCATTATTTTTATATTTTTTGATGGAATATATTATGACATACCTTATTTCCCATTTTTGCACCCAACAAAATGTCACTATAATAAATGAACCTATTATATTATGTTATACTAAATTAAAAATAATTAATAAAGAAACTAAAACTACGACTAAGAAGACTATAAAACACTAAACTAAGAATAAAATAAACCAAATAATTGAAAAATACGACAGAATAGCACAGATAAGACAATAGGCTCAATATCAAACCACCAAACAACAATAACAAATAAATGAATCAGATCATAGGGATATCGATGTTGTCTCTGGGGGAACGGAATTTCATTAAATTGACATTGAAATTGACATAAGAATAAGGCGCGATATTTAAATATGTTGGTGCTACCGGTATTATTACCGAAAATCATATGATTTTATCATGTGGAATAGGTACCGTCCTATTCTCCTGTGACAAGCTATGACGAGTCGCATGACAGCGCTTATGACAAAATCATATGACAAATCACACAGTGTAAACACGGAAATTGACTTTATGACCAAATCATATGACAAATCACATGATAAATCATGTAGTGTAAAGTGTGTATAATGTGTATTGTCAATGGATTTAGAAGCCATTAAAGTCTGCCCGTTCGTCACAGCTAGTGCAATTTTTTATAAAACAAAATTATCATGCCACAACTTCACTGTGTATGACTTAGTTAGTCATCATAGTACTTGTTTTTGGTTTACAGAGGTCGAAGCAGACATGACTGCTTCTACTTTCGCAACTTGTATAATAGAGTATTTGACCGAACACTGTCATAATGTAAAGGGTAGTTTGATAATTTATAGCGATGGATGCACATACCAGAACCGGAATGTGGTGTTGGCAAACGCACTCTTGCAATATTCCGTGGAAAAAGGGATTATAATTATGCAGAAGTATTTAGAGGTAGGACACACGCAAATGGAATGTGATTCGGTCCATAGTTGTATCGAAAGGCAGTTAGTTAAAGGGACGTGACATTCATTTGCCAAGCGATTTTATACGAGACTAAAAGAGCACGAAAGAATCCATTTCCATATGAAGTCAAACAAATGCAGTATACCGATTTTCTTGATTATACTTCAAAGAAGAATCATCGATACTCATCAATTAGACCTGGAAAAGTGAGTACCTACCTGTTATGTTGAGATAAATAATATGTAAATATTTCTAACTATTATTATTATTATTTCATAATAATTGTTACTTTTAGGCAGCAGGCGATCCTACAGTAAATGATATACGAGCCTTAAAGTATGTTCCAGAAGGAACTATTTACTATAAATTAAACTTTGACGATGACTGGACTTTGCTACCTCAAAGACCAAGACTTGTTAAGTTACCGGTTGTTTGGCCTCAGATGAACAAAGAGAGAAGGAAAATAAAATATGAAAAATATTGTCACCTTCAACAACTGAAAGAAGTAATTCCCGTAGACTGCCACACATTTTATGATACGTTACCTCATTTTGATAAACGAGCCGTTGAAAACCAGAGTGGTCTAAGTCAAGAATTTCATGTTTCGCGTTTTCTCGGTATATAATTCTGTTTAACAGTGTTCTATTTTGCTACAAAATTTGAAAAATATTAGTGCATCCGTTCACTCACAGATGACACTACTGTGATATATGTCAAATGCTATGAAGGTTGCCGTTTTAAGGCAAAATGGTCTAAGTCTGACTTGGACCATTCTGCCAGAAATTCTGTCACGAATTTTTTATAAGTGTCACGTTTGCTTGTAGTAAAATGAGTTCTAGTGAATCTGTAAATGAACCGTTTAGTGCTAGTGATAGCGAGTACGAGCCAGAAAACAATGACGATTCAACAGAATCTGATTCTGATAGCGGTAAGTTTATTTTTTTTATTTCCTTTTATAACCTCAAATGTGTGAATAGCAGTATTTTATTTGCACGTTTGATTCAGCTGACAAACGTTCGAAGTTAAAATTGGGCGAGTACAAGCCAGAAAACAATGACGATTCAACAGAATCTGATTCTGATAGAGGTAAGTTTATTTTGTTATTTCCTTTGATAACCTCAAATGTGTGAATAGCAGTATTTTATTTGCACGTTTGTTTCAGTTGACGAAAGTTCGAAGTTAAAATTGGGATCAACTACCAAGCACGTCGGCAGAAAACGAAATAGAGAGCCAAGTAAACACATCAAGAATGTTCGAAAAGAAAAAAGAAACTGTGGGGAACAATATGTGTCTACATCTAATAAGGTGGTAAAAGCGAAAGAGTTTCATAACAGGGAGTGTACGTGCAAGGGCAAATGCATTCAAAAAATTTCTCAGGAAGAAAGGAAAGCTATCTTTACAAATTTCTGGAACATAGCTAATTTTTCAGCACAAAATGCTTTTCTAGTTGGTATTGTAAAATTGTCTAAACCAGCCACTCACCGTCCAAGAAATGGTACAAGGCAGAAAAAAGCAGTATCCTACACTTATGTCCTAAATACCCCGAAAGAGTCTCATAAAGTGTGCAAAATGTACTTTTTGGAAACCTTTGCAATAAGTAATGGTAGGTTAATGCGTGCATTAAAAAAGGGGGAGATATCATTTCCTGGTGAAGATTTACGGGGCAAACACGCACCTAGCAATAAAACTCCTGAAGGAAATATACAGTTAGTACGCGATCACATAAACAGCTTTCCTTCTTATGAATCTCATTATACACGAGCTCATAATCCTAATAGAAAGTTTTTAGATCCAGAGCTCAATGTACGTACAATGTATACCCTGTACAAAGAGAAATGTGTAGAAGATCCTGTGTCAGAAAGTTTATACAGACAAATTTTCCATCGCGATTTCAATCTTCACTTTCACGTACCATTAAAAGATACATGTGTTAAGTGTGACAAATACAAAAATCAGGTGACCCAGGAAAAGGACGAGAATACGAAGAAAGTGCTTCAATCACAATACGAGCTGCATTTACGGCGCAGTGAAAAGGTCAGAGCTGCTTTGAAAGACGCTAAAATTACAAGCATACGTGAAAAAGGGAGAGTGTGTGCATTCACGTTTGATTTAGAAAAGGCCTTACCGGTTCCAACTTTGACTTGCTCTGTAGCCTACTATAAAAGAAACATGTATGTGTACAATTTGGGTATTCACGAGTTTAGCGACGAAGACAAGGTGTTCCTGTATACCTGGGATGAAACTATAGCCTCTCGAGGAGCACAAGAAATAGGATCTTGTATTCGAAAGCATGTTCTAGAAAATGCAAAGGACGCAAGACACATCATTGCATTTAGTGATGCCTGTGGGGGGCAGAATAGGAACTTTAAACAGTGTTTGTTTTGGTTGAAACTCATTGCAGATTCCGATAATTTGGAAATGGTAGACCATAAGTTTATGGTATCCGGACATTCCTTTCTCCCGAATGATCGTGATTTTGGTGTAATCGAACAATACGCAAAGAATAGAGTGAAGTATGTGCCGGACGACTGGTACAGTGTGTTTGAGAAGTGCCGCACAAAGAAACCGTATCGTGTTTGCAAGATGAACGGAAATAATTTTGTATCGTCACAAAACCTGGAAGCAGCTGTTACCAGAAGAAAGAAAAATGAAGATAACGCGCCAGTATCGTGGCTTAAAATTCAATGGCTACAATTTAGAAAGAGTGATCCCTATAAAATATTTTATAAAGCAACATTAGATGAGGAGTTTCCTTTTGATGTCATAAACTTGCAACCTGTACGAAAAGGACGTATCGCCAATTTTCAAAATATTGAATTTTCAAAACTGTATGAAGCTCCAATACCAGTTACGATTAAGAAAAGAAAAGGATATGGAAGATCTTTTGGCGTTTATACCGCCCATTCATCACGACTTTTTCAAAAATTTATCCGTAAATGGAAACAACACTGCAGAAGTAGGTCCACTGGAAGATATTTTGGTGGCAAATGGAGACGACGATGTTTTTTATGAATAAAAATTTAATTTGTAATAATATAATACACAAAAATACACGATCGTTTGTAAGTCTAACTTTTTTGCTTTACTCCAAAATAATGAACCTATTGAAAGCCAGAGTGGTCTAAGTCAAAATATTAACAAAAAATATAAAAATTTCGACTGCTGGCTGATTGTTCCGCTGGAATTACTTAAGTTTAAGCTTTTTTTATTGAAAATCATTCTGATCAAAGTCAGTTTTTATGTTCCCATTTAACGCCAACATGTTAACTTTAAGTCGTTGTTTCTCGAATTTCAACATTTCTGACTTAGACCACTCTGGTTTTCAACGGCTCAAATAATGTTACGTTTGTTCATATTGTATTTCGCTTGCATCAGTTTTTATAAAATAAATTTTTATTAATAAAAGCATTTAAAGTATTTATAGTTTTAAATTCCGTAAAATAGGATGACAGAACGTAATTTAATTATAGGAAATAAGTACAACCAATATAGGAAAATACCTTGTAAGCCACATTTTTTAAAACATTATGGAAACGATTTACTCGTAACCCACATTAAAAGGCCAAAAACTAAAAAATCAGTAAAATGCTTTTTGGATATATGAAAGGTAGTTGCAAAAACAAATGAAAATGCAAAAAAATTAAACATCAACCATTTCGCAAATATTAAAAACTGTTTTTCTTGTCTCCTGAACAATCGTGATTTTGTGGTTACGAGGTATTAGAAAGACACAGACGATATTCCCTATGTTCTGCTGAACGATTTACCTACTGTATAACATAGTGCATACCAATAAGTGTTTTAAATAAATTTTCCGAGTCCTTGTTTCACTTGAAATAGTGGAGTCAACTTTACTAGATGTAATTATATATTCTTTGGAAAGAAACCATTTTACATTAACTTGGTAAATCATTAACTTACCTCAACATTATGTTTTGTCTTTCATACTTGCAAATGCTTCTCCTGTAATGATTAGTAAAGCAATATCAAACATTTTCTTTACATAATTGGATTTGATTAAAGGGTATTTTTACTGTTCCTTATAATTTTGTTGTCATTATTGCAAAACTCATAATACTGGATATTTTCAACAGATGTTTACTAGGCATTATATGCCCAGATCTAAAAAATTTACTCAAAAACTATTACAAAATTCACATTTTTTTAAACACTCGCTTTTATGGCAATTTAAACGTTATACAGCTACATAATGTTACATTACAAATTACAAGTAAAAGTCCTTATTCATTAAGTACTTAAACTAGGAGAAAACGTCTTTTAGGGGATAAAACCACTGACACCTAAAAAAGAATAAAACATTAATTTAAAAATTTTGAAGTGAATGCTTCTTATTTTAACTTAATAAATAAATTGACTAATTTATTTTAAAATAACCCTGAGAAATACAACAACAAAATACATTAAAAACTTGAGTTTTACTCAATAAATAACATAACCTTAAAACCTGAACATTCAGAGTAAATATCTTAATATTTTCATATTCTTACCTCACAAATGCACGAACAACAAATCATACAATCGTAGACAATGAATGTTTATAACAAAGGGCCGTATTTACTCTTCAAACAATTTAAAATAACAATATTTCCAACTTCTTACGGTACACGTGATGTGATGGGATAAAGACAAACAAACCGAGGGATAACTTACGCAAACTCGTATCTCAAAATTTTCTATTTTCGGATTTTGTCAAAAACTTTATCTTATGGCAACGCTGCATATGATCTCCTTTCTCGTAACTCAATATTTCTTTTAGTTTTGTTGTAAATCTCTTGTTGAAATTCTCGTATCTCAGCGACAGCATTAATTTAACTTACGCACCCTCGTATCACAGCAACGACATATTAGCAG
The DNA here is from genome assembly GCF_040954645.1 of Diabrotica undecimpunctata. Classification (NCBI taxonomy): domain Eukaryota; kingdom Metazoa; phylum Arthropoda; class Insecta; order Coleoptera; family Chrysomelidae; genus Diabrotica; species Diabrotica undecimpunctata. The sequence goes on from NC_092811.1 coordinate 54,026,109, forward strand.
AACATCGCCCGAAGAGAACTTGCAACCTCGCATCAGTCGCATTTTAAAATGTTATTTTAACGGTTTTCAGTGCAATAACGCTACAAACACTGAAAGTATTCGAACATTTCATTTTGTTTTAAGAAAGTATTAGCTGTGTATTATCATATTGGAAGTTTTCTAACAATTACGGGTATGTACGTTTTATGTGTAATAAAATTATTCTCATCTTCTACATAATGTTAAGGTTATGTTTGAATCGCCGTGTTTCGTTAAACTATGCCAGGTTGCCATTATGGTACACGTTTTCTAAGATCTAGTTAAAAAAAATTTGATCGGGGTTGGATTAATTTATTTCAATGAATTCCTATTATTTGTAATGTTCAATTTATTTGGTTTTAGAGGGTACCTGCTGAATAGAAACAAATCAATTTTATTAGTAATAAGGATTACAAATTTTGTGGGTTATAAGTAATTTTACGTTAATGCTTATTTATTGGTTTTAGTTATGAAGAGAAGTCACAGTCTCATAAATTTAGCAATATCAAGTCTGGTGAACGCTAAAGATGCAGAAGAAAAAAAATACAGACTGGAAATGTGCGCCATCAGCGAAAAAAATTAAAGTTTTGTCAATCATGTAGTAAAAGAACCCGCAAATTTATATTACTTAGATGATCAGACTGGAGAGTTTTTAAATAAAAACGACTTTACCGACAACATAGATGTTATATGGTATGCAGATAATTATATTCTTAACGAAAAATCAGGCTTGTTTATTGAACAACCAGAGCGTGATTCCACTGAAGCAAGAAGTAGTACATCATCAGATATATCCCAAAATGACAGTGACTTAGAAGCCAATAATCCTCCTGGAATTCCTCCTGGAATTCAACATCTAGATGAAACTTCAGGCATATCTTCTACTAAACGTTCACGAAGAAAACAAGGTAATCAAAAAGAGTGGACTAGAAACAAGGCTATGATGGCAAGAGAAAAAGGTTCATCATATTTCAGTAAACAACGAGTAAAAAACAAGGGTTTTATTGGTTACAAAAAGCGACCAACAAGAGTACTAGGATCACCATGTGGTCAACTGTATGTATGAAGAGCAAGGAAAGAAAATATAGTGAAAGTATAGTCTCCAAGCCCGAATAAAATCTAGGAATAGTTTGGCAAAATACGTACCATGTGCGTGTACCAAAATTCCCTAAATTTGATTGTGCAGCATGCAGCAGAATGCACTATGGAAAGTACTTCTTTTTTTTTAGTTGCTGAAGAAATTTATGTTTTTTTCCCAGCTTCAACTTACAGATGGAAACGACTCACTGATCTATTGAAAAATTGTGGCCATACAACATTTGTTCCAAAAAGAGTTAATGTGACTCGATCGTCAGGACGAGTTAATGCATTAAAAGCTCTTAATTTATGCTATCAAGATATAAAGCAAGCACTTTTAGTTATCCGCTAACGATGAGGAGAAGATGCCAGTACGCTGTAAAGCAAACAATTTACACGAAAAGATGGCTACGTTAGAATTTGGTATTTATGTTGCCTTTTGGTTCGAAGTACTGGAAAGAACTGACCTAGCGAGTAAATCTTTACAAAGCGCAAATATGGCGCAAATAACATTTTTACGAGTCTCTTCGTGATAAATGTAATTTATTTGAACAAAAGGGGCAGCTCTTATCACAACAAACGGAATACAGCAAAGAAATTAGAAGTCGCAAAAGAAAATTACAGTTTGACGAAGCAGATACAGAAGAGAACCTTACACCGCAAAATAAGATTAGAACCCAAGTGCTGTATAGAACAATTGATTATTTGGCAAATAATCTGAAATCTAGAGGAAAAGCTTATGAAGATCTTGCCATCACTTTCTCATTTTTATTTTCTCTACCTCTTTCAGAGGATAACGTGATTTCAGACAAAGCGTCGGTATTAGTGAATATTTATTCGAATGACTTGGATACATCTCTACCAAGTGAGTGTATTCAATTAAAACATTTTATAATGTCACTACTAGGCCAAGTTGAGTATAAAAATCCAACAAATCACAGTGCTACTTTTGTGATGGAGCTTTTGCATAAAAATAATATAATTGCAACCTTCCCAAACGTAGAAATAGCACTAAGAATCTTCTTATCGTTGATGGTTACTAACGCAACTGGTGAAAGATCATTTTCCACTTTAAAACGGGTCAAAAATTATTTGAAATTCGATGACGGAAGAAACATTAAATTCGTTCGCTGTTTTAAATATTAATAATGATCTGCTTACAAAATTAGATTTTAATAAAATCATTGACCTGTTTGCAAGTAGGAAGTCCAGGAAAATTTGTTTGTCAATAATTATGTTAATAAATGAAATGCCGAAATGCCCCTGAAGATGATCTAGGGATCGAAAGTACTTGGGCAAGATTTAATTAAACTGTGCTCGATATATGCCTTTTATCTGATCAAAGTTCAATAATTATGTTAATTTACTTTATAAGTTGTGAGTTTGTGTCTTTGTGGCTTTTTTGTATATTTGTAATAAATTACGTAATAATATTAAAATAGTTTTAATGAATTGTTAACCTAAGGCAAGGCGCTCACCAACGTGGCAACCAAATGGCGAGCGAGTGCTGTGGTGTCCCAGTGGCAGATAGAATTGTTAAACCTTTATAAACATAATGTAGTCGCACGTATCGAAAGGTCGCACGTGCGACTACATATGTTTATACATTTTACCTGCCACTGGGACACCACAACACTTGTTCGCCATTGCCACGCCATTTGGTTGCCACGTTGGTGAGCGCCTTGCCTAAGACGCATCTATACCTACTGGAGAGTGGCGGTATAGTATGACTTAGCCCCCGGCGGTCCATGAACTAAATCCGGCACTGCAATGCTCTATACAATTGTGCACTAAAACTTAACATAACTATTTACCAAAAGTATTTGATTAAAGGGCACACTCAAATGTAGTGCGATTCTGTGCACGCAACATTTGAAAAAAAAAAAAAAAAAAAAAATAGGGAACTGTATGTTCCGGCAGATTTTGTCCACATAATTGAGGAAGCAAGGCTTCATAAACAATACAAAGTTCGTTATGTTGATAACACATTTTTCAAAAATTATTCTTCACTGAACTATATCAGCTCCATTCGTCCTGGTAATAAAACTGAGGATCTTTGTGTTACGGATCTAAGAGGACTTAAATATTCTAAAGCAGGTATTCAGTTTGTAACGGATTTTAATCATGCTTGGAAACACCTACCTCGCAGAATACAACCAGGTTCAGTTCAACATACTATCAATCCATTATATGCGAGTCCCTTGCCTATTCAGTTAAGAAAATATAACGACTTACAAGCTCTAAAAGTTCTGATGCCAAGAGATTATCAGTATTTTTTTGAAAATTTAGTTCATGATAATTAATATTGCACAGATATTAGAGATTTTTCGGCTGTCATTAGACATTTTAAAAACTGTTTTTTTTTGTAAAATGACAACAATATGTAAACCGAGTTAATATTTTTTTGTAATATTACAATAATATGTAACAGTTTATTTAATAAATGTAGTTGGTTTGTATTACATTTTTCATATTAGGGGAGAGGGGGGCAAGTTGTTACACAATTATTTTAAAACGCAGCAAGTATCATGAGTTGCCGATATTTTATGGAAAGTTGGGTCAACCGACCCGTCATCTGTGAACGGATATTGATACTCAAGTCAGACATCCATCATAGTGTTATTGCTTAGAATGTGGTTTCGGGTCTAAAACTGTACCGTTGTCAGGTGGCTTTTGTTTTTATTTGTGAGAAATTGGTAAGTAGTATAAATATGTGTATTATACAGTTTTGAAGCGTATATATTTCTCGTTATTGGCATGCTATTGTTGGTAATTTATTCTCAATATTTACCAAAAAACGTTGACTTAACCTCATTTCGTACACGTGGGGCCAGTTGTTACAATAATCTGGGGCCAAGTTGTTACTGTAACAACTTGCCCCGAACACGTTAATGTAAGAATATATCGAAATACCTACAATGGTTACAATATGGTTACCATAATTTATGATTTCACTAAAAATCCAATATTATGATCAGACATATTTTGTAGATAGTAATTTGTTTGTAATGAATAGCATACCTACCTACATTTATTTTCGCAAAGCATGTTAGAAACACAGATTAGGTTTTATTAAATTTTTCTATCATGAAATTGTTTTGGTTGTTTTCAGATAGCTTAACATGGTGCGAACGTATACCAAGAAAACCACAAGGGGTATTATTCCAACCGAACAATTTGAAAGGGCGGCGCAATCGGTTTTACAAGAACACTTGTCAATTAGGGATGCTGCTACTCGCTATGGAGTTAATTTTATGACATTGCACCGCTATATGAAAAGAAAATCAAACTTAGGTGCTGAAAACAGTAACAAGAACTTAGTCGGCTACGCTACGGCCAGAAAAATATTTAACAAGGCTGAAGAAGAGGAACTTGCCGAATATACTGAGCATTCTGCTAAAATTTATTACGGTCTTACAACTTCTGATTTGCGAAAATTTGCATTTCAATATGCAACAGCCAACCAAATATCTGTTCCGGAAAATTGGAAGGTTAATGAAATAGCTTCCAGAGAGTGGCTATCTGGATTTTTGAAGAGGCATCGAACTTTATCAGTCCGGACACCTGAAGCTACTAGTATGGGTCGAGCTACCGCGTTTAATCGTCATAGTGTGTCACAGTTTTTTAACAATCTCGGCGAAGTATATGATAAATATAAATTTGAGCTCCAAGAAGTGTACAATATGGATGAAACTGGACTTACAACTGTCCAAAGGCCTACAAAAATCTGGAGAAAGAGGTCAACTTGTTACCTTGGCATTAGCTGTCAACGCAACTGGAAATTTTGTACCTCCATATTTCTAGCATGTGTGCTACTCTTCCCGAATACACAACAGGTCAAAATCTATCCACATTTATTAGATCAGTAGATGCGCTAATTGAATTTATAGCAGGCCAAAACCCTACCGAAGTTCAAGCATTTGTACTAAATGCAAATATTCTTTCGCGAATTAAAAGTAAGCCGAGAGACTACCTAAATTTTTCAAATAAAACAATTTGGTCAGATGTCCGACCAGCATTATTAGCTAAATACGGCGACAGGAGATCTGAGGAAATCCTAGTCAATCAACTAACTACAACTGTGTTATGCACGAAACATTTAAACGATTTATTACAACATATTTTCCTGCATAATAATGCAGAAACGGTGCTTTTTAAATCACCCTACTTTAAAAATTTAGCATTAAAAACCTTTCGTACAGGTGTAAAGAACCCCTATTGCGAATACCTTTCGCACTTCCAACTCGATACACTAGACACAGCTTTACAAAATTGTATAGCTTATGATAATCATCGAAATCAAGTTTCTTATATGAATTTTCTTAAAAATCAAAAATTGAAACCAAAACCGACATATCAACCTATACCAATACCACATAATACCAACACAAATTTCAATAGACAAATTCCTCAAAATTCTAACTCAAATTTTAATCAATCAAATTCTCAAAATACTAACGCGGATTTCAATAGAAATCCGGCCACACCTCACAACAATAATAAATTTAATTCAAGACCTTCAAACACAAATTTCTACAAAAACACGACGAATAAATACCAAAACTCAAATCTACTTCGCTCAATCTTACAACCCTCGACCAATGAGTTGTGTAGAAACAATTCGAATAGAAGCGAGACCCATGACAACATCGACTAGATGGACCCAAAACTTCAACGTCGAATCAGAGAACTGCCCTGATTCATTCGAAAATGACCATGAAACAGATTACTATAATCCCCAAGAGATCGAATACTATGATGACCCTGAAAATACCCAAGATCTTCTCCAGGAAGAAAATTTTCACGACATCTCATTGCAAGAGCAACCCCCACCTCAATTGATCTAAATAATATTAAAAATCTTCCAAGACTCCCATTTTTTATATTACCCAAAAGTAAATTAAAAATCCTTATCGAAATTGGTGGATCTGACACCATCATCTCTCCCAAAGCTTTAAAATTATTCAATGCCCATCACATTTACAAAAAAGACTTCACACTTACATCAATGAAAAAAACGACCAAATATTCAGACAATATCAAAACTCCCCTATTTTAAGAATTAAATATACCCGATTTTATCGATGCATGCATCGCTGACTGGAGTAAAGACTTCGACATTTTATTAGGAAATTTTGATTTAGATTCATTTCAAGCCAATTTAAATGACACAAATAAAACATTAACATTACAACGCTACAACATAGAAATATCATTTCAAACACTTTCTTTTAAAATACCCGTTGACATAGAACAAGGCGAAATATTATTACCCGAAACAAGAATAAATAACGAAATCTTCCCAGAATCCATTTACCACGTTACTAACGGTTATATCGACAATATCACTCTCGATTATCCAATACAAATAAAACCCATACATGTAGAAAATCTAAACAACTACGAAATAACAAACGACATACCTTCCAATTTCGACCCTAGCATAATTCGCACACAACACTTAACCCCGAAGAAAAAGAAAAAATACTAAGACTATGCCACAAATACAAAGACACACTATACGATGAAAAATACAAACTAACTTTCGCATCAGAAATAAAACATCACATCAGGACTAAAGACGAAAACCCTATTTACTCAAGAAACTTTATACACCCCAAAGCAATGCAAGAAGAAATTACGCGGCAAATAAACAAATTACTTGATAATAATATTATTAGACCTTCAATCTCCCCCTATTCAGCACCCGTGTGGATCGTCCCAAAAAAAACTGACGTATCCGGCAAAAAGAAATTTCGCATGGTAATAGATTACAGAAAATTAAACGAAAACACAATCGAAGATAAATACCCTCTCCCAAAAATAGATGAAATTCTAGATAACTTAGGTAAAGCCACATATTTCACAACCTTAGACTTAGCCTAAGGATTCCATCAAATAGAAGTCCATCCCGACTCTAAAAACCGCTTTCACTGTACCTCATGGCCATTTCGAATTTTTTAGAATGCCTTTCGGTCTAAAGTGCAGTTCAGCAACTTTCCAAAAATTAATGGACAATATTCTGCGCCCCTTTCTACACAAATTTTGTTTCGTCTACATGGATGACGTAATCATATTTTCAAAATCATTACAAGAACATCTTATCCACATCTCGCAAATTTTCCAAAGATTCCAAGATACCAATTTAAGGTAATTCAAGTCCAACTTGACAAATCCGAATTCAATCCGAACAAAAGAAGTCACCTTCCTAGGCCACGTTGTTACCCCAGAAGGAGTCAAACCAAATCCCGCAAAACTCAAAGCGATAAGAGAATATCCACTTCCAAGACAATAAAAGAAATAAAATCTTTTTTAGGACTAATCGGATATTATAGACGCTTTATCCCAAATTTTGCAAAAATCACCTATCCTCTAACACGGTGTACAAGAAAAAACGCGATTATTGATCCAACAAATTCCACCTACCTAGAAGCATTCGCTAAATGCAAAGAATTACTTTCAAACTCTCCAGTTTTACAATATCCTGATTTTTCAAAACAATTCACATTAACAACCGACGCTTCCAACATCGCATTAGGCGCTGTGTTAAACCAACGGGTCACCCCGTTGCATATCATTCTCGTACCCTAAATACAGCCGAGCAAAATTACAGTACAACAGAACGCGAATTGCTAGCGATCATCGATTCTTGTAAACATTTCCGCCCTTACCTTTATGGAACTCGTTTTATAGTGGAAACCGACCATAACCCTTTGGTATGGATTTATAAAATAAAAGATCCTACATCCCGTCTAGCCAGATGGCGATTAAAATTAGAAGATTACGACTTCGAAGTTAAATATCGCCGAGGTCGCGACAATCAAGTTAGCGACGCCCTATCTAGAATACAAATTAATGCCCTTACGAAATCTTCAATCATAGCCGAACCACCTAATACTAACGACTTTGACCCAGACGAATTTTTAGAGACATTCGATAATATTCAAAATAATCTCAATGAAACTCAAACACAACACACTTCATTAGAAGACCCTATTAATGGCATACCTATATCAGAAGATTACAAAAACACTTACAAAAGAATATTTAAAAAACATAGATACTCCGTTCACGTTACTGAAAATTGGCAAGATTGTCTTGTAGACGCATTTAAAGCAATTTTACAACCCAGCCAAAAATTAGGCATAAAAACTCCACATTGCTTCCAACCGTTCATATGCAATTTCTTTAGAACACACATAGATAATTCTGTTAAAGTAAATGTTTGTGAAAAACTTTTACAAGATATAGAAAGCGAAGAAAAACAAATAGAATGTACAAAAACTTACCACGTTATGAATCACAACGGCATAATTGAAACATATAAACACTTAAAACAAAAGTTTTACTGGCCCTCAATGCAAACCACAATAGCAAATTTTATTAACAAATGTGATATTTGTTTACAAAACAAATATGAACGCCAACCATACAAACTACCTCAGTTAGGTCCGCTATTAGGACAAAAACCATTTGATATTTTGCATGTCGACATACTACAATGCAATAAATCTTATTACCTAACATTCATCATTCAATCTTCGCTTATCCACTGCTGGACATAGATCTCCCTCATAATTTTCCATCTATTTCGATCTTGTGCCTCTTGCATCCAATTCCTATGACAACGTTTTAGATCGTCAGTCCAACGTGTTGGTGGACGACCTCTGCTTCGGTAGGCATCATCTCTTGGTCTCCATTCCAGTATCCGCTTTGTCCATCTATTATCTGTCCTAACTAACCTAACCTAACATTAGTCGACTCATTTTCAAAATATGCACAATGCTATAAACTTCCAGACAAACCCTCCGTATCAATCTTAAGCAAAATTAGACATTATTTCTCACACCTTAACCATCCCAAGAAAATTGTATTCGACAGCGGAAAAGAATTCAACTCCTCAGTTATCAAAGAATTCTTGAATCTACACAAAATCGAAACTCATACAACCACTGTTAATAACTCCTCATCAAACTCCCCAGTCGAAAGATTTCATTCAACCTTGTTAGAAAAAATTCGAACATTAAAGGCACAAAATCCGCAAAACTCCCTAGATGACACCTTTACACAAGCTGTCCTTGTGTACAATCAATCCATTCACAGTTCTACCGGTTATTCACCATTTTCAATACTTTACGGCCCTTATTTAAACGAAATTAATTTTGATTTTGATCTACCTATCTATGAAACTTATAATGAACAACATAAAAACGAACTACTTCCATTTATTGACCACATATACACAAAAACAAAAGAAACAAAGCTCTAGAAAAAGCCAACAAAGACACAGAAGAAATACCTATAATTACACAAAAAGTTTACGCAAAGAAAAAGAAGATTCAACCCAAACTAGATCCCCTATATCAGACAATAACCCCTACTTCACAAAACAAAACAAAAATTACTGGCCTAACGGCAAAAAATAACAAAACTAGTACACACTTAAAATACGTTAAAAGACGAAAAAAACACTAGAAAAAATCCTCTTTACAGGATGGCCCTTCAACATCTGCAAGCACTGGTCAAAATCCAGAAGATACCCAATAACGGTTACTGTATGGAATCAATAGGAGATTCAAAGATTATAACTCATTTCCACAAACACATACTACAGATTGACTTAGACAAACTCCAACAAACACTATCCAACAGTAGCGACAACTTCAACAACGTCTTACCAAACATACCCACGATACAACTTCTAAAAAACCATTTTACACACTTACAAAAAGAAGCAGAAGATAACTTACACAAAATCACACGGAAAAGAATACAAAAACGAGGTCTTTTCAACTTCTTAGGTACGACTATCAAATACATTACCGGCAATCCCGACGACTCAGACTTCGAACTCCTCAAATCTCATCTCGCTGCAGTCGAGCTTAAACAAAACGAAATAATAAAAAAGTATAACAATCAAATCTCTTATGGCGAAACCTTTAATACCAGATTCGACATACTTCTTAAAAAGTTAAATGATAACAATGCTCTATTATCAAATGAATTAGATCACGTTTCCAAACAATTAGCCAGAATCAATGAAATTTTAGAAATACAAAGCATAAATGAATACATCAAAAAACTAATAAGAACAATAACAATCTCCCAATCTAATATCCCGAATATCGAACTTCTTACCCTATATGAGATACTCAAGCTTCAAAATACACTGTTCAATTTTTTCACATGCGAAAAATCATGCCATTTTTTCGCTGTATTACTAGCTACCATTCTACCACAATTTTACAATTATTTCCCGTTCTCCAACCCTTCCTACTCACATTTTAACCCCACTCCATTAGAAATACAGACAGTTGTAAGATAGCAAAGAAGAAAGATACTCTCTTCCCTGTTGTCTATCGATGATAGCGGACACTCTCGCTCTTGACTGCTGACTGTTGCTAGAAACAGTCGTCCTCTCTTTCGTCTGCTGAGTCCTACTAGGCAGACGTATAATCTCTCTATCGCTATCTATCGCTTGGTACAGACTTACCGCGCCTTTTCTCCACTCTAACTCTCTCGCATACCGAGTATAGTTACGCGAAAAATACCAAAAATACTATTTAAATCGTGTACAGACGAAAAATGTGCTCTATATCGTGATCTTAGTGTTAGTACCGCGAAACACGTGTTCAGAAACCGGTAATCGAACAGTTTCCCTGTATGAAGAACAACCGCGACTGAAAGCCTCTAAATACCGCGGTGTGTGTGCAGCAGAAGAATTGGTAAGACTTTATATAAACATAATTTGCTATAATCTGTATAACCTTTTACCACATATCCTAATTTATTTGAACCAGCCCTATGTAATACAGTCCTCATCAACTGAAATTATATTCATAATTTCACATATGTACACCCTTTGTGTACATACACTTCTCGCAATTTATCCTCGAAACGCTCTAATACTTAATGAAGATCACCCCTATGAACTCTTAGAAGCCTCATACTCAGTAATATGTATAACTCAGACAAGTATGCTTATAATCCTAAAAATTCCTATTCTCCACGTCCACTCTTACCCAACTTCCAAAATATATTCGATACCCAATAACGAACAAGCAATGATAACCCCACCTGCAAAGTACTACGCAAATAACACATGGTACGAAAATTGCACGCCAAAATCTAACATGATCATTTGCCAAAATAGAGTTTATTCAAAATGCCAAATCCCAGACGTACAGATGCCTCACTGCACATGTTACAGAAAACTTCATCATAGAGACTGACCACGTAGTTCTACTAGGATTAGCAGAACCCCTCAAAATTGGCGAAATCACTGTCAACCACTCCAGCGTGATTTCGATGAAACATTATACATCATGGGACAAAAGATAAACCCGCAGACCATCCAAGAACTACAAATGCCAAATATTATACAAATAAAACTTCACCCGAAACATTCGCTTATATTGGAAAAATTGGAAATTCCAAGAACCCATCACCGACTCGAGCCCATCGAAACAACGAATCTACAGCCATTGCTGACAACCAGCATCAGCCTCATCCTCACTTTAATAATCATATCTGTTTTAGCACTAATTTCATATGTAGCAATTCGTAAGAGAAGAAGAATGTACAGATTGTTATTTGGACCCAAAATGCCACAACACCAAGTAGCAGCCCTTCAAGAACTTCTCGAAATTCCGAGAACGGAATTCAATCCCAAGGAAGAAGGAGAAATGTAATCATAACACCTAGACAAACGCAACCAGTGATGCCACTCCTCATAATTTATCGTGAGATCTCACGAATTGAAGACAAATCTCACGATTTGACGATTAAGGTCTTAAGACGGGTCTCCACCAAAGGAAAATTGGCAACTTTCGTGTTGTCAACATGCGTTGGTGACAAAAGTTTCCGAAATATGTTAATGTTGCCAACAAAAATTGCAAACAAATGTTGAGAACCTTGTTTCTCTTTTTGGCGGTAACATCAAAGAAATGCGCGTGTTGTCGACATTTTAACGGTTTGTGGGGACGGTCGCTCAGTTGGAAACATAAGTTGTAAACAGAAACATGTCTGTAGTAATAACGTGGACAAATGAACTTATTGATACCTTAATTGATTTATATCACACCCAAAGTGTACTATGGAATCCAAAAGACGTAAATTATAAAAATAAAAATAAGAAAAAGGATGCCTGGAAAACCATCAGTGATGTGATGGGGCTACACGAACTTGAAATACAAAGGAAAATACAAAATTTGACGGTACAGTTTTTCAGAGAGAAGAAGAAATTAAAAGAAGAAAATAAATCGGGTTCACCTACTTCTGATACCACAAAGTGGTTTGCGTACCAACGACTTCTATTTTTATCAGACAAAAATGAACCTAAGTTATGCCTTGAAAAGGGATTAAATGAAAAACATGTAAGTATGCAACAATATTGTATTTATTTTACGATTTATAAGCTATGAATAACTACGATTAAAAGAGGATCATAACGTATCATATTCTAGTAATTCAGCAGTTAGTAGAAAGTTAGTTAACTTCTAACTTAAAAAAAATAAAATAACTTCATAAAATTAATATTATTAATGCATTAATTAATTTTCTTGCTGTTTGTTTCGTTACTTTATATAATTTGTTAATAGTCATTTTGACAAGGAATGTTCCCTTGTTCGGTCATAAAAAACTCTGCAAATTCTTGTCTCACATCTTTCGCAGCACTACTTGATTTCCGAGCTCTCTTATCGAAACTATGAAATGGCATATTGTTTTGCATCTCGTTCCTCCAAGCTCCAGAAATAATATTACCACTGTGTTTGTCTTCAGAATCGAAAGTTCCAGGTGGAGTGTAGGTGGTCCTTGATTTTTTTTTTCTTAAATAATTATGTAAACAAATACAAGCAGTCACAATTGTCTCCGCTTTCGTTGGTTCAAGTAACATTATTTTTCTGAAAACTCGAAATCGTGCAGATAATATTCCGAACACATTCTCTGATACCCTTCGCGCTCTTGATAGTCTATAATTAAATATTCTTCCCTGTGATCCTTTTTCTTGGGTACCTGGATAAGGTTTCATCAAATTTGGTGACAATGGAAAAGCATCGTCGCCCAGAAAAACATAAGGAACAGCCATGGCTCTATCAGGAAGCTTTTCATTATTAGGTAGATTAAGTTTACATTCGGACAACATTCTTTTGAACTGGGTATTTTCGTAAACACCACCATCCGATATGCGTCCCTGGCAGCCAACATTCATATACAACACTTCGTAATTTGCATTAGCCACAATAAAAAGCACAATGCTAAAAAACGATTTGTAATTAAAGTAATCGCTTCCACTGTGTTCTGGTGATTGAATCATAATATGTTTTCCGTCCATAACTCCTGTACATTGTGGAAAATTCCATAGATTATTAAACTGTGTTGCCACTACTTTCCACTCTTCAGCAGTTCCAGGCATCTATAAAAAAATATATTTTTAGGATTCTGGGTCGGAAGAAGTTGAGGCAGAAATCTCCCAAAATCAAAATCTGTTACCAAATGAGGGAAATACAAGTAATACAATAGTCCCACCATCATCGGATTCAGAACCACCGAATTCACAACCAGGTCCGTCGACAGCGCCTTGTATTGGGAAAAAAACTAAATGTTCAAAAAGGAAGGTTTCAACTGGTGACCAAAGGCAAGAGGAAGCTTACAACGTATTGAAAGAACTTCAAGCTAAGAAAAATCGCCATAAATACAGTGCCTTTGGGGAGCATGTTGCAATGAAAATAAAAGCTTTAAAATCAAGTTATGCTCAAAATGTGGTGGAGCATGAAATATCAAATATTTTGTTTCAAGCAAGTATCGGAAAATATGACTATCCTGCTACTGGACATTCTGGACAAATGACTCCAATTTCAACACATTCATCAAGTTCCAGTTTTCCCATACATCCACCTCTTTCATCACCAGATGACACATCATCACTCACATCATACTACAATCAACTACTATCACCACAATATGTATCATCCCCTTCACCACAATACATACCACAAGTGACAGAATCTCAAACAGTACCTGAACTACGCTCGCCACAATATGCATTACCATCTTCATCACAATACATCCCACAACAAACACAGGATATACCACTCACAGATTCACAAACAGAACAGGAAACAAGTTTGGCTGCATCTAGTATTCTGCTGGAAGCTATAAATACTGCTAATATATTAGACTAATAATGTGTACCCCATGATGTTTCATATGATTTGCATTAAAATAGTTTCTTAAATAAAAACTTTCTAAATGCGTTTTCAGTTATTTTTGGAAACGAATCGAACCTGACCCCAGGGAACAAAAATTGAATATTTTACCAAACTTGCTCTGCTAAAGAAACCGTCAAAAATATTTATAATAATAGAATACACTTACTTTTATTTGATCGCCAAGAACTTCACATATTGCTATACATACTTCTGGTACAATTTTTGAAATCGATTGCTTTGAAATCCTAAATAAATGCATTAATGAAGTGTAGGAATCTCCGGTAGCCAAAAATCTTAAAGTAATTAGTAGGCGTTCAGTAGGTGTGATGGCTTTTCTAAGTGTCATTAGTGTCATTTTTTGTAATTTTTGGTCCAACAAGATTGAGCAACCACTCAAAATCGGAATCAGTCATACGGAGAAAGTTTCTTATTTGTCCGTCTTCAATACGTCCTGCTAACAAATCATCTTTTCTCAAAGCATTTATTAACTCAATTCCTCCATGTGTGTTTCTTCCTATGAGGCTTGATCGTACCCAATATTTATGTTTTCGTTTCTTTTTTTTACTCAAAATAATAAATGATGCAGCTGCTAAGATAATATCGTCATCAATCGACCCCATTTTGTCAACACAATAGTCTTGATGGAGACTGCCAGTTGCCAACTAACATGTTTCCTAAATTATTGTTGGCAACTTTATGTTTAGATGTGGACAACGATAAAAAACAAAAGTTGGTGACCTCGGAAGAGTTGCAAACACAATTCAGTGGATACGCGCCTTTACATCTTACGATTTTTAAATTTTTTTTAAATCTTGAGTGTTTCTAATAAAATGTATGGGAGGACATCAGCTTTCTTTAGATTGTCACCTTGAAATATTCATAAATCGACTGTATTTTTGTAGCAAAGTGGGCTACTCCAATTAACTCGATTAATATACACAAAATAATATAAAAAAAGCTTAAAAGGTTCTTTATGCTTTGAAAGTGGTTTATAAACAACTGAATTGTAATGTATATTTTACCGCCTTTAATAAATATGAAGTATAGACTGAATTTTGTGTAAAGAATCAACATTCAACAGACCTAATAGTAAAAACATATTGATTTAAGTGTGTATTTGAGATATGTGCCGACAAAATGTTATCCTAAAGAAAACAAAATTATGTTTTTATGTATATTCATATACTTAATACTCTTGGGTAAAATACCTCATATCATATGTCTTTAGACACTTAGTTAATAATTTTCATTGAAGTTTAAACTATAAAGAATGTTTACAATCATTGCTGAGTATTAAATGGATAAATCCATAGCAATATTATAAAAGAATATACGTCGGTAGGTAATTTCCTAAAATTATATCTGATACTGGTGGTTCCCCCTAAAATAGGACCTTCTCTATTTTAGTAACAATCTGTTTTGGGGGAACCACATTTTTTATATATAAGGTGAATAC
This sequence comes from Diabrotica undecimpunctata, assembly GCF_040954645.1. Taxonomy (NCBI): domain Eukaryota; kingdom Metazoa; phylum Arthropoda; class Insecta; order Coleoptera; family Chrysomelidae; genus Diabrotica; species Diabrotica undecimpunctata. The sequence continues at coordinate 54,041,871 of NC_092811.1, forward strand.
CCAATTATTAAACGCAGAAACGCAGTTCTTTCTTGATTAAAGTGAATTTGTGTGAGGTGTTCTACTCAACTTTGAAAAATATATTGAAAATAAAATGTCAGACAGTGATAGCAATGTTCCTTCCACATCAAAAAAACAGAAGATTTCTTATCAACTAAAATATAAAGAAGACTGGGAAAAAGAATTTCAATGGATATCTGCAAGTAAAAGAAACGCTTTACATGCATGGTAAGATATTACATTTTTAATTTACATTTATTTCATTTGTATTTAATTATCAGCCATGGAAAATTTGATCTAGTTAAGCATAGTGGCACTGCCAAACACAAATCTGTCTCAAGCGGTTTCCGGACAGATACTAATTTCAGAAGCTTTTAAAAAGCAAACAGAAACAATGGATTTGAAACCAAAATTGAAAGAAGCCGATATAAGAATGGCGGGATTTATTGCAGAGCACAATCTTTCCTTCCAATTAATGGATAATCTTCCTTCATTGATCAGAGCAGTGTGTCCTGATTCCGATATTGCAAAAAAACTTAAATGTGGTCGTACAAAGGTAAGCACAATAATTAAAAATGTGACTGCTTCAAAAGAACGTGAGCATATTATTAAACTATTAAATTCGAATTAGTATAACTATTGATGAATCAACAGATATATCAAACATTAAACTGCTTTGTATTGTTGTTCGCATTAATGTTAATAATAAAGATGTTAAAGATTATTTTCTTACTCTGATTCCAATTCAAGAAGCTACCGGTGCTGTAATATTTGAATCTATTATTTCATTTTTTTAAAAACATAATATTCGTTTTATAGAAAATTGTATAGGGTTTGCATCGGACAGTGCAAATAATATGATGGGTAGGCATAATTCTGTTATGAGCAGATTGAAAGAAGCAATTCCCCATCTTTTTGTGATGAAATGTATTTGCCACAGTTTTCACCTCTGTGCGTCATATGCTTGTGAAAAATTACCACAAGAGGTTGAGAAACTTACTAGAGATATACATAATTATTTTAGTAATAGTCCAAAAAGAATTGGGGAATTGAAAGTATTTGTAAATGTTTCAACAGTTAATATATTACATCCTTCAGCTACCAGATGGCTCTTTCTTTAGAAAAAGTTGTAAAGAGATTGTTAACTCAGTTTAATGCTCTAAAACTTTATTTTACTGATCAGTCTGCTCAAAACATTACAGAAGCTAATAGTATCTTGAAAAATTTAAACAATCCACAAATAAAAGCTTACTTGGAATTTTTAATATATGCTCTTCCTTTCTTCAATAAATTGAATTGAATTATGCAAAGTGAAAAACCACAAATTCACATTATTTTCAAAGAAGTAACAGCTACTGTTAAACAAACTGACAAAAGTAGCAATCGAAGAATGTATTGATTTATTGATAATTATTCCTTTATTCACTTCCCTGAGGGTTCTCCGAAAGAGCGTTTTCAAATATATATCAGATTCTACAAATTAGATTTTACCTCAAAAAATTACGAAAATTTTCATTTACGGAAATTTTTTTGGAAAATTTTGAGGAAAACTCTACTTGACGCTTTTCAGAATAGTAACAGAAGTGAGCATACAAATTTTCAAATCATTCGGTATAAAAATATCATAATAAAATCAGTTTGAAAATTGTTACCGAGACCTAAAATGCGCAGTAAGTGGTACATTTGACCCCGTTTTATGGCTCTCTGTACCAACCCAGCTGTCCGCCCTTTTGGATTTCGTCTAGTTATACCAAGATCTTACTCTGGGCAAATTTTCAGCCATATTATCGATCGTTAATTTTTCCGAAAAAAATTACAACTTCATCCCTGTATAGCCACACCCTGTACCACGAGGGGCGTCCGCCTGTAAGACAAAGTCTTAACCCAGTTACAATGAATATATTCCAATAGAGAAATGTCATATTACTGATTAGTTCAAAATTTCGGCTCTATCTCTCCGACTATAACATCCTTAGAAGTTCCTAATATTACTTACAATTTTTTCCCAGTATCTGCCATAGTACGCATAAAATTAGGATAAACTACTGCTCCTTTTTTAAACATATTTTATTTACAAATTTGGGATATAAAGTAAAATCGTTTCTAACCGCATTGTTGGTAACAATTTTCGCACTTTTTGAAAGTTGCAAATTCTTTGAAGTCCATTTACTCATTATTATAAGTACTGCAATGCTGTGGTTTGCCTTAGGAGGGTAGAATAATTATTGTATAAATACACAATAATAATTATTTTTGTGTACTTTTATATTTTCAGAAAGAACGCTTAAATTCTAACATTTTTTAATAATGCTGGCCGAATAATTACACACCAATAAAGAAGTGTGACGCGTGCTTTGTGTATCGGACGAAAAACAAAAATTTCATTTTTGTTCTTTCCATTTGCCTAAAAAAATATTAGTACATGTGGAGAAGAAGAAGTGTCTTAAGGCACGTTCTCCTACAAATTCGCCAGTCGCTGGTAGCCGCGAATGGATAGCCGCTACCAATTGATTTAGTCATCGCTAATGCGTTTTAAATAGGACTGTTCTCCTAGAAGCTACCGAGTCGCTGCTACCAGCGACTTGCTCGTTAGTCGCCGACCGCCAGTCGTAGGTCTCGTTTGGGAGCAGACTAGCGTCCACAGTCAATAGTGTTGTGTTTTGTGCATAAATCATTTAAAGGCCATCGAAATAGGTTTAACAGGTAGTATTTGTGTTTATTATTTTTATTTGTTGTACATACAAAAAAAATACATTTTATATAATTTATACTACATTATTTGAAACGGTACATACTATAATAAGAAATAATGGATAGATACATATTAATTTTTATTGTTTTTTTCTTCTAGTAATGGAGGCATTTACCGCAGAAGATGACGAGCAACTTATTCATGTGGTTAGCAATTATCCTGAATTGTACGATCCGAAAAATGAATCATATAAGTTGACGGTAAAGAAAGACGTTAAATGGAGAAGTATTGCGGAAATGATGAATAAAGATGGTAAGTTTTTGTGATACAATTTAATGAATTGTCATTCAGTACATAAAAAGCTAGGTATGTATTAATAAATTTGTTTAAATTTGTTTATTTTGCCACTTGAGAGAGCCTTCGTTAGCAAAATAATCTGTAAAACGGCTCCGCACCTGAAAACTTTCAGTACAAGCAAAGCCTCCTGTGCCTCTTAAAGGAATCATATTCTGAGTAGGAGTGTGAAAAGACATATCTTCTAACTTATGGTGTTTCATATTTCCGTTGCGGATATATTCATCGCGTAACATATTATGTAAACAACAAGAAGCAAAAAACAATTAGATCTACTGTTGATGGTTTTACGTTAATCGATGTAAAAAAAATACGAAACACATGACAAAGCAAACCAAATGCATTTTCGGTAACCCATCTAGCACGGCAAAGTCTATAGTTAAAAACTGCTTTATTATGATCGTCTAATGCTTGTTTTTTCGGATAGGGTTTCATAACATTTGTATGAAGTTTAAAAGCATCATCACCTAGAATAACGTGAGGGAGCATAATATTTTTCGAATATGGAAGTACGGATGGTGCAGGAAAATTAAAATTGTCTTCATAAATTGCTTTGCCAAGTTCAGATTTCCCAAAAATGCCAGCGTCTCCTTCTTTCCCGTAGAATCCAATATCCACAACCATAAACTGATAATTAGCATCCACAATGGCCAACAGCACAATGGAAAAATACTGTTTATAATTAAAAAAAAGGGATCCGCTTTTATCTGGACACATTATGCGCACATGTTTGCCATCAATGGCGCCTACAGCGTTGGGAAAATGGGAAAATGCCAAATAGCCCAAAATTCTTCAGCCTTTTGCTTCAAATTCAGTTCTGGTAGAGGAGGAAGGAAAATTGGTTTCACCTTGTCACATATACTTTTCAATACTATTGGCACAAATACGCTAATGTAGTTGTGACTTATTCGGAACGCGAACGCCAAAGATCTATATGACTCTCCAGTGGCAAGGAACCTGTAACAAATAAATTTTTCTATAAATTGATTAATAAAGGTCAAGGTTGAACGATTTAAATTAAATTATTTTTTGATTTTTTCACAAAATTTGTGTTATTTGGAAATCTCTAAATAAATGTATTTTTAGTTGGATCATACAACAGACGATGGAAAAATCTACGTGACAATTATTACAAACAAAAAAAGAAAGAGATTCAAACAACGGGAAGTGCTAGCTTAGGAAATAGAAGAATAAATCCTTTATTAGAGGCTGTGGAACATGAACGACGGTAAGTGAAATGTTTTTGATTAATATCTAATGTCTAATATGTATTATTATAGTGTTCTGAGCAGCAATACAAATGCAAAAGTTGATAAGACTCAGGAGATTTTTAGTGGCAACTCCAATGATGAAGCTACGCACGAGACAATTGATTCCGAGTCTAGAGAAAATGTTACAGAAATTTGTACTTCCAAGTCAAAGTCCGTGGACTACGGTACCGAACGTCAAGCTTCAAAAAGGAAGAAAGATATTAGCTCGGATATCCTCAAACAAATTCAAAAAAGTAGTGAAGAGAGAGACAATTTAATTAAACAGATTAGAGCGTCTTCTCCTATGCAACCTGTAGCTCCTGAAGATGAAGTCGATTTACTCTTCAAGAGTTTTGCAAAGACTGTAAAAACCTTTCCACCACTTTTAAAAGCCGAAACAAAGAATAAGATTTTCCAGATAATTTCGGATGTAGAACTACAGTTACTGCGTTCCCAGAATGCTTTCTCTGGATTATCAACTCACTCGTATGATACTAGCATCACTAGCACACCGCAGCCTTCTCCATCTACCTGGGATAAACAGGATGTCACGACAATATCTAATACAGCACAGTATTTCGGAAATTTTCAAGGGTAGCGTATTACACTTTTGTTTTACCTTAATTTAAAAAATATATATATTTACTTGCATTAACAAAGCAGGTAGGCAACCGTGAAAATTTTTATTACCTTATTAGTAGAGTAACTAATAAATTTTGTATAACTATTTCTCCTTGTGTTTCATTTAAAAATTACAATTTCGGTTTACATCACCTTCAATAATATCAGTAAATACATACTAGAGGTGGAATACATGTAACTACTTACCTCAGTGTTACTGCCAATTTCTCAGATGGCGTTATAGGATATTTTACACGATTGCAAGCATTAATTGCAATATCACTTTTTATTAAATTTAATAAAAAATTAAATTGATGTCGTGAAATTCGGAAGAACTCCATGAATTTTGTTTCACAGTCGTTAAGATGTCTTTTTATCAAAATTGATTGATATCCTTCTGCTTGTCTGGGTTTAAAAATATTTGATTCTTTTGCCCTGCACTTTCCACTTTGCAGCGTCAGCAATGATAATAATATATTTTCTTCTTTAGCCTGGTAATGCAATAACATTAAAAGTAGAGATTTTTTACTAATATTCATCGTTCTAAAGTCTTCGCCAACGATTGAAAAGTAGTCGGCGCGGCGTATTGGAGGAGAACACTCTTAGTCGTGGCGACTCGGTAGCGGCTACCCATTCGCGGCTACCAGCGACTGGCGAATTTGTAGGAGAACGTGCCTTTATAGTTATAGTAGACCTAATTGAACTTGTGGGTTTTGCAAGATTTGTGACTTTATATTAGTTACTGTAAGTATTATTATTAAAATTGATTTTGGTAATTAAAAAATATCTTTTAAAATAATATTTTTAGAAAATATTAAATGTATGGCGTCTTACTTTTTAATTACTTATACTTATATTTCTGGGTATTTTTCCATTGTCACCAACGAGAGATATTACTTATTAATTATATATTTCTTGCGTTTTAATAGGGGCACGAGCAAGAGCCAAAACCCCATACTGAAATTAAAGCAGTAGTATCTACTTCAAAGCAGTGAAATAGTATAGACTCAGCATTCACACAACTTGAGTTAACAACTAGATGTTAACGAATTTGCGTGACGGTCTGGACATACAAGTTTTTTCCGAAATATTTTGTGCAAACTGATTAATTTTTTTACAGGTAGACGATGCTACTAAAAAAAAGCTTTTAGAAAATCCTTGAAGTCCGGATTCTAAATTCAAATTTCCATCTTCCTGTTTCAGAAACTTCAAATTAATTGGTTAACTGACTGGAATTGACTGGTTTATTCTGCAGCAAAGGATGCTGCGTTCTTCACGTTTTGAGCGTTTTTTTCCTCTGTTGTAGAAGAGCAAGGATCAAGCGCAGAAAAATTAGTTAAAACCATATGCAGAAAATGGATGCAAGGGAAGATTTTAAAAAACATTCCGAAAATCTATATCATAAAAAAACTAGAAAGCGGCTAATTTCCTAGCAACATATACTGGAGAAAAGGACAATATTTAATTAATACTTAATGAAGGAAGAAAATTGAAAATAGAAAAAAAGAGACAATCCCTTAAACCTACTATTAACCCTTTGGAACCCAGTGGGACTTATAGATCCTAGCGACAGTTTCAGTTTGCTTGATGTTCCAAATAAGTCCCGTTTTACATTATATTTTTCGATATCGGAGTTTATCGACTACACTGCAGATGGGGAAGATTTAATTGAAGGTAAGAAAGCCATTATCAATAAAAAGAAATGAAAACTCCCTATGGTATGGACATGAGTCGCAGCTGATCATAAACTCAGATTTGCTGTTCCTCTTGATGTTTCCTGTGAAATTTTCTTGAAAGTATTCCCTCGAAGTTTATTTATTTTTATTGCGGATTGTACAAACGAGAGAATTAAAATGTATAATCGCAAGGAAGGAAAGTCTGAACCGCTTACTGATGCTGGTGAAGTAATGATTACTATTAGTTATACTCTAATAATGTGCTACAACAGAGTGCCTAAACTGAGACATTATTGGTCTTCGCATCCATCTGTCGGAAATAAAACGATAAGTACTGCAATATCAAAAAACAGATGCTTATTCATTCTCTCCAAACTTTACTTCAATGTCCCAAAGAAACCCGAAGATTGCAGTAAGATATATTATGTAGAAGAACTGCTCTCCTGTTTCAAGTTCACATTTCAGAAGTATCGAACCGACAGTACTAGACAATCAATCGACGAGAGTATGGTGAAGTTCAAAGGTCGGTCGTCCTTAAAACAATACGTACCTCTAAAACCAGTGAAAAGGGGTATAAAACTATGGTGCAGCTGTGATTCTAAGACAGAATACACATATGATTTTAACGTTTACTCTGGAAAGGAAGTTGAACAAGCTGATGGAACTCTAGGTGAAAGAGTTTTCTATAAAACATGCCGGAACATGCCTAAGGAGTTTTCTATAAAAAGCAAAATGAACAAGGGACTCTGTATTTCTAACAAATGAGTTCCAAACCCTAGCCACAAAATGGCAAGATACCAAACAAGTATCCTTGTTGAGTAACTGTCATAAGAGTAGTTGTACAACTATTCAAAGGAAAAATAAAAGTGGGACCAAAGTGGACGTTCCTTGTCCTGCTGCTGTTGCTTTATACAACGAAATTATGGGTGGTGTGGGCCTGGCTGAAAGAAAGTTACAATATCTCGGCCACGTTATGAGAGGGGATAAATATGTGTTGCTACAAACCATAATGCAGGGAAAACGAAGTATTGGAAGAAGACGCATCTCCTGACTCAACAATCTGATAAAGTGGTATAATTGCAGTTCCGTCGACTTATTCAGAGCTGCAATCTCAAAAGTGAAAATAGCTGTGATGATTACCAAGCTCCTTAGAGGAGACGGTACCTAAAGAAGAAGAAGAAGGACCTGGCTGACCAAATGAGTAGAGTGTATGAAATGGATAGACGATCTTGTAAATGATGGAAAAAGTTTTCTACCGATTGCTTATAGTGTCAGTGGTAAATAGTTGGGTAATATATAATGATTTACATCGAACACGCAAGAAAACACCCCTTTTAGAAACTTTGTTTGGGCTATCAGAAGATCTCATTTCTAAAGGTAGAACCACTACACAAGTAAAACTTAGAAAAGAAGTGTAGGTAGACCTTCAAAGAGATCACGAAATAAAAATGTAGGAGACCACATGCCGATTGAAACTGCTAAGAGGCGGCGTTGTGTTGGTTGCTCAAGAATGGGTAAAGAAAGAAGAACCACAACCATCTGCACAATGTGCGATGTAGGTTTGTGTAAACATTGTTTCACATTATATCACACATATTAAGTTACATTGAAGTATTTTTTATGCATATTTTTGTAAATCTTTCTGAAATAAAGTGTTCATTTATTTGTGGCCGTAATCTCCCAATATACCCTACGGGACATAATAATCCCAACCAACATTCCCATTGGGACATATATATCCCACTATTTTTTGTTTTTTTATGTAAAAATTTGGTTTGGTACACTTTAAAAACCTTCTATGGTTACCAGTACAAAGAAATAATTAAAGTCGAGATCGTAACAACACAAAAAAAATTGTTTCCCAAAGGGTTAAAACGGCTATTTTTCTTCCTATATGGGCAATTTTTTAGAGGTCATCGCGATTTTGGACCTTTTGATTTTAACGCCCACCACAAAGAGTAGAAGGGAACTTAGATCTCTTTTAAAATTCAGAAATGAGTCTGGAGATAATAAGAAGAAGGAGAAAAGAAGAAGAAAGGAGAAAAACTGATAGATGAAATCATTTGTATATTTAAGACAATCGTTTTAGAAAATTTGGTAAAACGAATTAACAAAGCCAAATTTGTTAGTATTCTGTGTGATGAAACCACCGATATTAGTGGTACAATTTAGCTATCATTTTGCGCTAGATTTGTAGAAAATAATAAAATACATGAAGAATTTTTACAATTTTTTCCGGTAACTGAAACCACCGCTACTGCACTAGCTTATACTATTTGTTCGTTTATATAAGATTTAGGTTTGAATAGTAAAAATATAGTTGGTCAAGGATATGATGGAGCCAGTTCCATAAGTAGTCATATAAAAGGCGTACAATCTGTTGCACGAAAAGAATTTCCCAGAGCTAGCTAAGTGCATTGTCGTTCATAACATTTGATGATCCAACTACTGTTAATTTCGGTCGTTATTTTCAGACAAATTATGCAAGTAAGACTATATCCTGAGCTTACTGATATAGGATGCATGCTGGCCTAAACACCAACATGCATATTGAACGAATGCATAGGACCATTAAATACATTTTTTTTTTAATTTGGTTTCGAAAATTAGTCTACGATTTTATTATCAGATGTCGCTACATTGCGTCTATACGAAGCCATGTTATAGTTGCTTCCTAAGACAGAAAAGATTTATTTCACGTTCAGAGCGCTTGCGAAAGCCGTTCTGATGATGCCTATTGATCTGAAATACGTATAAACGGATGCGCAAGCTCCCTATACGTGAAATAAAATCTTAACTGTCTTTTCCTTGTAAATACATTTACTTACAAGGCAGAAATAATAAAAGGTTAGATAAAGCTGTAACTGCTCCAATGAAATTCATAAGAGACAAGCTCTTCGACGGGCTAATTATTCTTAACAAAGGAAAACTTTCCTATAAAATTATAGAAATCAGGAAAAGACATAAAACTAGTTGTAATTTAGACATGACCAATATTATAAATTTTGAAGGTACTTGGCAAATTCCATCTTAGCAAATCAATATAATGACCTTGAAACAATACTATGAAATTAATTACTATTTAAATGGGAATAAGCCACAATTAAAGGTTAAAATACGTTTATTGACGTTTCAATTTCCACTTCGGAAATCGTTCTCGAAATACAAACATTAGTAAATTAAACAAATTTTGTTTTTTGTTACTTAGTGAAAAAAATTCTTCTAATAATTTAATTTTATCTGACTCATCTATATTGACAATTCAGACATACATTATACATTTTAAAGTAGACGACTTTAAAATGATATTGCTAATATTGTTGAGTTGCGTTAATGGACAACGATGTTAATAGACAGGCCAAGGCCTTCAAGGCTGCGTGGGTCCGACTCACAAGTCAACCCAACTGGCAATACGCAGCCGCCCTTGGCCTTGACACATCCGGTCTCCGTCACACCCAGTATCCCGACCTCTACTATTGCGCGGTGACACGTGCTCAAAGGGCGGGTCAATTAGCGGAAAAGGACCGTTACAAGATCTCACAATATCCCACGAACGTCTCCAAGGAGACCCTCTCTAGACTTAGCAGAGTAATCGTGGAGCTGGACAATCAGCAAGTCGTCGCCAAGCTCCAAGAACTCGGGCTTCGAGTGGGAGAAAGCGAAATAACGAGGGCTAAGAGGAAGATGAGAACAAGAGAAGGTGACTCTGATGATGAGGAAAGCGACGGACCACCAACTTCAAGGCACACACGTATAGAGTGAAAGGAGGAGGGGAGGATGGAGAGAGTAGACGACAGGATAAGACCAATGGAAAGTTTCGAACTTGGATTTGAGGTTCGAATCGGTTTGTAAATGCCCCTTTGTCCGCTTCTTGTCGGTCGACGATGATAGGTATAATAAAGTTGAAGTTGTAGAGTAAAAGTGTTGATTTATTGACAGCTACTGGTAATTACACAATATGATGTTCGTTAGGTAACTACTTATGATTAACTGTTGTAGACTGCGCTCACATGAGCTCAAATCCCCAATTTATAATCTCACAAATAATTCATACCTCAGCAAAAAGGTTATTGCTATACCTGCCTATCATACCATACCAACAAACTTTGCTTACATACAATTTAATCTACGCCTTAATTGCGACACTTAGGAAGTTCAATTAGAAAATATATTATTCGGCAATTTATTTAGTTGTAGGTAGATGAACTAATTATTAAAATATTATACGATATGGTTTTACAATGTCACTTATACACGGTGAAACTATAATAGATTAAGAAGTTAAGAATAATGTGAGATTACAAATTAAGGGGTTAATTTGTGATTGAACATATTGGCAACTATATAAAAAACAAACAGACGACCAATAGAAATATTTAAAACATATAAAATATAAAATAATAATATAACAATAATCATAACACTAATTCACTCGGTTTTTGAATTATTATCTCACCCGAGCAGTGTTACCTATAATTTGATTATTTAGAATTTATGTTTCAGCTGAACTATCTAATTCAAATCTAAGCTCATTAAGTGAAACTGATCTAGGAGGGGCTTTCTTTAAAGTTGTACTTAAGTTTGGTTGTGATACCGTATGTGTTCGAGGCGCTGGATGAGGTTGGATGCAAAAACCGTGATGTCTTTGTTTTTGGCTCTCTTGGAGTTTCGAATATATCTGACCACCTTCCTTTATTTTCATATGTCACTTAAAATTAGTGTAAGTTATTGTAATCTACTGCAAGTAGATTCCTTGGGACCAACAACGAGCGCACAACACTACCTCTTCTTTTCCTAGGTTTGTGTCTCTTTGAACTTTCTTCTCTAATTGCAGCAGTCTCGCATAAGCTTGCTGTTCTGAGTCCCCCTAATATGCTTCTATTAGAATTGACGGGTATTTTAACTTCAAATCTTCCTTCATTATCCCTTTTTACTGTTCTTTTATAATATCCTTCACACTCTTTTTCTTCTACTGAAAGAGTATTGCTTTGATCTACTTCTTTTAACTCCCAGTATTTTTTTATTTCTTCATCGATCTGTCGTCTAGATATCATGCTGAGTACTTGTATATTAGGAATATTCACTTACAATAATGTATTCTACAAGGTGGGTCAAACCAACACCTTTATTACAATACCAAAGATGGAATGAAATGGAATAAGACATGCGGATCACGAAATGTTAGAAAAAGACGAGAAAATATCATCACAAAACTTCCTGAAGTTATCCGTGAAGCGCAAAGTTGCACAACAGAAAATTGTACAAGTTGTACAAAATTATAAAACATATTGTTGAATGTACTAATGTATATATCGAGCGTGTGTCTGTGAGATATAAAGACAGTTCCGATGCGAGGCTAACAAATATATGTGAATTAAAAGCTCTGATTTTTAATATTTTTGAAAAATTTCAATTAGAAATCTATGGCGGTATACAACCACCAGGTCAATATTCTATCAGTTCTGCAGCCTACGATGTGGTTGAGCGGCTTTGCAAACCAATCTCCAAATCCAACCGGAATGTCACAATGGACAATTGGTTTACATCAATTGAAGTCGCACAAAACTTACTGACAAATCATAGTCTAACAATTGTAGGCACCTTATGGAAAAACAAAAGGCATATCCCAACCGAATTTTTATTGAACAATAGACCGCCAAAATCAACTATTTTTGGATTTATCAAAGATATGACGATATTGTCCTATAAACCAAACCAAAAAACATTTTTTTTTTGTCAACCCTACACCATGATGAAAATCGATCCAACAACGGGTGACGAAAGTAAACCTGAAGTAATAACGTTCTACGACAAGGTACTCTACGAAAGGTGGTGTGGACACGGTTGATCAACTTCGAGGTTCCTGTACTGTCGCAAGAAATATAAAACGTTGGCCCATGGTCATCTTTTATGGATTGCTTAATGTTGCTGCAATAAATGCATTTGTGATCCAGATAACTAACAAACAGGATATAAAAACAAGCAAAAGATTTTTTTTTTAAACTAGGTCTTCAGTTAGTTATGGACAATATAAAAGAAAGAGCTCAATCTCCTCATTTGGCAAGAGATATAAGAGAGCTTGCTGCTAAACTCAGTGGTGTTGGACCAGTACAAGCACCTGCGGAATTGCAAAATAAAAGGGGGCGTTGTGCTTTTTGTAGAGATCGTAAAACTTAATACATATGTCACTTTATTTGCTTGGAACATACCGTACCTGTTTGTCGCATATGCATTGATAAAATGACTGAATAAGTTATATATAAGGTGTTTTTTAAACATCGTCCATATTGTAGTACGTAATTTCTTTTATATTTTTAGTTTTATTATTATAATAGAAGTTCATTTTCTTTTAATATATATAAGTTGTCTTTATAAGTAGTTCTAATATATGCAACGCTAAAATGTTGGTACAAAATTAAACATAAAAAATTCTTAGTTTAATTTTTGGGCTTTTCAGACCCAACCCGTTCTTACGTGTATCAAAGTATCACCCGTGTACCGAAGATATTAAATTTGTAATGTAAATATTATTAGGGCAATAAATAAGTTTTTATTTTTATTTTATATAGCAACAAATTTATAGTCCCTTCCACAAAATTGTAAATACAGTCCTGAATGCACTGTGTTGGTAGTGGAGAGTGTTGTACCTCGGACCAGGTTGTACCTTGGGTCAGTTGACTTTCTTTCTTACGCACTGCAGATTTCTCTTCGATTTGGTTGAATTAGTGGTTTAATAATATCAGCGGTAGATGGCATCTAAATACACTTATCAAAAAATTGCAGCGTGGTGACTTGCAGAGTGTTTTGTGTTTTGTTTGATCGTAAGTAAATTATTTACCTATTTGTTATCTGTTAAAATCCGCTTCAAATGTAAATATATATATATATATATATATATATTTTATTATTATCTGTAATGGACAATATATATTTACGCTTGATAATCATGAATGTATTTTTTGTCTAAACGCATAACCTAATATTAGAAAACAAAAAACAGCTGAAATTGTTACGTTGTGTACCTTGGGTCACCGGTAGGTCGTGTACCTTGGACCGGACCAAGGTACAATCTTATTGCGAATTAACATTATTTTGACTTTTATTTAAATTAATTGGTGTGTCTGTTACCAAAAAAACCTTTTATTATTGTTTCAGATAGTCATTTTAAAATGCCGAGAAGTAAAGTGGGTATCAAAAGACCACATTTAAATGCCCAGGATTTAACTGCAGCCGCAAATAAATGCATAAGTGGTGAATTATCAATTAGGGAAGCAGCAAAGTGCTATAACATATCAAAAACCACGCTGATCAGGCACGTAAAATCCTTCAGGCAGTCGGGGGCTTCAGAATTTTCTTATGTTGCTGCCAATAATGTAAAACAAGTTTTTAATAAAGAAGAGGAAGCTGAGTTAAAAATATATCTTCTCACTGCTGCACGCCTCCACTATGGTTTGACGAAAATGGAAGTTCGTACTTTAGCATATCAGTATGCAACTGCAAATATCAAGTCTTATCCGCCTTCTTGGGACCAAAAAAAGATAGCTGGCAAGGAATGGCTGAGGCAGTTTCTTAGAAGACATGAAGATTTATCATTTCGTAAACCAGAACCTACAAGTTTGGCCAGATCAACATCCTTCAATAAAACAAATATATCTTCCTTTTTTAAGAACTACAAAGAAGCTTTGTCTCGTGGAGATTTTTCCGCAGAAAAAATTTGGAATTGTGACGAGACAGGGTTAACGACTGTCCATGTACCACCAAAAATTGTAGGACCTAAGGGAATAAAACAATTAGGTCAAATGACAAGTGGAGAGCGAGGTCAAAATGTAACCTTGATAGCCTCAATAAATGCAATCGGAAATCATATTCCGCCAATGATGATATTTCCGAGGGTTAATTTTAAGCCTCACATGCTAAAAGGTTGTCCAGTTGGAACTATAGGAGGTGCAAATTCGTCCGGCTGGTCAAACGAAATATTGTTTTTGGAATACCTACAACACTTGAAAATCCAGTTATATTACTTTTGGATAATCACGATAGCCACGTGAATGTAAGTGTCATTAATTTCTGTAAGAAGAATGGAATTCTACCGATAACGTTTCATCCCCACACCAGCCACAAAATGCAACCGCTCGATCGAATAGTTTTTGGACCGATGAAAACTTACTATAATACCGCCTGTAGTGAGTGGATGATTATGCACCCTGGACAACCTATTACGATTTACGATATAGCCGAACTTGCAGGTAAGGCATTTCCAAAAGCATTTACTACATCTAATATCCAGAAGGGATTTGAGGTGAGCGGTCTCTATCCCGTCAATGAAAACATTTTTGAAGATAATGAGTTTCTGTCTTCGTATGTAACTGATCGTCCTTTAAACCAGCTTACTGACAGTCGCGAGCAAGTCAATGTTGAACAGGACGGGGAAAAAACTAAAACTACAGTTAATGAAATGGAAGTCTCTACTCCTTCTACCTCAAATATTCGTCAAGCAGGAACTTCAGGAAGTTCTATTACACCTGAAATGTTGCGACCCTATCCAAAGGCACCTGTTCGCAAAAAGAAGTTAGGAAGAGCAAGAGGAAAGTCACGAATACTTACCGATACTCCAGAGAAAGATGAAATAGCTACGCTTAAAAAGGGAAAGACGGTATCGTTTGAGAAAGTGCAGGCAGTTACAAAGCAAATAGCGACAGAAGATATACAAAATGTGCCAAAGAGAGCTGCTAAGTATGATAGTGAATCAAGTCCAAGTGATGGGGGTACATTTGAGGACTTGGTAACTAGAGAAGAAGAATTATTAAATGACCAAAAAATATATGACTTATCTGAAAATAACGAGATTAAAAAAGGAGACTTTGTTTTAGTGAAAGTGGCAGGGAAGAAATCTTTTGTTTATTATGTTGCCGAGATACTGAACAGTGGAATTAATAATGAACTTAGATATTTACGTAGAATTCTAGATTCCCATAAGTTTATAAACGACTCAACCGAGACTTATGATTTTTTACGCAATGATATTGTACGTAAACTTCCACAACCGCACAAAATAAGCGGAACTGCACGTCACGATGCGCAACTGAAATTTAATGTTAAATTTAGCGGATATAATGTCAAATAAGTTTTTATTTACTAAATTAATCATTAGTTAATCATAATGTTCTGATTATTTTGAGATATTCAATAAAACATTTCAAGATTTGTTCTATTTTTTTTTATAACTGACCCAAGGTACAATATAATGCTGGTCCAAGGTACAATATATGCTGGTCCAAGGTACATTACCAGTTTGTACCTTGGGTCAACATGCAAGGGCCTGCTAAAATATATTTTTTAACTAACTACTAAGCTTAAAATGTGTCAATAAAAAGAAAGCATGTAGCCAAATAGACAAAGTAACTAATACATTGGATAAACTTTGTAAATATATAATTTTAGGATTTAGAAAAAAATAAAAACTAAAAATTGACCCAAGGTACAACACTCTCCCCTACACTGAGCAAACCGTATTTATACGCCATAGTAAAGTAGCCTCGTATTTCCTTGAGACTGTGTAAAAATATATGTATCTGTAATAAAATCAGGCAATGAAAAAGTACTCTACCAAGGGTCTGTAAAATTATCAATGACTCAGACGTATAATAATACAAAGTTTTAAGATTCCGCTCGATATTAACATTCAGACTTGCCTGGTATGTTTTAAAATATGGGCAGTCAACCAGTTGAAGTTTTCATCGAACTAGAGGGAAGTCCACGTCTATCAACGGCCAATGAAAGCATCGGATATCGCTGTTATGACTAGCGATATTTACCATGCGATGCATCGAATCAATCCGATACATCGAATATAGTAGATGTTTTACGATACATCGATGTATTTTATTCGATGAATCGAACATCGAATAGAGTGGCATATTTTATCCAATCATTCCTGTTCCTTAATAATTAATAACTGTTTTAGCGCAAGCGCAGAGTTTGTTAGTCTTCTTTTCTTCTCGTGTCTTATCCATTGCGGATATTGGCTAAAAAATTAGCAAATTTATATCTTGTTGGCGGCTTGCCTAAATAGTTAAATCAAAGATAAATTTGTATTGTATTCTTCTTTTTTATTCTTGTTCCACGTAATACCATGTTGGTATCATTTAAAATTTACATCGCTGTTTTTTAGGTTGGTAATACAATCAACAATAATATAAATAACATAATTTTATTTCCTATTTCCTGCTATTTCCTTTACGCCATTTTTCTCATGTGGATGTGATATCCTATCTTTTATCTTTTTTGATTGTATTCGTTTTTCGTTTGGCTCTTTGGCTGAGATTTTATGCTATTTGTTATAGTTATTTACATTTTTTTGGTGAATATTGATAAAATATAAAACTTAATCGACAAAATAATTATTCTTTCTCCAGAAATCAAGTGAATTATTTATTTTAACAAGTTTTTGGGCATAGGTAAGTCACGTTATATTAATTGATATTTTTATTCGTTTTGGTTTTCTCTGTAGCTTGTTAGGTCTTATTTACAATTTTGGCTTAATTTTTAACATGAGTAACATTCTAATTCCATAGTGAGTAATTTTAATTCTTGAAATGAAGTTTTTTGATTCTAATATAAGTTCTTTGTGTTTATAATAATGAGACACGATCTTTGTATAAATATAGACATTTATCTTTAATACATAATTAATTTTTATAATATTATCGTCCTAACAAAATAAGTCACGTTTGGAATTATTTTGAAAAACTAGGTGATAAAACTACCAAGTGTAAAATATGCCAAAAAACTCTACGTTCAGCTGGAAACACCACTAATTTAATGGGCCATATTAAGAACGTCCACAAGGCTTTTAATTTGGCATTTAATAAAAGTATTGATTTACCTAGACAAAAAGCTAGGTTCACATTTACCAAACCAAATGTTATCCATAAACAAAAATGAAGTTATTGAACGTTCCAGCATTTCCCATACTGATGCTACACCTCTACCGTCAGAAGACCAGGCTATTGACACTGACTATACTGCAGGGCCATCTGCAAAGCAGCCGAAGATTCAACAATCAATAAAAAGTAGTTTTGAAGAACTTGTTTCTTATACATCTACTACTGGTGATAAAGCAAGGAAAATCAATAATGCCATTTTATATTTCATTTGTAAAGACAATCAGCCGTTTTCTGTGGTAGATGATGAAGGTTTTAAACATCTGCTTAAAGTGACTGCTCCGCACTATAACATACCTAGTAGAAGTACCATTACACGATGGCTTGTCAACTTTATTAAAATCAAAAATTTGTATTGCTGAACAGTCACGTTTTGAAGATGTTCCTGTGAGTAATACACAGCAGAATTTACACACTGTTAGAGGACAGAATTAGCAATACTCAATTTGGGTTTAGGAGTGGCTTGGGTACAAGAGAAGACTTGTTTAGTATACAGGTGCTAGTACAGAGATGCAGAGATATAAATCAAAATGTGTACATTTGTTATGGCGAGCACGCCACTGTGTGTGTGTGTGTTTTATCTCAATATTCAGACTACTTAGAAGATGATAAACATCCACGCTGAGTATCTCGAGGTGTTTACGATATTATCAAGAACTATGAGAGGTTTTTAGGATAGTTTGTAATTCTTAAGTTAGTATAGTTTTATACCCTAAACTGTTAACATCTAAATAAATTTGTGCATTTCATTCAGAGTTACGTTATTTAATTCTCCAACGAACACATATCATTACATATCATTTTATAGAGAATAAAAGTGGCGCAGTCAGTAGGATTTCCAATTAGAAAAAGTAAAGCCTTTTTTTAATCGATTTTTATCGTTAATTGGAAAATGGGAGAATTAGTGACTTAGTATTTGAGTTCCGAGTGTAAGGCCACGAGGAAGGAAAACTGAATGAACCCGTAAGCAACTTCGGAGAATTCCAAGTGTAAGGCCACTTGTTTGTGTAAAGCCACAAAGTAATTCGGAAGTTCTGGGGAGGCGCAACTAGCAACTTCGTGAAATCTTCTCAACCAGCTTTAGTGAAAAGCCACTCGACCCTGGAAACGGTGAAGCATTTAAACAGAAGAAGCAACATCTCGGCTACCATTCCGACTACAAACAGTTTAGAATTTCGACCAGTTCCAGTGTTAACCCAGTTGATCCAGAAGGTACAACGTTCTCCACCCGTTCCAGTGTAAATCCACTTGATCTGAGACGCTGCAACGTTTTCGACCAGTTCCGGTGTAAATCCACTTGATCTGAGACGCTGCAACGTTTTCGACCAGTTCCGGTGTAAAGCCACGTTCTCACGGAAGTACTTGAGGTTAGTCGAATTATATTAATTTTTTATTTGTTTTCATTTTTTTTTTTATTTACTCTGTTTCGCAATTTTCAAACTTTTAAGCTATCATATCTAGTATTTGTATTTTTTAATTTATTTTTGATAATACAAACATCATGACAACATGATCAACAAAAAACAATGAGTAACTCAACGGGCCATGGAGAGAGCCATGTTAAATATAAGCCTCAGAGACAAAATTTCTAACACCGACATAGGGCGAAGAACTAAAGTAACCGACATCATGAAAAAAATAGCGACATTGAGATGGCAATGGGTAGCACATGTAGTAAGACAAGACACCAACAGATGGTCTCATAAAGTGACATTCTGGAGACCTCGAGAAACAAAAAAAAGCGTGGGAAGACCCAAAAAGAGATGGATAGACGATATAACAGCTGTAGCTGGAAAGCAGTAGATGAGAATTGCAAAAGATAGAAAAGTGTGGAAGCAATTGGAGGATGCCTATGTCCAACAATGTATAAATGAAGGCTGAAGCAGAAGAACATTACTATGTATAACCTACACACTCATGACGCGGTTTTTTACTGGTTTGATGAAACAGCCACAGAATTGGTATTCCCTTCATTTGCTTCTTGCATTATACATAATTTGAAAAACGCTTTGCAAGAAAAACAGTTACCAGTTATCCTTTGGTTGCATGGCTGTAACTATCAAAACAGAAATACATTTTTATCTAACGCAATGATACACTTCAGTAAAGAATGGAATATTACTATCAAGCAAAAATTTTTGACCGAGGGACATAGGCAGATGAAATGTGATTCCGTTTATAGAGCAATTTAAGCAAAATTAAAAATCAAGATATTTCTCTTCCCGGTCAGTATTCTCATATTACAAAAGGGGCCCGTTGTAAACCATTTCCATATAGAAGTTACTATCTGGACTGGGTTTTTTAAAGATTATTCTCAGAATTTTTTTTTAATTTATGCCTCCATAAGACCAGGTAGATCAGCTGGTGATCCAACCGTAGTCGATATTAAGGCCATAAAATATAGTAACGGAGAAATAACTGTAAAAACGAATTTTGATTGCTGCTTTACCAGGAAGACCAAAAAAAATCATTCATAATAATTCACTCCTGAATGCACCAAGAGAAGAGAAAGTTGACCGATTCCAAATGGAACAACCTTCAAGAATTAAAACTTGTTTTGACGCATGATTGTCATTCTTATTATGATCAGCTGTCACATGATCAAAAGGATAGTTAAAAAATCTTTTTCATTATCAATGTTATTTTCTTTTTAACAAATAACAATTTAGTTTTGTAAGTTGTTTATTTATTATGTAGGACACAAAAGTAAGTAACAAAACAAACTGCAATTATGTAATTTCGATAAAATAATGATATATCCTTTTAAACAATCAAGAACTTAATCATTTAGGTTAAAATTGTGTTATTTTATTGATAACTTTTCTAATTAGTTTTTACTGGCTCCTGAAAAATTACCATTTTGGCACTTAGGCGGTTTTGGTTCTTCAATGACGGTATTCTTCATCTATTTTTCGTTTTAAAACGTTTTCTTACAAAAATAGTTTAAATGTCCATGAACGCATACATACAGGAGAAAATCCTTATGCATGCAATATTTTTTTGAAGCAGTTTTCTCATAAAATAAGTTTAAATTTCCATTTGCGTCTGCATACTGGAGAAAATCTTTCCTGTAAGTGTGAAACTTGTACAAAACAGTTCTCTGACCCAAATAGTTTGAAAAGACATTTAATTACACACACGAGTGTGAAAATAGATATAATATATATATATATATATATATATATATATATATATATATATATATATATATTATATCTTTTTCTTGGGGTAAGATTATAACAGTATTTGACCGAGCTTGCGGAGTCATGAAATAGGGTATCAAGTTTCGACCGTCCAATGTCGAAAGCACGGGACGGAGAACACTTAGGTAGGCAAATTTTTATATTCTATTTTTAAATTGCGGATATGACCAACAGATTTTTGGGAAACAAGAAAATTTTTAGTATAATCGTTGTAAAACGTTTTCTTACAAAAATAGTTTAAATGTCCATGAACGCATACATACAGGAGAAAATCCTTATGCATGCAATATTTGTTTGAAGCAGTTTTCGCATAAAAGAAGTTTAAATTTCCATTTGCGTCTGCATACTGGAGAAAATCTTTCCTGTAAGTGTGAAACTTGTACAAAACAGTTTTCTGACCCAAATAGTTTGAAAAGACATTTAATTACACACACGAGTGTGAAAATAGATATAATATGTATATATATATATATATATATATATATATATATATATATATATATATATATATATATTATATCTTTTTCTTGGGGTAAGATTATAACAGTATTTGACTGAGCTTGCTGAGTCATGAAATAGGGTATCAGGTTTCGACCGTCCAGTGTCGAAAGCACGGGACGGAGAACACTTAGGTAGGCAAATTTTTATATTCTATTTTTAAATTGCGAATATGACCAACAGATTTTTGGGAAACAAGAATATTTTTAGTATAATCAATTGTCTAAATCAGAGGCAATTACAAAAACATGTTTTTTAACCAGAGTGTCCAAAGTAACTTACTACAAAATTATAGGAGAAACATCTTCTAGACAGAAGAGAAAGGATTGTGGCAAATTCAGAAAAATAGAACCGCACTTAATTGAACCTATAACCAAAACAATATACCAAATGCATGCGGCTAATATTTTTCCAACTATTGAAAGCCTTGTGAATTAGTTCGAAAGGGCATTCTCTTATGTTCAGCATCAACACTTCGATTATTTCTTAAAGCCAATAATTTCAAGTACAAAACTGACAGGACTAATGAAAAGTACTAGAATAATTTCTTTAAAGAAACAGTTATATCAGACAGATAACTGAGTATCGAAAACTGAAACGAAATTGTTTATTTAGATGAGACCTGGTATGATACTCTTGACACCGTGATAAAAAGTTAGACAAATAATAACAAAAAGTGTTTTAACTCAGTACTGCCCAATAAAGAAAAGGATTATAATTTTACACTGCGGTGGAGAAAATGTGGATGGATCGACGATGGATTATTATTATCTGCAAAACAAATTAAAGACGCGTCTCTGGATTATCATGACGATATGTAGAGTTCAATTTTTGAATCATGGTTTGAAAAATCTCTTCTGCCGAAATTACCTAAACATAGTGTGATTGTCCTGGACAACGCATCGTATCATTCAAGATTAATGAAAAAAGCTCCAAATAATAGTTGGAATAAATTACAAATTCAGTAATTTTTATTTACGGAAGATTTGTATTTTGAGGCATCATATACTATGTAAAAAGAAATTGTTGGAGGTTGCTCATAGTAGACAGTACGAAAAGAAATATGTTGTTGCCAACAGTTACTGTGCTCGTAGTAATGGCATACTGTGCTTAGACTTCCTCCTTATTATTGTACATTGAAACCAATAGAGTTAATATGGGCTCAACTTAAATGAAATATAAGGAGAGGAAACGTTGTTCCTAAATTTTCGTCTACTGTTCTCCAATTAATTAGAAGAAAAGTCACAAAAATCACAGCAACCAACTGGAAAAATGTAATAAAACATGAGATCGGAGTGGAAAATGACTATGTTTAATATTTACCAGCATTAACCAAATTAACTATAAATTTAGATTATACGAGTGATAATAGTGATAACAGTGACTCTGAGTAGATAGTAAGTACTTAATTCGAATTAGGTGTTAGTTGAAACCTTTATTTCTATTGTAATTGTAGATATTCTTATTTTCCTTATATATCTTTGAAAACAGAGTATAAACACACTTCGAGATAGGACAAAAAATATACAAAGTTTTTAATTTAAAATAGTCAAAACAGGTTAGGGCGGTTAGGCTATTATGAAATAACTGCTAGGTATGTAAAAAAGTTATTAGTAAAATTTTTACACCTCTGACCCATTTTAAAATTATTGAAGTACTAAGTTTTCTCTATCACGGTGTCAAAACCAAAGTTGCGGTTCTCTAATAGAACACCCTGTATTCGAATAAATTGAATTGAATGAATTTGGATTAAAAAATGAATTCTCTATTTTTTTCCTGATTACAATAAGAGAAATTATCAGGGATAAAATAGGAAGTTTTAATACTTATGAGTAATTGTGTTAACCCATTAATGGCCAAAGTATCGAAAACGAAACATTTTTTAAATATTTTTTTTCTAGGATCTTCATATGATTATTATTATATTTTATGTATGGGTCTTTCATATAGATAGTTTATTGACGTGTTTGTTATCTTAATGGTCTAAATTACATGCTGCATAGTTTTTAAAATAATAAACAAAGCACTCCAAATTTACTAGTATCTGTCGGTGTCGTTTGAGCTCGCATAATATATCACAAGATATTTAAAATTCCACCAAACCAGCATTCTTTGTTCAATTAGAGATTGTAGAATGATATTATCCAAACATAATTTGAAATATGACTACTCATAAAATTTTATAACACTTTAAAGATGTTTCGTTTACGAAACTTTGGCGCGATCCGTGAATTTATGATCCATATTTGATAGTCTACTAATAATTAGTGATGGCTGATCCAACAAATTTTGCGGATCAGTTCCAAACCGATCCAGTCCAAAAAAATACCTGTTCCATGGATCAGTTCCAAGTCCTAGTCCGACCTTAACCCAAATAGGTACCTACACTGCGGAACTAACCCGATCCCGATCTGTATAAATGCCATCTCTAGCACCACTGTCCAAGTTGAAAAGGTTTCTATTCTGTACATTCAATAAAAACAGATGGTATCTGCTATTTCTCTATGCTTTCATATTGAGTGAATAGATGGCGCCTGCGAAATTAATATTTTTAATTTAATTAGGGGTTATACCAATTTAAATAATTATTATACGTTCTTGGTAATTCCCCGAAATACCAGAAAAAATCCCTACTTACACATCGCCCTTTCCCTCCATCCAATTTTTGATTAATTGCAGTTTTGTCAGCGGCTCCGGCTGTTTCAGTTTCGTTTCGTTGTGCATCATATGTTTAATTTTTAGAAGATTGTTTTTTATTATTACACTGATTTGCCTTTGCTTTTGTCTACTTGATTTCACTTTTTATAATTTTAATTTCTAATACAATTTTTTGTTAAAAGCAATACGTGTTGGTTATTGGTAAGTTTGGGTTTTTTGTTTAGAAGTAAATTTAAGTTGTCTTTTCTTAGTTTGTAGTTAAGATGTCCAAAAGAAGTGTAATGTGGCTATACTTTTCCGTTACCGATGAAGAGAAAAAAATAACCAAATGTGATGTTTGCAGTGACAAGTTATCCTATAAACATTCAGTCTCGAATTTAAAAAAACATTTTAAAAGGAAGCATCCTACCATCAACATTGATGTCGTGGCATCTAATACGTGTGCAACATCGGGATTACCTCACAGTCAAAGCGATACATTGATACCGGGTAGACGTGTTTATCGATAAAGTCATTAAGCTCCCAGTTTTTGTGACAATTAGAATATTTAAATTTCGTGGTGTTTAAAAATATTTACATATTATTGTAAAATAGTGATAAAAAGTGAAAATATTCTCCCCTGATGGGGGAGAATACCAATAAGACGCCAATGCGCGAACTAAATACTGCTGAAGTTGTTAGTGTTAGTGAACAAAATATGGATACAGGAATTAATACCACCGTTTCTCCTGCTACAAGGGAAGTCAAACTTTTTAATATTAATTCTAATAATTACGACTTTCAAAATTGTTGTGTATATGTTGAAAAGACCAATGATCAGAATATAGGCCGATTGCACCCTATGGTTGTGGGTGATATTTTACATCAAAAATTAAAGATCAACAATATTAAGGAAATTAAAAGTATAGGAAGAAACCGTGTTAAAGTAATCCTCAAATCTATTTTGGATGCAAATAAATTAGTCAATAATAGTCATTTAAAAGACGATAATTTAAAGGCGTACATTCCCAATCACCTCTTAGAAATCAAAGGGCTGATACGTGATGTCGATACCAAATATAACATTGAATATTTGAAAAAATATATGACCTCCAGTTCACAAATTATTGATGTTAAAAGAATGCACAGGAAAATAGAAAAAGATGGAAATACAGAATATGTACCTAGACGTAATGTTATAATTACATTTGAAGGCAATTGTTTACCAAACTATGTTGTAATTAATTATGTATATTTTCAAGTCGAAAAATTGTTAGGTAAAGTTACTCAATGTTATAAATGTCTCAAATTTGGACACATTTCTAGACAATGTAAAGGTACACAGGAATACTGCATACGATGTGGAGAAATAAAAACTGACACACATACATGTGATGAAAAAAAAAATGTATTGCATACACTGTAAAAGTGATAAGCATATATCGATCTCTAAAAACTGTCCTTTTTTCGAACATCAAAAAAAAATAAAAAATATCATGATTGAACATAAAATTTCATATTTGGAGGCCAAAAATTTAAACGATTCTTCTTTTTCTGGTCTTATTTGTAATAACAGATTTGAAATATTGTCAAATTCAGATAGAGAGTTTCCAAAATTAAGTAACACATCTGAAGTTAATAAACCTGCTTATTCCAACCTATTGAGGCCTCATTTACAGAAAACCAAAAATATTAGTCAACCAAGTTGTAGTAAATCAAGCACTGATTATAGAGAAAATAAAAAAAGAAAAGTATCATCTCCAACTTCCGAATATCCTACATCTCCTCACATCCCTTTCAGATTTGGACCATCTCAACCTTTACCACCCTTAAACAAGGAAAGTTTTTCAACTGTAGACAATGAGAAAAATAAATTAGTAGATTCTTTAGTAATTCTTTTCTCAGATTTTATTCAAAATATTAATTGTTTAGAACAGGCAAAATCACTTGATATCAATATGTTAGCCAAAGGTATTAATAATGTTTTAGATAATATTTTTCAAAAATAACTAATCTAATTACTTTCAAAGCTAAACTCAAAATAATACAATGGAATGCTCGATCAGCTGTTGCTAACAAAAACAGCCTTCTCAACTTTTTAATAACCGGAGACATTGATATAGCTTTAATGAGTGAAACTTGGTTTAAACGGGATGTTGTTTATAGTTATAGAGGTTATAATGTAATACGCGAAGATCGGGATGACGGCTATTCCGGAGTTGCTATTTTAATTAAAACTGGTATTCCCTTTGAAAACATAAAAATTAAAAAAAATTATAATAAAGAATTGCTTGCTTGTGGTATTAAAATCAACTATAACAAAAGTCATTTAACTTTACTCTCTGTATATAGGTGTCCGAAAGCTAAAACTAACACCGAAGATTGGGATAAGTTATTTTCTCAATTAAAACACCCTTGTATCATTGGAGGAGATATGAACGCACATAATTCTCTGTGGGGCTCATCTAAAAATGATAAAACAGGCCATCAAATTGTGGAGACAATTCAGAATCTAGATTATGTGGTAATGAATAATGGACAACCAACTTGCCAAACGAGACCAGGAAACACAGATTCCATGATTGATGTCACATTTTGCTCACCTTCTCTCTTTGATAAAATTTCGTGGTCTGTAGATACTGATACTTTGGGATCAAATCACTTCGTTATAAGGGTTGTAATCGATATCTTGGGAACTGATGCGAATATCATTTATCCCAGCAGTAAGTGGAACATTAAAAAAGCCAATTGGTCATTATACTCTCAGTTTATTGAAACCTATTTAACTAACAACCCTCACGCCTACTCAGACACGCAAGAAAAATATAATTTCCTTATTGACTGTATTAATGAAGCTTCTAAACAATCAATTTGTCAATATAAATCATTTAAATGTAAACGTACTCCCGCTCCGTGGTGGGATTCGGAATGTGATGAATCCGTTGCGGAAAGAAAGAAAGCATTAGTAAACTACAAAAAAAATCCTTCTCTTGAAAATTTTTGTAAATGCAAAGAAGTGAATGCTCGTGTCAAAAAATTCCTAAAATTAAAGGCCAAACAAAGTTGGGTTGAATGGTGTTCAAAATTAAATAAACAAACTCCATCTAGTCTTATTTGGAACCAAGCAAGGAAAATGAACAGGAAAAAAGTTAACTTTCCACTGCCTCTAAGTAACACATGGGTAGACGACTTTTTTGATAAAATAGCTCCACCTTACGTAAATAACCCGATAGATGTAATACCATCTGAAACTCTCTCATCTGATCAGAATCATTTTCTCTTAACAACCTTTTCAAGAGCTGAATTAGAGTTTGCCCTTGATAATCGCGTTAGTACCTCACCAGGATATGATGCAGTCAAATATCCTATGATACAAAATTTGCCAGATAACGCAAAAGAATTACTTTTAAATATATTTAACCAGATAATTTTTGAGGGTAAAGGCATAATCGATTTTAAGCGTATTATAGTTGTCCCTATTCCCAAACCGGGAAAAAACCCTAAATTAGCTGAAGCTTACCGACCTATATCATTATTATCATGTATATTGAAGACTCTTGAACGGATGATTAAAATTAGGTTAGATTGGTGGCTAAGGGATCAAAGTCTCTTACCCGCTAACCAACATGGCTTTAAGAAAGGTTATGGAACCTTATATTCCTTAACAACACTTGTTGTAGACATCCAGAATAGTTTTTCCAGGAACAGTTATGTACCTGCTTTATTTTTAGACATCGAAGGTGCTTACGACTCGGTATCTCTTACAATTCTCCAAGAAAAAATGATTAAATTTTTTCATATTCCAGCGCAGTTTGCTTCTAACGTTGT
This sequence comes from Diabrotica undecimpunctata, assembly GCF_040954645.1. NCBI lineage: Eukaryota > Metazoa > Arthropoda > Insecta > Coleoptera > Chrysomelidae > Diabrotica > Diabrotica undecimpunctata. The sequence goes on from NC_092811.1 coordinate 54,069,573, forward strand.
GAACTTGTACACAAATAGGATAATTTATTTAAAAGACAATCATACTCTTATAGGACCTAGACTTAATAACAAAGGATTACCTCAGGGCTCCGTTTTGAGTCCTATTTTGTTTAACATTTACACAGCAGATCTACACAACATCACTATTACTAATATTGCATTTAATATTGTACAATATGCTGACGATTTCTGTTTGTATACAGAACAAAAAATATCAGCAATCCATTGAAAACCTGAATGAAGTGTACGGATTCCATAAAAAATGGTTTATAGAAAATGGTTTCGAATTATCCTGCAGTAAATCACAAGTTTGTTTATTTACCAGACATAACTTTCCTAATGCTAGTACAATCAATTTAGGTGGGCACCAATTTTCCCTTAAAAACACAATTAAATATCTGGGAATGATACTCGACCAGAAATTGACCTGGAAGTTACATATTGATGACATGTTGAACAGATGCAATAAGGGATTAAACTTTCTTAAATCAATTAATAAAACTTGGTGGGGATCGGATGTTGAAGTAAGTTTATTATTTTACAAAGCTTACATACGATCTATTTTGGATTACGGAAGTGTTTTGTATGGATTAGCAAGTAATGTACTACTAAATAAAATCAACGTTTTACAGAACTCAGCCTTACGAATATGTTTAGGAGCCATGAGATCCACTCCAGTACAAGCTTTATATTTGGAAGCCTTAGAACCTCCTTTAAATATAAGACGAAGGTTTTTGTCCAAAAAATATTTAATGAAAGTATACTTACTGAACTCATCTCTATACGAAAAGATAGTCACTTTGAATTGCCATGACCTGACAAATAAATATTGGCAAAAAAAGAAATCTCCCTTACTTTGCGAAGCGTATAATCAAAATATAGCACTTTTAAACAATATAGATAGAACGAACTACATATTCAAAAATTACTCTTCTTTCTTTTTACATACAGATATTATTGTACCAAATTATAGTGAAAATATATATTTAAATAAAAATATTGTTCTATCCATAACAAGCAAATACAAAGAGGCAATAGCTCTATATACAGATGCGTCTAAATCTCCAGATGGAACCGGATGCGCTTTTTTTATACCATCGGAACATATAGAAAAGAAATTCAAACTGAACCCGGAAACTTCGATTTATACAGCAGAGGCTATTGCAATATATGAAGCTTTATTATATGTAGCTGAAGTTGAGTTTGCCCATATTCTAATTTTGTCGGACTCCTTAGCAGTGTTAAAATCCATTGGTAAATATGGACCACCTAACTTACAAGACTGCCCATACATTTATAGAATTAAACATATTATTCAAACTCTTTTAACTAAAGGAATCAATGTACATTTTCTCTGGATTAACCCATTTTCGGCCAATGGTGCGTATACGCACCATTACCTTTTAGATTTTTTTTTTTTTATTAAAGCATTTCAACAGAAAACCTCATTGCGGTAGTTTATAATACAACCTTTAAACATTTAATTCAATATATTATCTTTCTATTTTTATTGTTTCCTTGCTTTCTGTGAATTTTTTAATATAGTTCATGTTTACCATTTTAAAAATGCCTAGCCATAACTTTAAAAATAAACTATATGATACATTTTTGTTTGGACGCTTTTTATTTATTACTGTTCTGAAAAGATAAACAAATCTATGTATAAGTCATTTTTGGTGATAAGATATTTATTTTTCTAAGAAACAGATTGTCATTATATAGTGGTGCGTTAGCGGAATCTGTGAATAAGTACGCAGCAACTCGACAGATCTTGTCGGCTCATTCTTTAGTAGTTATAGTTGTTAGTTATGCGGTAGATTTCGTATCGACAAGAACTAAGTATACACGTGCTGTTTATTACTGAATTTAGCTATGCCAAAAAGACATATTTTGACCCATAGGGAGCTAGAAAGTGCGTTAGAAGAAATTGTTAATGATTTAGAAATAGAACGAGGTATGTTGATATAATTTTTTATTTTTCGTGTATAAATAACATCATAAATTTTGATAGGATTTGTGGATGCTGTCTATATACCACCTAATGTAGACGAGTTGACTGATGAAGAGGATATTGACGAGAATTTACTTATGAATGACGAATCAATTGATAAAGAAATAGCTGGTACCTTGGAAATTGAGGTTGATATCGATAATGACATTTGCGATGAGCCTGAAGAACCTGTGCCAGGAAAGAAAAGACGATTTTCTGGTAAAAAAGAGAGGGAAAATATAGAGTGGGAAAAAAAAGAAGTTGTTTATACCCATTTACCTACCTCAAATGAACATAATAGTCTACAACAAATAAAAGACGCACTGGAGGGCAAAACACCATTGGAAATTTTCTTAATGGTTTTTGACGAAGAACTTTTGACCATGATGGTTGAGTTTTCAGTAAAATATGCTCGTGATAATAATCGTCAGGATTTTAAATTTTGCATAAAAGACTTAAAAAAATTTCTTGGTATTTTGATACTATCGGGTTACCACATATTACCGCAAACAGATTTATACTGGAGTTTGGACGAAGATAAGGGTTTGCCTATTGTAAGAAAATGTATGAGTAGAAACATGTTCAGGAATATCAAAAGAAATATCCATCTATCAAACAATGCAAATCTCAATCAAAATGATAAATTCGCAAAACTTCAACCATTTTTTGAAGCCATAAACGCTAGGAATAAACAGTTTGGAATATTCGCCCACAATCTATCGATCGACGAACAAATGGTACCCTATTTTGGTCGCCATTCCTGTAAGATGTTTATAAAAGGAAAGCCGGTAAGATTTGGTTTCAAGTTGTGGTGTTTGTGTTCATCAGATGGGTACTTGTTTACTTTTATACCGTACGCTGGAGCAAACACGGAAAAAGAAAAATCTCCACTTGGACTTGGGTGGCCAAATAGTGATTGACCTTTTATCTGCACTTGAAAATCCATTGCACCACAGAGTTTTTTTTGATAATTATTTTTCGTCGTATAAGCTTTTCGAAAAATTACAACAGATGAATTATTTTGCTACGGGTACCATTCGAGAAAATCGAACAAATAAAGCTCCTTTAGATGGGGTCAAAATATTAACAAAAAAAGACAGAGGAGCATATGACTATGCTTACAGTGAAAAATCCAAAGTTACTCTGGTTAGGTGGAATGATAATTCAGTTGTTACAGTCGCTAGTAATAATTTTGCTGTTCAACCACTTACAACTGCTAAAAGATACAACCGAAAAGAACGTAAAGATATCCAAATCCCACAACCTGACCTCATAAAACAATATAATAAATACATGGGCGGAGTAGATCTTCACGACAACGCCATTGCTAATTACAGAACAAATATACGAGGTAAAAAATGGTGGTGGCCTCTTTTCATCAATACATTAGATAGCGTCATAACTAATTCGTGGAAATTATATAGAATAGCAAATAGTTCAAATATGTCTCAATTAGAATTCAAATCTTATTTAGCAGTCTGTCTGATGAAATGTGAAGGCGACGCTACAAAAAGTACCAGCATTGGGAGGCCACCAAGAGAACCCGTTCCATCAGAAGTAAGATTTGATAAAATGGGACATACAATAACAAAACATGCCGATAAGACTCGAAAAAGGTGCAAAGAGTGTAAAAATCATACTATTTACCTTTGTATAAAGTGTAATGTACATTTACATGCAGATTGTTTTGAAAAATTTCACAATAGAAATTAAATTAGTTTTTTTTGTTTGTACAAATTATGTTCTTAGATTTGGCCAATGGTGCGTATACGCACCATGTCATAATTCAAACATTTTTGAAAAAATTCCAATTTTTTTTATACTTCTGTTACAAATAGCTCTCATTAACATAGAAAAATAAAACTTTACTAAAAATTAACGATTTTTTCTTATTTTGGCCAGAAATGGGTTAAAGCACATGCAGGATTTGAACATAATGAATATGTCGACTTATTAGCCAAAGAAAGCATTTTAACCGATACTGGTATTCTACATAAAGTAACGCTTTCTGACAGTATTGTTTCTTGCAAGTTAACATTACTTCGAGAGTGGAGCTACCAGTGGAAGGAATACTCTTTTGTGAACCAAAATAGATACTCGATAATTCAGCCAGATATTCCCAAATTTCCTTGGTACAAGTCTTTTAGAGCTTCCAGGAGGCACATAACCTCCATTATTAGAATACGTTTCGGACACGCATGTTATCCAAAGCACTTATTTAAAATAAAGGTGTTGGATGATGACAAATGTGAGCATTGTGGAGAGGAAAGTGATTTAGATCATATATTTTTTGGTTGTTCTAAAAACCGAGTCTACTCATCCAAACTTATAAATGATTTATTAAAATATAAAATAGCAGCTCCTTGGAATATACTATATTTATTATCACTTGGCTCTGTAGATATTTACAACTCCTTAATTCAATTTTTAAAAGACAGCAAATTATCATTATAATTCTCTAAAAATTATTTAGTTAATCTTGTTACCTTTGTTTTAAACCATTTGTATAACTTCCTCCTCTCCGTGACCTAGTGTTGTTGTGTCTTATATAAATAAATGCCTTGATAGGTCCCTAGGCGAGAATAATGTGTCCCTGTTCTCCTAATATCGATGTAATAATCTTTTATTTTGATAGGGCATTTAGGTAAAAATTATAATGATGACTGTCTTAGTCCTTTTGTGTCTGGCTGTATGACGATAAGTCTAAGCAAAAAAAAAAAAAAAAAAAAAAAAAAAAAAAAAAAATCGGGATTACCTTCTTCTATCCATGAAATTAATAATGGCCCTGGTGAAGAACAAAATATGCGAACCGAAGAGAATATTCCTAGAGCTTCAACTTCAAAACCATCAACTTCAAGCAATGGAGAATCTTCTGTGCCAGTGTCAAGCTGTGGTGTATTTCCGTTTCCAGCAAAACCAGAAACATTCAAGGTACTATATCTGCATATATACCGAAAAAGTTAAATGCAAGTCAAAAGAAAAAACATGATGATGATTTGTTGGAAATGTTTATCTTTGACTATCAACCTTTTAGCATTGTGGAAGATCGGGGATTTAAAAAATTTGTCTCTGGTTTAAATCCGTCCTATAAGCTGCCAAATAGGCACACGATTTCTGAGACTATGATTCCTGCAGAATATGAGACTTGTTTCAGAAAGGCAAAAGAAGAAATGAAAAAAGTCAGTAATTGTTGTGTTACAACAGATTGCTGGACTTCACAAAAAAATGAAAGTTATTTGGCGCTAACTTGTCATTACATTGATGACAATTTTAAAATTAATTCTATCCTCCTTAGCTGTGAGATATTCGAGGAGAGTAAATCAGCAGTAAATTTGGCAGTCAGGATTCGGGAAATTGTCAATGAATGGGGCTTGGAAAAAAAATCATTTTAGCTGTGTCGGACAATGCCGCTAACATTAAAAAAGCCATCCAAGTTGAACTAGGGTGGAAGTTTTTTGGATGTTTTGCCCATACATTAAATCTGATAGTCCAAGATGCACTTGCTCTACCAGCGATCAAAAATGTTGTAGAAAAAGTAAAAACAATCGTTTCCCATTTCCGCAGAAGTGCCTCTGCAAATACTAAACTAAATTCGTTCCAGAAACAATTTGGAATTGATCCCCCCAAAAAACTGATTCAGGAGGTGGTTACTAGATGGAGTTCCACATTCTACATGTTGCAGAGAATTGTGGAACTGGAAAATCCAGTTAGATCTGTTTTGGGTCTCTTGGATGACCGGTTGCCACTTCTTGAAGCTGATGAGTGGATCCTAATATAAGAGCTTTGTGAAGTTCTGACCCATTTCGAAGAAGCCACAAAATCTATTAGTGGAGAAACTTATATTTCTGCATCTTTGGTAATCGTTTTACAAAGAGGGCTTGTTAATGTATGCGAAAAACTAAAATTGAAAACATTTTCTGAGCCTACTATTGACATAATCCAATGTTTAGAAGATGGTTTAAGACAAAGAGTGGGAAATGTAGAGTATAGTAATACTTTAGCCCTTTGTACATTCTTGGACCCACGCTTCAAAACATTTGCTTTTGTCAATAATGATGCTATTGAGGCTATTCGAAAACTAGTCACAAATATTGTAACGGAAATGATTACCAAAGATGCAAAAAGAAATGAAAACACAGAAACAGAAACTTCTAATCAAGATCGAAATGAAAATAAGTCTACCACTCTATCTGTATGGGATTGCCTTCACGAAAAATTTCGAAAAATAAACCAAAGACTACACCATCTAGTTCTCGGGCAATAATGGAAATACAGCGCTACTTGGAAGATGATGTCTTACCAACAAATGCCAATCCATTGACATTTTGGAAAAGCAATCAGTATAATTTTCCATACCTGAATAAGTTGGTTAAACAGAAATGTTGTCCCCTTGCTACTTCTGTGCCTTGTGAAAGACTATTTTCAGATGCTCAATATGTTCTAGGTGACCGCAGCACTAGACTAAGTCATGAAAATTTAAGTAAAATTTTATTTTTAAGGACTTATAAATTAAGGGTCAATAATGAATAATTATCAATAAATAAATATTAATGTATGTTATAATAAATAAATATTTTTTTAAACTAGTTTGTGTTTAATGTAGGAGTTGAAAAAATTAAATATTATCCATAAACGATCACATCAATCACTTACTTTGTATAGGCCTTTTCATCAATTGTCACTTTCAATAACAATTGAACTTCAAGCCATTTGTACATATTTTACTTGCAACTGCTGTTTGGAAGATTCTGCAATGGGGACATTAGGTAGTGGATATCCACTAATAATGCATTGTCCATATTTATATTCTTCTTTAAATGACAAAATAATATTTAAATTCAACGTTTTATCGTGTTTTATTCTTTTCAATTTCAATGTTCTTATTTAGGTAACAAAACATAAACAAATACAATTTTAGAATTTTATAGGTTACTTTTACAAAAATATTTAATGTCATTTATCAAAATAAAAGATTCAAGATTCCTACTCGTACTCGTACAGATACCGTGTAGCGATACACAAATAACTGAAATAACAGATCCACACTGGGTTTGAGTTCGAGTTGAGTACGCGTACGCGTCCGGGATCAGGATCAGTCAACCTGCCAATTCGAATAGAGTAGAGTATCGAGTTCGACGTAACTGTCACACTACGCTGAGTTTGTGTTCGGTGTTCGTGCAGTCGGACTCGTACTCGTACTTGGACCTATATCGATGGCCTAGAATGAAAAAGTCATAAGTCGATATTTTTCGATATTGAGATTTTTATACCGATGTATTGTGTGTAACAGGCCTCACACATTACAATTGAGAGAGAGAGAGAAAAATAATCTCCTGCTGCCACCTGGCGAAAAATGAAAATGTTGTCAGTCTTGAATTGTATATTCACCAGTGAAGTTGTCGTATCTCGAGTGAAACGTGCCGATAAAAAAATAATATTTTGATTTGTGCAAAGAACTCAATTTATTTGGAAAATGGGTAAGTTTATTACATTTTTGTACTCTTTATTTCCTATTTGCTATTGTTTTTCCTTAATTATTTGGCTTAATATTTAGTGTTTATTGCGTTTAAAAAAGGAATAAAATGATTAAAATTTCAATGAAAACGTTGTAAGTCGAGAGAATGCTTATTATACTTCAGTGAAAATGTCATATGTCTTGACTTACGACTTTTTCACTGGAGTTTTTAGATCGTGCCTTATTTGTTTACTCCCAAGTCCCAGTTGCTTAGGTCAGACTTACGCGGTTTTCATTCTGAAATGGACACATATGGCAACAGAATTTTTCTTTAGAATCAATGGTGATATTTTTAGACATTATCATACTCACATCTCACCAGCACAAAGACGCTTGCTTTATTTATTTGAATTTATTTTGTTACAGATCGTATACTATCACAAACCAATCAATCTCGAGGAGCTATAATGGTAAAATCCGTTCTGCAACCAAAGTCTCATTGCAAGAATATCGAGACAGAATCTCCTGTGGATCAAAAGCTACATACAGAACCGATCCAATGTAGTGTAAATATCAAGCAAGATATTATCAATGCAGACGAAAACCTACACGAAACTACCTCAAATCTACCAGTTTCACCTCTAGAGCTAAGTGTATCTAATGATACGAGTATAATATTTACAATGAATAGTTTTCCTGTAGTTGAAAGTTCTCTAAATTTCTTAGTCCAAGAAGATGGTTCTTTGCAATTGGAAATGAATACCCCTGGACTTGTTGGTGACAAAAGTTGTACTTCAGATTCAAGTAAACCAATTTTGGAAAACATCAATACAGATTTAAATGAAAGAACCAACACTGATGCAAATCTTGCAACTATACATCATGATCCGACCAATGCTAGTAGTTCGATTGTAATTTCTGCAGAAAATGATGACGTGAATGATGCTTCCAATTCAAGTGAACAAATCTTGGAAAACATTGGTACAGATGAGCCTATCAATTCTGATAGTTCCATGGAAATTTCTTCAGAAAATATAAGAAAACGAGCACGAAAAGGTAAACCGAGAAAGGGAGAGTGGATCCAAAAGTCAAACAAAGATAAGAGAATGAGAGGACAAAATTACTTGGGAAGAGAAGGAAATTCGTTTACTATTGGGCGAGAAGCAAGAAAATTAAAAGTACATTGTGGTTGCAAAAAAGGTAAACTTGGAAAGAAACTCAAATGTGCTTTGTTTGATGAATCCAAAAGACAAAAAATATTTGCTCAGTTTTGGGATATGAATTGGGATGAAAAAAAAATGTTTGTTGCTCAATCTGTCGATATTGTTAGCGTCAAGGAAAGAAAATATAAAAACAAGAAAAAATTCAGAAGACAGACTACTTATGAATACTACCTAAAACTTACGTCTAAAACTTACGTAAAAAGTACAGCTGAAGAAAAGTACAAAGTTTGTAAGAAACTTTTTTTAAATACATTGGCAATTGGAGAGAGATGTGTATTTGACTGGGTAGGAAAGTACAAAAACTCTTTGAATAGTACAAGGGAGTCCGAAATTGAAGAGGAAGAAGCTTCTGCTTTGGATTCTTCACAAGCCAATGAAGAAAAAAATGTGCAGGCTCAACCTAAAGCTGGCTCAAATAATGCTGAGGATTCTAGAAAGTGTATTAATAATTTTTTGGATGCTCTTCCCAAAGTAGAGTCGCATTATTGTCGAAAATCAACAAAAAAGTTATATTTGGAACCAATGTGGTCTTCAAAGGCAGCTCTTTATCGTGAATATATAACATACTGCAATGCAATGAATCAAAAACCGGCTTCATCTTTCACTTTTGATGATGTTTTTGAGAGCAAAAATTTATCATTGTTTAGTCCTCGAAAAGATCAATGTGATCTTTGCACCGCTTACAAATTGGGAAATGAAAGTGAAGAAAATTATATGATACACCAAAATAACAAGACACTAGCAAGGAATGAAAAAAATGCAGATAAATTCTCTGACAACAGTAAAATTGTATTAACAATGGACTTACAAGCAGTACTTTTATGTCCCGTATTAAAGGCATCAGCACTCTATTACAGAACCAAGCTAAAAGTCCACAATTTTACAATATTCCATATAAAATCGTCTGAAGGATATTGTTTTTTGTGGGATGAAAGTGAAGGAGGAGTAAATGCTGACGAATTCTGTTCTATAATATTTCATTTAATCTGTACAAAACTTGATTTGTCACCACCCGTGAACGAAATAATAATTTTTAGTGACGGTTGTAATTACCAGAATAGGAATTCAATTTTGGCAAATACATTCTTGCTTGCGTCTGTCAAAACAGGAATAAAAATTACTCAAAAAATTTTAGAGAAGGGCCATACACAAATGGAATGTGATGCTATGCATGCCACTATTGAGAGAAAATTGCACAACCGAGAAATTTAGTCTGCCCGAGAAAGTAATTACATAGAAATATGTAGAACTGCCAGAATTAAACCGAAACTATATAATGTTGAATGGCTTGAGTATACTTTTTTCAAGAAATTTAGTAGTTTAAACTATGTCTCGTCTCTGAGACCGGGTAACAAAGCAGGCGATCCTGTAGTGACAGACATAAAATGTATTCAATATTGCCCAAATGGGGAGCTAAAGGTAAAGACAAGTTATGAAGATGAGTATTCTAATATTCCACGCAGAATTAAAATGCCTCTTGTAGAAGACTTGGAACGAATCACACCTTTATATCAAAACAAACCGAAGATTACAGCTATAAAATTTAGACACGTGCAAGAAATGAAACGTGTCCTTCCAAAAGAGGTACACAATTTCTATTCATTACCACACGAGTAAAATAAATTCTTTTCTAAAGCTATAGAACATAATCATTATATTTTATTAGTTTTATTTTGTACTGAAACTTTGTAATAATTTCTTAATAAATGTATTTAATGTGATGTTGAGGCTGGCTTCTTTAATTTTGATATCTGAAAATATCGTAAGTCAGGTAATTTCTAGAATTTTGTTATCTGAAAAAGTCGTAAGTCCAAAAAAATTTGGTTTTCTCCATAATGCCAACTCATTAAGATTTTTTTAATATCAATTTCATTGTATTAGTCTAAAAACTAATATGGTACCAAAAAGTTTTTCATTAAAACCATTATTGGTCAAAATAACCAGTTTTTTGATCCTCCTGTATAATTTGTAAAAACCTACTTACGACTTTTTCATTCTAGGCCATCGATATGTTTTCTAGTGGATCGGTTGTTCCACGGTTCCAACCGTAAAGATCAGTTCCAGTATTAGGCAGCCATCACTAATTCATTCATTAGAGTCACTTCATAGCTTAAAGTTCAACAGTAATTACTGTTAATATTTTTATTTAAGCATAGTTTGTAAAATTGTATAATTTCAAAAATAAAGTTTTTTTTAAAGAGTGTTCTAAGTGAGAAAATATAATTATATAGGTCTGTTTATTCATACTTTTAACTAACACAAAAGTGGGTCTGTCTATTCTTGATATTTATTAAAAACGATAAAATATACATCAAATTCAGTTGTTTATGGAACGAAATTTACACTTTCAAAGTGATAAAACCATTTTAAGCTTTGTTTATATTATTTTGTGTATATTAATTGAGTTAATTGGAGTAGCCGACTAGCGACTACACTACGATCAGTGATAGTGATGCTCTGTGCTCCTTATCCAATATCGGGAGATGCCTCCGGCAAAATTCGGTAGATTTCGGTAGATCATATGCAATAACGTTGACGTTAATGACGTAAATATATATATATATATATATATATATATATATATATATATATATATATATATATATATATATATATATATATATATATATATCTATATTATAATACAGTGTGTCCAATTAAGTGAACACCATATCGTCCCGTTTCTGCGTCAACCTCGTATGTACCCTTTTTTCATTTTTGTCGTTGAATTAATATTGTTGTAAACGATAATCTGCGTGCCTAGAAATACCTCGTAACTGCTATTATTAGCCTTTAATGGTATAAAATATATCATGTCAACCTCGTAACTGCACTGCTTGCATTAAGTTTCGGCTCCAAACTCGTAACTACTGATAAGTTTCCCGCCTTTATTCTGCCGACACTTTTATTTACGATAAACGTTAGGCACGGTAACAAAGTGTTAGAAAAGTGATAAAACAATTAAGCAGTAAATGAAAATGTAAGTAATTTTTATTTATAATTAACATTTTAGTTTAGTGGACTTAATTCCTGTTCTACTTTTTGATTGTTTTGAATAAGTATATTGTACTGCTAGCATAAGTTAGGTTATAAACTTTATTGTAAACTGTAACTAAGTGTTGTTGTTTTAGATTTAATTCCTACAACGCTATCTAGAGGCAAGAGATTGGTTGGTATGGTAAAGGATGCAGCAAGGACAGTAACAGAAGTAAGTACTTTTGATAAAATTGCTAATACACATAGTAAAATCTAAAAGGAACAAAAAATGAATAAGTACGGAAGATTAAATCATGTCACAAACAATTTTCTCTAAAAGCGGTGTTGCCAGATAAAAATAAAAATTGGTAAATCAAAGACTTTTAAAACAGTTATGTCCAGAAGTTGCACCAATCCATGAAAATATATTTTGAAATGTGTAACTTAAGTTTTTTATTCATAAAATTAACAATACATTTTATCAATATTTTGAAGTTTTGTACTTTTATTATTTGCCATTTTTAACAGATGACAATGTTTATTTTGGCGCACGTATAATGTAAAACTGATATTATTTTATTGTGTTAAATTAGATATTTAGGTTTATTTAAGTTATATTTCAGATTGCCACACCACCAAACAGAAAGATAATAAAGAATGAATTATTCCAAGGAAATCTTCCATTAAATAGTAAGCAGTCCATAACACAAAAATGCATGATTCTGGATGAAATTACTGGTCAACTAATATTTCCTTAATGTGATAATAATAATGAGTTACTTATTTTAGACGATAAAACAGGTTTGTTTGTCGAAAATATTATTAATAGTTATGATAACTGTTCAGATAATTGTGATAGTGATTCGTCAACGTCATATCATCCTGAAGCCTCAGATTATGCAAATGAAGATTCAAGTAGTTCTGAAGATATGAACTGCAGATTAGATGAAACTTCTGGCTTAGTTACAAGGAAGAGAAGAAAGAAAGGAAAAGGAAATAAGGACAACTGGTTCAAGAACAAAAAGAAAAATGCTAGGCAAACAGGTAAAGAATATTATAGTTGTAAAAGGGTCAACGGTAAAAGAACTGGATTAGAGAAAAGAGAAAAACGAAGACTTAAACCGGCATGTGACTCTAACAAATGCAAAAAGAGTAAATATTTTAAATGTGATAAAATATCAGAAGCACAACGAAAAGATTTATTTCATGTGTTTTGGAACAATGTAAAGTGATAATAAATCTTGTCAAAAGATGCCCAGTAGGTAGACGCACAAAAAATGACACTGACTCTAGACGTGGAATGTCTCTAAAATATAATTTAAAGATTGATAATGAACTAGTACCTGTTTGCCAATACATGTGACTTAGGTGAATGGTCAATTCTCAACTGGATTAAATCTAGTGATAAATTTGGGATTCCAAAAAATGGTAAAACATCAGACTTAAATAAGCGCCCCAGTAAAATAAATGAACAGAAAAAACAACACATTAAAAACTTCCTAAAAAGTGTACCGAAAATGGATTCACATTACTGCCGACAAAAAACAGATAGGGAATATCTTGATTTAAATTATACTTCATTTAGAGAAGTTTATAACACTTATGTGCAGTATTTAAAGGATAATCATATTCATTCAAGTGAACAAGGATCTTATTTATGTTTCTTAAAAATGGTTCGATCATTAAATATAGGCCTATATAAGCCTAAAAACGATCAGTGTGATCTATGTCTTAGTTTCAAAAAGGGTAACCTTGAACAAAATATATATGATTTTCACATAAATGAAAAAGACAGGGCGGGAAAAGAAAAGGAAATAGAAAATGAGAAGGCTTTGAAAGGTGAGATTAATGCTTATACTTTGGACGTCCAGGCAGTACAACTGGTACCTCACATAGCTGCAAGTGCACAGTACTTTAAACAAAAATTGGCTGTGCATCACTTAACAATTTATAATTTGAAAAATTGTCAGGTTCATTGCTATGTCTGGCATGAGGGGGAAGGGGGTATGGATTCAAATATTTTTGCCCCATGTGTTTCACATTTTTTGGAAACCTTTGTAGATTTAAGTATTAAAACTGTACTATTCACTGATGGTTGCAGTGCACAGAATCGCAACGTTAACTTGTCTAATGCATTACAACTCATTGCTTCGAAATATAAAGCAATAATTTATTAAAAATACCTTACAGTTGGGCATACACAAATGGAGTGCGATTTTGTGCACTCAACAATAGAACGAAAAAAAAAATCTCGAGAATTATATGTGTCAGCAGATTTTGTTCAGTTAATTAAACAGTCGAGAATTTCACCAGAGCCATACAGAGTGGTCTATATTGATCACAAGTTTTTTAAAGATTACTCGAAAGTTGCTTATTATAAATCTATACGACCAGGTTGTAAAGCCGGTAATCCATACGTTACAGATATAAAGTGTTTAAAATACATTGACATTAACATGTTTTATAAACTAAACTATGACGATAATTGGTTAGTGTCACCTAACCGAAAAGCGCAACTAGATGATATTGTAATAACTTCACTTTACAGTGGTCCCATACCTTTACAACTCAAAAAATATAATGATCTGCAAAGCTTAAAAAGACTGGTATTAAGTGATTACCACAACTTTTATAACAATTTATTGCATTTATAATATATAATATATAATTATAATTTATTAAGTGTGCACCTACAAGTGGGTTTTTTATATTGAAAAGTTTTTTTTACAATTATTGTTCTTTGTTTTTTTCTTGTAATAATCGTGAATAAATATACCTAAAAATTTCATTGATTTGTTTTTTTCATATTACTTATTCCTTGAACCGACTAATTTATTAGAGACCTAAAACAGCAAACTCGTATCTGCACCATATTAACTACAAATTTATGAACGGCAACCTCGTAAGTAACAAAACTGCTTATATTTTGAAAAAATATTAGTACAATAGAAAAAATGCACCAAGTAATTGTTATTTAAATCACCTGTATTACTCTCAAGTCATTAAAATTATTAAATTTCTAACGACACTAACATTATACATTTTTTTGCTCTCCTGAAAAGTTACTGCTATTCGTAGTTACGAGGTTGACGCAGAAAGGGGACGATATGGAATTTTTTAGTTTTATGAGCTACAACCTAAAATCAATCATCAATTAAATTTTTTGAGTCATATACACGAAGTTTGTCAAAAAATATAAACATAAAATTCATATTTTTTGATAAACTACGTATATGACTGAAAAAATTTAATATCTGATGATATTCTAAGTTTTAGATCATTCAGAACTTTTTAGAAAGAATAACTTTTTTCCATAAAACTAAAAATAGAAAAGTTTCCCATTATAGTGGCGACTTAATTTGAGACACTAGCGTCTAGCAGTTGGCAGGTCAGGATATTCCTGACCAATCCAATCGCACTTGATTTTGTGTGTGGCGCGTCATTCAAATTATGTTCAGGTTTGAATGTAACAGTTCTCATTTCTCATATCGCGAAACGTTCTCAGATTGTTCACACAAACAAGGAGTTATGTTTAATTGTTTTGAATACACAGTATTATTATTTTACATATTATAAACATTATCTTATTGTGAGTTGGCAACAAGTGACAAGATAGTGATCCTAACCAATTATAAATCAACCTACTGCGCAGTCGCATTGATCAACTTGTGTTATTTAGCTGAATTTGAATTTCAATTTCGTATTTCGTTACGAGACCCCGTGAAATAAAAAAGAAAATGGATTTCGAGTTAGCCAATTTAGCCTCTTTTTCAGGAGTGGAAATGTTCTATTGAAAGTAGTACAAAAATCAAATACGTTAAAGTAGACAACTTTTCCGCAAAGAGTCACAAAACAATGAAGTTTCTGTGTCATCGGTCAGGCTACTTTAATACTGAAAGCAAAGCAAAGAGGCACTTAAAAATGAAAGGCAGTATAAAAATTGGTGGATTTTGCCCAGCAGGTCTCACGATTGTGGTTGATTTGGCAGAAAAAGTTGAAGTCCATTTTATAAAAACACACATTGGACATCAAACTGATATTGGACAGTTATTTCTAAGTATATCTGAACGTCAGTCTATTGCTGAAAAAAATGCCTTGAGAATTCCACTTTCAACTATTTTAGATGAAGTGCGTGACTCTGATCGAAATTCTGAGTTAGAACGATTGCATCTTCTTAGAAAAAATATTTGTATAACATCGAATGTGCATATAATTTAAATACATCTTCAGGGCACCACAAAGTTGATAGAATTAGTGTGGATGCATGGGTAAAATACATGGAGGCGACTAGAAATGTTTTATTTTACATAGCACAAGAAACCACTAATGAAAAATATCCATTCTTGAAGTCTATCGACTTTGTTTTAATTATTATGACTGACGCACAAGCTGAGATAATGTGTAAATATGGTTTGGACTGTGTATGTGTAGATGGTACTGTCATCGAATGCCATAGTCTGTGGACTAGTGCGCATTTCGATGCGCATCGCCCCGGCTCGAATTTTCCCATTGGCTCTTGACCTGGAAATCCCTATTTATCGCTCGAACGGCGCATATAAATATTGGCGATTTTCAGGTCAGCCAACAATCTACGTCTATTTTCACGTCGACTGAAACAAGCCAAGTGTAAAATCAGCTAGTGGGCGGGGCCTACAATAGCTGGTAGCCTTGGCGACGCTCAGTCGGCGCGTCCTGAAGAATTTAGTGGGAAATCTACCACGTGTAGATAATTCCGCAGTTTAACCGAGTTTTTTAACTAGTAATATTTGATTCTGGTTAAATAACAAGCCAATTGCGGATAGTTTACACGTGCAACTGGGCGTAAAGCCCTCGGGACACTGCACAGAGCGTCAGGGAGACACTGCTCTGCCCTTCTAGGAGGGTAACCAGAAACAGATACTGATCTGTGCAGTTGTGAACTCAAGAGGAACCCTCTTATAGCACTATAAAGAGTGAACAACCGAGTAGGGCCTGGGGAGACACCCAGAAGTGTGCTGGCAGCGTCCAGCAGACCAAAAAAAACAGAGTCTTTAAAGTAAAAATTCTCAAATGTCGTCTGAACGCATCCTGCGTTCCCACAGCCGTCAGGCACTCGACGTTGACTCAATGATCGAATTCCCACCCATATCCCCTGCTACATACATCGATAGCATCCCTCCCTATTAGACCACCCTCCAGTGCCTCGTCGGCAGCGACAGAGTACCACTCTACTGCCGACGAGCTTAACTCCCTATTGGACGAACTAGAAAACGTTAACCAGCTCCAGTTTTTCTGTTCGCAAATCCAAAGAAAAATTAACCTGCTTAATAATAAGCAAAAATCCAAAAAATCCACTGAAAATGACCCTAAAAAACTAACAAAATCCAAGAAAAATCCCGATTCCCGTCCCACAACCCCCCAAAATCACTCACAATCCACCGTTACAGGAAGTAGGAGACCTGTACAACGCGCCAGAAGCGCCTCTCCTACCCCTGGAACCTCGAAAAACACCATAATAAACCATAAACCCACAAATAAACCCTCAAACCCACCTACAAACCCTCCTAGACCGGCATCGCCGGTTCAGAATGCCCCGAAAACGCTAAAAAATGCGCCGACAAACACCACCACCGACCCAAATGTGAAGAAAATCTTCACATATCGAATCGAAAATATTTCAGATGACCTAAACTCTCAATCCATCCTCTTTAGAGTACTTAACTCTAACAGGCTACTCCGAAATTATGACTCTTTTGTAGTCAAGCCACATCTTAAAACGGCTTTCCTCAACAGTCTCTCAGCTTTAAACGCAGCTGAGCTACAAACTAAAATACGTACCGTCACTGGCAGAGACCTAACGGTTTCTTCCTCTGTCAGACGGAACAGAAACACAAGAAAACCCACACAACCTTCCATCCAGGCTAGTTTCCATCTAGTCATACGAGGGGTGGACAAAAACTTATCTAACGAAGAGATTGAAGAGCAACTTACAATCTCTAAGTTTCCCTTCTCCAAAGTGGCGAGAATTATATCGAAAGCCACAAACTCGCCCACTGCTCTAGTTAGAGTATTCACAGACTCCGAAACTCACTATGCTGAGGCTCTCAGAGATAAAATCCGAATCAACGAAGAGAGACTCACCTGTGAGATGCCATTTTCAGCCACTGTTGCTCCGATCCGCCCAAAATATTGTAGCAAATGCTGCAAAAGTGGACATCTCGCCTCTTCTTGCCAAGCGAGAACTCCACGATGCCCTAACTGTGGACAAGAACACAAGTGCAAACCAATGCCCAAATCAACAAAATCCAAAATGCCCTAATTGTGGTGGTGACCATCCGGCGCATTCTCCGAGATGCCCGGCTAGGAGAGCGATCCCTGAAAATCCTGACCACATACAACCAATTTTCCCCTATAGACAAGATCCTCCATATCCTCTCTCACAGGATTTGAAATATCTAATCTACTATAATAACCTAGTTCTAATGAACTTGTTCCCTGCTCGACGGGGAGACATTATGCAAGCGTCGAACAATGTTGTACAGGCATTGTTCGGACATGTAGTCAACCCGCTGCAGCACGGGAACAATGTTGCATTCCGATTTGTTCCAATTTATTAAAAGCAACTAGTTTATGAATAACAGTGTTTTAGGGACAGTTAACTGCCAGGGTGCCAGTAGAAAACACCACCTAATTAAACACCTCCTACATACCTATAATATCCAAATCCTATCACTTACTGACACCCTACTTAACCACACTCCCTCATTCACCAGCTATAATGTTTTCCATCGCCCGAAGGACTTTGTATCTAGAGGGAATGGCATTCTAGTTAAAAACAATATTCCATGCACACCTCATATCCCTCCTAATGCCAATGTCCCAGATACTGACTTCCTGGCAGTTGATATACACCTAAAAAATAATGAAAAAATCACGATAATCTCGTATTATAGACATCTACATATGCCACTATCTGATGAGCTTTTTGAGTACTTCTCCTCACTCAATAAGGCCATCCTATTAGGCGATCTCAATTCACGTCACACACAATTCGGAGACACTTCAAATAATCAGGATGGTATTCACCTGACTGATTTATTACTAGAACTCCCCATAATTAGAATTGAGAATTCTAACCAAACCTATTTTAATCACAATGGAATGTCCATCATCGATCATATACTATGTACTGAAAATATGATAGGGAGATTCGATGATGAATGTTTCATATGTGATTCAATCACGTCAGATCATCTACCACTACTGGTAAACACAAATCTGACGGAACCACAAATAGACATTCCTATAAAAAGACGAGATTATCGAAGAGCCAATTGGGACCTATTCAAAAACTTCATTAATAACAATCTACCCGAGTTAGGCCATATAACAAACACCGATCAAATAGACACAGCTATAATTCAAGTAGATAGCCTCATAACAGAGGCTATCGAAATAGCAATCCCACAAACCACGTACAATAAATATTCCCCGGCACTTCCGGCACGTATCGTAGCCAAAATAAAACAAAAACGCCGTCTCCTGAGGGAATATAAAAGGTACAGAGACCCACTAACAAAAACAGAATATAACAGGCTCTCTGCGAGTATCAGACTAGAAGTAAATGCGCTGAAAAGAGGGATCTAAATTCTGGAATTTGTTTAAAGTCCTAACAAAACAAAAATCTCTCTAAATCTCACATCTAAAAATTGGAAATAACCCAAAATTATTATTTCTACACCCAATTATTTCTACACCCAAAAACAAAGCGGAAGCGTTTAAAAACGTTCTCCAAAACACATTCCGTTCTCCGGATAACCCTAACTTTTGCGCTAACTTTAAAATTCAAACCGATCTACAAGTCCGTGAAATACTCAACACTCCAATCCGTCTCGAGGACATCATCAACAGTTCGATGATGGCCCCCACAGACGAAGAAACAATTAAAGAGCTGTGTTTCGTCAGTAAAAACACAGCTCCTGGCCCTAATAGCATACACAACAAATGCTTAAAACAATTACCTCCGAGTATTTTCACAGTTATAAAGACTATAGTTAATGCATCCATTAAGTTTTGCTATTTTCCAACCTCATGGAAAATTTCAAACACAATAATGATTCCAAAACCAGGCAAATCCCGGACAAACCCTGAATCATATAGACCTATCTCACTACTAAATACACTAGGTAAGATTTACGAGAGACTCCTTAAAAAGAGACTCGTAAACTTCCTAGAAGAAAACAATATCATCCCTAATTTTCAATTTGGATTCAGGCCGGGACACTCAACCCAAAACGCATTAACTGAAGTAGTCTCTCATATCTCACAGTGCATTAATTTCAGAAATCATCTTGTTGTAGGCACGTTCCTCGACATCCAAAAAGCATTCGATCAGGTCTGGCACACAGGCCTGATAAGAAAGCTACAATCAATTGGATTGCCACATCCCTTTATAATATTAGTGCACTCTTATCTAACAAACAGAACGGTCAGAGTAAAAGTAGCGAACGAAGTTAGCGAACCATTCACTCCTGAAGCGGGAGTCCCCCAGGGTTCCGTATTGGCTCCCATTTTATACAATATTTACACTTCAGATATACCTCAAGATCCGAGAGACTCCGTAAAAACCCTTCTGTATGCGGACGATACGGCTCTTCTCTCCATAGGCAGGAGGCCAACGGTATTCAATAGGGCACAAGAACAGCTTAATTACATTAATAACTGGTGTGCAAAGTGGCGAATAACAATAAACGCGGACAAAACACAAAATATCGTGTTTAGACATCCGACGTACAGAAACTCCGACTTTCCGCCCTTATACCTAAACCAGACGAGGCTCGAACACAAATCCTCTGTGACCTACCTTGGAGTTACAATATCTAAAACTCTAAGCTGGGACGCGGAGGTTTGTAATGTACTTAAACAAGTAGGACGACGAGCAGCGTTACTGGGCGGTATAAACGGAAAATTCGGTGCCACAAATAAAGCGACACTATTGCACACATATAAAACTTTCATAAGGCCAATTATTGAATACCGTGCTCCTTTGTTTACGACATTAAAACGTAGACAAAGGAACAAAATCCTAGCATGCGAGAGAAAGATCCTTCGTAAAATATGCAGAAAGGTTAACTTCTATCCTTCAGAACTAATACACCTAGTTGCCAATAATATTGACAAAATTACAACCCGCATCCTATCTCTAGGAGATACACCTTGCGGACTATCCAGGGTCGCAATACCAGGGCCCAGAGAGTTCTCAAGATGCCTTGCCATCCTAGAGGGCACATAGCAGTCAGAAAACCTAAAAATAAAGTTCCACATCTCCCATCCGTCCTACTTAACATCGTAGGCACGGATCTCCCTGATGACTACTATGATGTCTTCGAATCAACTCCTTATGAGTACCGCGTAAATAATTAAAAGGACAGGCGAGTTGGTTTCTGTGGTTCCCAACTCATTGCACAATAATACCTGATCCTAGGTGAGGTTGTAGCCACAGCTATCCTCCACGTTTGAAAAAAAAAGGCCAAAACAATCTGCTAAAGAATTGTTAATCGTTTTAAAGAGTTGAGGTATTGAAATTAACCGCCAAACCGTTGAAGAAGATGTCCAAATAAAAAACAGCATCGAGCCGTCCCCACCCAGGCGACAAACACCAACCGAAGCAGAGATACGTAAGCCCCTCCTAATCCGCCGACCGCATACGCTAATACTGCGACAACCAACCCCGTGAAAGCGTCGCTTAGCTCATTTGCATAATCCTCCGGACGACGAATTACAGATTACAGTGCAATACACTGGTTCAGACGCTGGAGGGGACGTAGATGGGTCAATGAGCGACAACGGCGAATAACGGAGAGGTTGACGGCAGGTATTAGCATAATAACACCAACCACCGGCGACTGCTGAAAATCCGATAACCGGTGCTTGCCCCTGGCGCGCTCAGCCGTTGTCGAAATTTCAGTGCAACACACTGGTTTTTACTTCGGCTATAAGCGCGCTAGAGAATTAAAAGCAAACGGATAGTTGGATTAAAGTGGTCAAAGAAATAAAATAAAGTTACATACGCCTAACATGCAATGACAAGCGGCAATACCAATTCTCAGCCTTAAAACCGATTCTAGTCCTGACATTAACGGTAAAATAAGACCCAAATAAACAAAAATCCCATTCCCTGAAGAGGCAAAGGCCTAAAACAGGGGCTCTCGCAAGAGAGAAAGTCACGTGACTAGCTAGGTCAGCCAGGTCAGTCCCTCACGGGCTCTCCGAGTGCTTAGTGCTCTCGGGGCTCTGCTTCCTGCATTTATTTTCCATACTTTGTGGCCGAGAATTGTTTCAACTTAACTTGGTGTTTTATTTCGACGAAGAAATTGTCATGTAAGAAATATCTTGCCTTTTTCAAAGCAAGACACCGAAGATAAATATTTTCCAAGTCCATAACCCGAAAATGGACTTAAGTAGAGGAGCTCTCGACAGTATATTCGAAGCCCTCTACAGAGCACCCGGGGATAACAGAAGGTGGTTAGACCCTTATTTGTTCCCCCGAGGTGACAGTACACATGGAACAAATCGATATGGGTTTGAGCTGAATACTGTTTTAGTGTTGGATAATTTAAAGAGTATTACAGTAAGAGTTCCTTACTGTATTTTTATCCGCCATAAAAGAAAAAGTAGGACTAATATCCTGTAAAAATTTCATGTCTGACCTAGCAGATTAATTTAACAATGCATGGATACAAGTGATGACTCTTCCTGAGCATAGGTTAGTTATCAAAGTTATTATTTAAATAATTAAGAGTAATTTGGTTCTTTTTTTAGACTTTATTGTACTTGACACTTGGATCTAGGATGGCGAAATAATTTGTGTAAAATTACTACCAAAGAAAAATAGGTTTGTACACTTTGATGAATAAATATAATTCAAAATTATAAATGCTAGTACAATCATATAATTTATTAATAACTGTATGTATCGTAGGTGCTGGTATACAAACAACTGCGTATAATTTTACAAGAAACAGATGTACTCACATTTTCGATAATGTTAAAAGAGTTTCAGTGCCAATTGGAAAATGATCCTGATCTTCAACCCCTTTGGCCATTATTTTAATAGTTATTATGCCAAAAAATCAAAAGTTTGGGCATATTGTTACAGGATTCATACAGGTTTAAATACTAATGTGCACATAGAGCTTATGCATAGAACACTGAAGTATTTATATTTAAACGGAAAAACCGCTAAACGTTTGAATAAAGCAATTTTAGCAATAATAAAATTCATCAAGGACAAACTGCTCTTGTGTATTAAATTCATTAATAGTCTTACATAAAGGTAAAATTTGCAATAAAATCAAATAATTGCGCATACGTCACAAAATTAACTTAGATTTGAATATGTCCTTAATAATTCCATCTGAGAATGGTTGGAGCATTGCTTCCTCTAGAAAGTATGAAGTATATACAGTAGAAGAAAATAAAATAAACTGCAAATGTGAGATATTTTGTACTGAATGTGGCTCATGCATCCACCGATACAGGTGTTCCTGCATATATTTTGCAATCAAATGGAATATGTGTAAACACATTCACCTCTTGTGCAGATACAGAGGTTTACATTCTGAAAAACAAGAAAATTTACAAGGTAAAAACAAATATTTTTATTTGCTGCAATTCACACATTTAATTTATGGTTCTGGATTGAGAATTGATTTTAATGTTACTGAATGCTAAAGAAGTAGTTTGCTATTAATTTCAGGTTATCAGACTATGTGTGCAAATAATAATTTATAAACAATATGTATTTTATCTAAGATATTAAAAATTATTATTTTGGTTGTCACTCGCTATAACTCTTTATAAAGATAAAAAATGCTTAGTCTCTTTAGTTTTGTTATATCTAGGAGATATACAGCCGGAAAAATGAAAGATTACCATGAAGGATCATATCAATCACTTATTTTGTATTTGCTGTCTTTTTATAAATAACAAATGTTTGTTATAGAAAAAGACAGCAAATACAAAATAAGTGATTGATAGGATCGTTTATCGGTAATCTTTCATTTTTACGACTGTATAACATATTAGAGGTATACATACAAGGACTTGCAATATTAATAAAGTAATTTTTTGTCAACTGTAGTGATTTACTGAATAAAACATATACACAGGTATATTAAAATTAAAAATATTCCCACACAAAAAAAACTCAGCTAAAACTTCTTCCTTTTGGTCCATTCTCTACCTGGGAACTCCTTTTTCTTACTGCATTTACCTCTTTTTCTTGTAAACGTTTTGCCTGCTTCTGTAAGCCTGCACATTTCTACTGCTTTTCGTAAATTTAAATCTATTTATCCTAGCAGTATTTCTTGTAAAGCATTATCATCTACTCCTTTAACTACTCTATCCCGAATCAACCTTCTTGTTCTCCAAATTCACATAATTTGGCTTGGACTCTCAAATCTGTTACAACTTGATCAAAAGTTTATCCAGGTATATGAATTCTACTGAAGAACTTAAAACTTGCCATTATTATATTTGTTTTCGGTAAACACTACACCTGGACCATGTTATATCTGGGAGATTTATTATCATATTATATATTGGAAGTATACATAAACGATATAACTTGTTTTATATATTTATTATTATCACTTCCATGTACATACCATCTTATTTTGATTATTATTTTTATTATACAACTTTGTGTCACAAGATTCAAGAAGTGTCCGTTGTGTAATTTTCATTCAAGTTATGTTGCAGAATTGCACTCACTTTCAAGAAGAACAAATCCTAATCACTTGCAATTTTCCAATTTAGCCTCTTTTCGGGAGTGGAAATGTTCTATTGAAAGTAGTACAAAAACAAAATACTTTAAAGTAGAGAACTTTTTCGCAGACTCACGAAATAATGAAGTTTCTGTGTGATAGGCCAGGCTGCTTCTGAAAGCAAAGGAAAGAGGCACTTAAAAAATGAAAGGCAGTATAAAAATTGGTGGATTTTGCCCAGCAGGTCTCACAGTTGTGGTTGATTTGGCATAAAAAGTTGAAGTCAATTTTATAAAAACACACATTGGACATCAAACTGATATTGGACAGTTATTTAGTTATTTCTAAGTATATCTAAACGTCAGTCTATTGTTGATATTGGATTGTGGTTATTATTTTTATTATACAACATAATAAATAACAACAACTATTCTTCTTCTTTAGGTGCCGTCTTCTTAGCGAAGGTTGGCGATGACCTCTGCAAAGTCTTCCCTATTTTGGGCTTCCTTATTAAACTTTGAAAGTCTAATCCTGTCCAATCTTTGATGTTGCGCAGCCAGGTCATTTATCGTCTACCCGGGCCGCGTCTGCCTTCTATTTTCCCTTCTATAATAAGCTGAAGGAAGTTATACACAATGATCTATAATAATAATACTGTGTATTCAAAACAGGAGGAGACCGGAGGAGACCGTCTGTTACAATTCTGTTAAGAGCAGAACTTTATTATTACAAACACATTTTTTATGTTACCAAACAGACGACTGTATACATGGCGATCGCCCGCAGATACATCGGAGAAAGTAGTCAGGAACCAGATAGACTACATTATGATCAATGAAAGATACCGTAATGCTGTTAAAGCCGTGAAAGCATATCCTGGATCAGACGTGGCCTCAGATCACAATCCACTTATAGCCAAAATTACACTCACCCTTAAAAATATTAAAAGACATCAAAGAATCCCTACAATAGACACAAGAAAACTTAAAGAACCTAAAGTAAAAGAATGCCTCCAACATGAACTGCATGTGAACTGCAACAAATTGAACACAAACACCAACGATATTGACGAGTACTGGAATCGACTAAAAGATTGTCTACTGGAACCCTGTAAAGAAATATTAAAGACTTCCTCAAGGAGAAAAGAGGAATGGATGAATGACGAGATACTCAATATGATGGAACAACGGAGACAATTTAAAAACAAGGATAACAATAAATACAGAGAGATAAACCACGAGATTAGAAAGACGATAAAGCAGGCAAAAGAAAAATACTTTGAAGAGCAATGCAAAGAGATCGAAGACCTTCAAAATAAATATGATCTGTTTAACCTACACAAGAAAGTCAAAGAACTCGCAGGACTAAGAAAACAAAATCCCACTTGTGCAATTCTGGATAGACACGGTACTGCTATAACACATACGGACGAGAAAATACAAAGGTGGGCAGAATATATCGATGAATTGTTCGATGATGAAAGAGGAGATCTGGAGCACATAGAACTTACGTCAGAAGAAATAGGTCCATATATTACAAAAGAAGAAATATTGCACGCATTAAAAACAATGAAGAGCGGGAAAAGCCCTGGACCTGATATGCTTCCTATAGAAATCCTAAAAATTATAGATGAGAAGCACATTGATGTTTTAGTGACACTTTTGAACCAAATTTATAGTTCAGGCGTATTACCCAAAGAGTGGTTGACATCTATTTTTATTTGTCTCCCTAAAAAGAAAAACGCAAGAGAATGCAGCGATTACCGCACCATTAGCTTAATGTCTCATACGCTAAAGTTACTACTTAAAGTCATCTATAACCGAATATATCACAAACTGGACATAGACGTTAATAATACACAATTTGGATTCCGCAAAGGCCTAGGAACACGTGAAGCTCCTTTTTCACTTAAAATACTAATACAAAGATGCCTGGACATCAATCAAGATATATACGCATGTTTTATTGACTATAATAAAGCATTCGATAAAGTACGACATGAACATTTAATGAATGTCCTGAAATCAAAGAAGATTGACTACAACGACCTCAGGATCATATCAAATTTATACTATAAACAGCGAGCAAAAGTACGTGTTAACGAACAGCTGTCAGAAGAAATTGAAATTAGATGTGGAGTAAGACAGGGATGCGTATTGTCGCCAATTCTTTTCAACGCCTACTCCGAAGAGGTCCTGAAAAAAGCTCTTGAGGGTGAAACAGCTGGAATAAAGGTAAATGGAGTTCCCATTAACAACATTAGATATGCGGACGACACTGTGATTTTAGCCGAAAACATTGAAGATCTTCAGAGACTGGTGACCAGAATAGCAGAGTATGGAAAAGAGTATGGTCTAACAATGAATGTCAAGAAGACGAAATTTATGAGAATATCGAAAACTCAAAGAAATAACGAGAGTCTTCTAATAAACGAAACCAACGTCGAACAAGTGGACAAATATGCATACCTGGGAACAATGATTAACTCCACAAATGATTACAATCAGGAGATAAAAATAAGAATAGAAAAGGCTAGAGCAAATTTCAACAAAATGAGAAGAGTTCTATGTACCAGGGATTTAAAACTGGAACTAAGAGTTAGGTTGGCGAGGTGCTATGTTTTTTCGACCTTATTTTATGGAATGGAATCTTGGACCTTGAATGCTACATCAATGAAAAAACTGGAATCATTTGAGCTGTGGGTGTACAGAAGAATTCTGAAAATATCATGGACAGAACACGTCACAAACAAAGAGGTTCTGAGAAGGATGAACAAAGAAATGGAAATTTTAAATTCAATAAAAACAAAAAAATTGGAATATCTCGGACATATTACACGTGGAGAGAAATACACCTTGCTCCAACTGATCATGCAGGGAAAGATCCAAGGAAAGAGAAGCATAGGGAGGCGTAGAATGTCATGGCTGCGCAACCTGAGAGAGTGGTACGGATGTAGGGGAGAGTAACCTAAAACGGGACGGTAACCTAAGATGAGACACGTAATTTGCCCGTCTATTCTGTGAGGCTACTGACATCTACCGTCCCGTGCGGAAACCTTCCTTCAGTATGAACAAGTTTTACGAATATCGGCCATCATCGATCTCGCAGTGTCCTGTGAGAAGCCGTTGCTTGTTATCGTGCCATTCGTTAAAATATTCTGGTTTATTCGAGGCGTGTTTTTACTCGGAAAATGTAAGTGCGTTTTATTTCTTTATTTGGCATAACATTAGGTACTTTATACTGTACATATTGCTATGGTTGCATGATTTTATTTTCGACTGCTGATAAGTAGGGTTATGAAATTTTTTTGTATATTCATTATTCCTAAGATGGGACAGAAAGAAGTTTCCTAAGTCGAGACGTCCCATCTTAGGTAACTTATTCTATTTTCTTCTCTTATATTTGGTATGCATTACAATAAAAATAAAACATATTTTTATAAAGTGTTATCGGTTAGTAGGGTTATTTAAAGAGTTACTATGTGAATAGTAAACAGCATTTTTTCTTGTTTCTAGATGCCCAACTTAGAAAAATACAAATATGTTAGAAAAACCAATCGCGGCAAGTGGTCTCAAACAGATATGTCGCAGGCGATTGTCAAGGTCCATAAAGGAGAGCTTTCCATCAGAGACGCGGCAGAACGTTACAATGTGCCAAAAAGTACCCTCGCAAGAAGAACGGGAAATAAAAATAAAACGGTACAGAATAGCGAAAAACATCTGGGCAGATTTCGTAGCGTTTTCAATGAACAGCAAGAACAGGAAATTATAGCATACGTTTTGGAAATGGAATCAAGATTCTTTGGAGTTTCCTATAAAGAACTTCGTCGATTAGCCTTCGATTTCGCTGCAATTAACGGCATCCCCAACAACTTCAACCAAGTGACAAGAATGGCTTCCAAAAAATGGCTCTATTGTTTCCTGTCCCGTCATTCGAACATTTCTCTTAGAAAACCAGAAGCAACGTCCTACGCAAGGGCGACGGGCTTCAACAAAAATGCTGTCTCGACATTTTTCAAAAATTTAGAAGCCATCTTTGCCAAGTATGATTTGTCTCCTGATCGAATATGGAATGTGGATGAGACAGGAGTAACAACAGTACAAAAGCTGTCTAAAGTACTAGCTCAGAAAGGTAAACGACAGGTAGGAGGGCTAACAAGTGCCGAACGAGGAGTGAACACCACACTCGTCTGTGCAATGAGTGCGACGGGAAATTTTCTAGCACCAGCATTTATTTTTGCTCGTAAGAGGATAAAACCTGAGCTTATGGATAATGCTCCCAATGGAAGTGTAGCATTTGCTCAAGATAAGGGCTGGATGGACCGCGACGTTTTTTTGAAATATTTGAAATATTTTGTGGATAATGTAAGACCTACTGCCGAAAAACCAGTCCTATTAATATTAGACGGTCATGTCTCGCACACCAAAAGCTTAGACGTAATCAATTTTGCAAGAGAAAACCATCTTATCCTTTTAAGCTTGCCTCCTCATTGCACGCACAAAATGCAGCCATTAGATGTGTCATTTTTTAAACCTTTTATGACATTCTACGACGCTGGGCTAAATAGATGGATGAAAAACCACCCTGGACGTACTTTTGGCATATATCAGGTTGCTGCAGCGGTAACTGATGCTTTTTCACAGGCAGCCTCTGTTAAAACTGCTATGAATGGTTTTAGAGCAGCTGGCATATGGCCATACAACCCCGACATATTTCAGGAATACGAATTTGCCCCAAGTAAAACGACAGAATTACCTTTGGAAGAAAACGACAGAACTGAAGCCCCTCCCCCTCTAGTTATTGAAAGTAACACCAATGAAGTGTCCATTCTGGGTAAAGATCAGTCACTAAATATCCCGAATAAGAAAAAATCAAAGGAAAACGCCGGAATCTTAAATAATCCACAACCTTCAACATCAAAAATCCAGGACGAAAGTGAAAAATCTCAGAAAAAGCATATCAGCATATTGCAGATAAGTCCTGTTCCAGTAGCCCGGAGCAGAAAAAAGAAAATGAATTCTAATAGGTCCCTACCATCAACCATTCTTACTGAGTCTCCGTATAAAAATGAACTTGAAGCGAATGAAAATACAAAAAATAAAAGTGGAAAAGGCAAAAGAAAGCTAGACTCAGAACAAAAAAAAGAGCGCGAAGAAAAGGAGTTGTGTGCAGTGTGTAAATGTATTTACGCATCTAGCAAAGAGGACTGGTATTAGTGCAAAAACTGTTGCCTTTGGGCAAATGAAACTTGTGGAATTTTAGATGAACTTTATTTCACATGTATCAACTGTTGTACTTAGTGTCCCTTTTTGAGTAACCCCATGTCCCATTTTAGGATATAGGTTGCCTAAAATGGGACATTTGCAAAGTTTTTTGCATTTTAAATTAGAAAAAAAAGTTTTGTTTTTTTACATATTATCTATGAAAATGTTTCTTGTCAATGTTATAAAGTTTCTGTTTCCATATTTTGTTTTTTCATTTGCCTTAATGATTGTTTAAAATTCGTTGGAACAAAAAAAGTGTCCCATCTTATGTTACTCTCCCCTACATCAAATGAACTTTTTAGAGCAGCCGTCTCAAAAGTTCGAATAGCTATGATGATTGCCGACCTCCGCCGCGGAGATGGCACTTGAAGAAGAAGAAGATTCAAAACAATTAAACATAACTGCTTGTTTGTGTGAACAATCTGTGAACGTTTCGTGATATGAGAACTGTTACATTCAAACCTGTACATAATTTGAATAACGCGCTACACACAAAATCAAGTGCGATTGGATTGGTCAGGATTATCCTGACCTGCCAACGGCTAGACGCTAGTGTCTCAAATAAAGTCTCCACCATAATGGGAAACTTTTCTATTTTTAGTTTTATGGAAAAAAGTTATTCTTTCTAAAAAGTTCTGAATGATCTAAAACTTAGAATATCATCAGATATTAAATTTTTTCAGTCATATACGCAGTTTATCAAAAAATATAAATTTTATGTTTATATTTTTTGACAAACCTCGTGTATATGACTCAAAAAATTTAATTGATGATTGATTTTAGGTTGTAGCTCATTACACTAAAAAAAATTCCATATGGTATTCACTTAATTGGACACACTGTACTATAATACAGATATATATATATATATATATATATATATATATATATATATATATATATATATATATATATATATATATATATATAATTTACGTCATTAACGTCATTGCATATGATCTACCGAAATCTACCGAATTTTGCCGAAGGCATCTCCCGATATTGGATAAGCTCCACACAGTGTGACCAACTGTAGCGGAATTTACGTCTATGAGTGACGTAGCGGCGACAGAATAAAATTAAGCAAAACGTAGCGCCATTTTAAAACTCAAAGCTAAAAATGTCAATCTATTTACTTTTTACTCTTATTCTAGTACAATTCCACAATTGATAAGAAAGGTGTCTATTTTGAGAATGTAGTTCTAAAGACATCTGAAAGGCAGCACCTCTGTCCAAGTAGAAAAGGTTTCTATTCTGTACATTCAATAAAAATAGGTGGTATCTGCTATTTCTTTGCTTTCATATTGAGTGAATAGAGGGCGCTTGTGAAATTAATATTTTTAATTTAATTAGGGGATATACCAATTTAAATAATTATACGTACTTGGTAATTCCCCGAAATATCAGAAAAAATCCCTAATTACACATCGCCCTTTCCCAACATCCAATTTTTGATTAATTGCAGTTGTCAGTGGCTGTTTCAGTTTCGTTTCGGTGTGTATTATATGGTTAATTTTTTGTGAGATTTATTTTCATTATTGATTTACTTTTGATTTTTTTCTCCTTCTGAAGATGTAAGTAAGCAATGATAATACATGTAATATAAATCTCTATATATTACATTAATTACAGTGAAACAAGAATGTCCGATTCGGAAGAGAGTGGCCCTTCAACATCAACCCCTGTTAAAAAAAGAGCTTCTAGACAACAGCTCTCTCGCGATGAAAAAAAAAAGTAGAAAAACATTGTTTTCTAAGCAGTGGCTAGAAGACGAGCAATTTAAAGCATGGCTTCTGTCTACCGAAGATACAGCTAAAGCAAAGTGTAAATGCTGTAATTTGTTACTAGGAACTAAAAGAAGTGATGTATTAAAGCATCAGCAAAGTCAAAGGCATCAAAAAAATGTGACAGCTTTACAAGGTACTATGTCCTTAACAGATATATTTAAGCCACGTAAAGATTATAAAAAAGAAAGTACGGTAGATATAAGATTTGCTTTACTTGTTGTATCACATAACTTTAGTTTTAGGTCTATTGATCACATAACAGAAATATCAAAATTAAATTTCACCGACTCTGCCATAGCAAAAAATTTAAAACTGAAACGTACAAAATGCACAAATATCGTTAAAAATGTACTTTCATTTACAAGTAAAGAGGAATTGTGTCAAGAATTAAAAGAAAACAATTTTTCGATACTTGTAGATGAAAGCACAGATATTAGTAATACTAGACTGGTATGTATACTGATTAGATATGTTTATAATAATCAGCTAAAGACTGCACTATTAGATTTAATTCCTATAGGAGCTGATGAAGGAACAGCCAAAGGTTTATTTGGATTGTTTAAATAAAGTTTAGAACATTTTAATTTGAAAATTGAGAACGTGGTTGGATATTGCTCAGACAATGCCAGTGTGATGATAGGCAATAAAGAATCATTTAAGAGTTACCTCTAAAATGAAAATCCACATATAGCAATAAATGGTTGCATATGCCATTCTGCACACTTAATTGCTACTACCGCAGTTCAAGAATTGCCCAGCAATATTGAACCATTGTTTCAAAATATATATAGTTATTTTTTTCGTAGCTCAAAAAGGTAATCTATCTTAGAAGAGTTCCAAAAGTTTATGAGAATATCACGATTAAAAATACTTGGTCCTAGCCAAACTAGGTGGTTAGCTCTATCAAATTGTGTTAACAGGTTGTTGAGTCAATGGGATGTTCTCATTGAAATTTTTCGAGTTAGTGCATTCGAAGATAAAAATCCAGTGGCAAACATAATATTGACAGATATGCAAAATCCTTATCTTCTGTTTTTAAAACATGTACTTCCTACATTTAACTCATTTAATGCCATGTTCCAATCTTCAAAAATTCTTGTAGATAAGTTATATACAGAAAGTAGACGATTTGTCAAACTTTTATGCATTAATTTTATTCAACCTTCTTTTTACAATGAGGATGCCAAACTTGATTCTTTAAATGTTAACAATCCCCATGTACTACTTCCTATCAGCTACATAAATGTTGGACCAGGTACTATGGATCTCTTACAACATTGTACAGAAAATGATAATGAGCAGTTTAAGCTCAGATACTTAAAATTTTATCAAAAGGCAGTTACTCAAGCTGTTAGACGATTTCCTATAAATGATAGATTTTATAAAAATTTATCATTTATAGTTCCGGAAAATGCTCTCTCATCACAAATAAAGCATGATCTTGATGAAATAGTCAAAAAATTTGAAAACAAAATAGATCCTGCATTAGCAATTAATGAATATAATAACCTCAAAGTCTATTTTTCAGAAGAAGAAAAATCTAATTTATTAGTATATAAAAATGAGTTTTGGATAAAAGTAAAAAGATATAAAAATTTTAATGATGAATTTATTTTCAAAAATATAAGCACTCTGGCTCTAATCATCCTTGTTTTAACTCATGGAAATGCAGATGTAGAGAGAGTATTTTCTATGATGAGTGATATAAAATCTAATAAAAGAAATCGTCTATCAACTACCTTACTAAGTGATATTCTCAGAATTAAGCTAGAATTGAGGACCGTTTTTTTAAAACTCGATAACTACATTTTTATCCAATTTGAGTTTTGTACTGCATCCCCATCAAAAGTGAACTACCGATCTGCTGGTAAAGTCAGATATCACAAAACTCGATAGGTACACATGTTATAGGACGACCAACATGCGGCGGTTTGTTAAAACTTGATAACTACATTCGTATTTTAAAACTCGACAAGTTCAGATATGATGTCATCGGTCAAACACCGATGTGTGCCGATGTGATGTATCTTGTTGCGATCTGTCTGTAATAAATGTTTAGTTTGGTTTCGACTATGGTAGAGTAAGCTTGCGCTTAGTGATTTTTTTCTTAAATCTCGTGGGTTAAACGATGGATACTGGTGAATATAGCAAAAACATATGTAGTGTGAAGGGAGGAAGAAAACAACGTTCTTCTATAAAAGCGCCAAAAAACAACCGTTATAGTAAGGAGAAGTTACGGGATGCTGATGTTGGTTGCAATCATGTTGACAGTAATAAAAGAGGAGTAGTTTTTCATGCGGAAGAATTAAGTAGGAATGATATCTTGGGTAATACTATTTTAAAGTTAGATAATTACATATTATGTAACAAAAATATTTTAGGCTTTTAGAGAACTGATATACTCGCGTAACTGCAAAAAGATTGAACAAGATCAAGTAATAGTAAAGTTTATGGAGATTTGTATTCCAAACGAAGAGTGATGGTCGATGATTCTAACAAGAAGCGGAATAGAAAGGTTTCTGCCAAATATTATGTTAAAACTTCTAACGAAACATTCCCGTTTACGCACCCACTTTTTGAAAAGTTACTGGTAAATTGTTAAGAGTTACATTATTTGTTATTGGACGTAAATACTAAGCACATTTTAGAAGCAACTAAGGATCGACTGGCTGGTATTTCAAAGAAGTTTTTATCGGGAGAGCTGTTAGTTGAAAAACGGGGCGGACGCATACAAAAACAAATTGATAAAGACATAACAAATGCAATAAAAGAGCACATAAGTAGTTATAAATGCAGAGAAAGTCATTATTCTCGCGCCAAATGTAAAAGAAATTACTTACCTCTGGAACTAAATGTATAAACAATGTTTAATGCATTTATTGCTCGAACAAATTTTAAGTGTTCTTTGTCACAATATAAAAAAATCTTTTATGGAGAATTTAATCTTGGGTTTTTGGTAAATTTTTGGGAATTTTGGTAAACATAAAAAAACTAAGATATTAGAGCAAAAAATGATTTACGCACAAGGTATAAACTCCACAAAATGAGGGCAAAAAAAGCCGTTTTTAAACATTTAAACAACCACAAGGAAAACACAATAAAAGTTTGCTTTGATTTTCAACAGAACCAGCCGTTGCCGAAAATGTCTGTTGG